>NW_021604633.1:12219638-12375865 GCF_004785775.1 Grammomys surdaster | reverse complement strand
TTTTTGTTTTTGTTTTTGTCTTTGGGGACTCTTTTCATCCTACTGCATTGCCTTATACAGCTTAATGTGGTGTCCAATCGTACTGTAACTCATTATAGCATGCTTCCTTGACATCCCTGATGGGTGCCCCTCTATGAAGGAAAATGGAGGATATGTGGATCTGGAGAAGATGGAAAACCACAAAACTAAAAATATACAGTTTTTAATTTGTCTTTTTTCTTTGAGGTAAACATAAGTTATTTTCACATTCACAAACTTATTCATTTTTAAATTCCAGATATTAACACTATTGTTTATTACCTTTGTATGTCCTTATTCTTTTTCTTGATATATTATGCGTGTAATATGAATAAGGTATGGCAACCTCTATATTCTTCAAAAGTGCATAATTTATATCATAATGCAATACTTTTCCATGCTTACATTGTATATTCTGTTTCTTATGTATATCTGTATCAGTGACTCATTTGTGGCTCACACTGTCACTATGGTGGAATAAAGCTATTCCTTGTAAAAAATATTCTCCATTGTTTAGTCTAATCCTCTATTTTTGGAAATTTTACTTTTATCTCCAAATTATAATTACTAAAAATCAACAATGTGGGCTTGGAATGCAGCTCAATCAGTAGGATGCATGCCTAGTATGAAAGAAGGCCTGAGTTTATTTCTCAGGACTGCATAAACTGAGTGGGGCATTGCATACATACAATCTAGCACTAAGAGGTGAAGGTAGGAATACCAGAAGTTTAAGGATATCCTCAGCTACACTTTAAATCTGAGTCCAGCCTAGGCTACATGAAAAGTGTTAAAAAAAATAAGTAAGTAAGAAATCAAATCTAGTAATTCAGTGAGTGTTTTCTACACATCTCATGAACACACATCTGTGTATCATGAGACTATCAGGCTATTAACTTCATATTGCCTAATTCCTCTGTAAAATGTACTAATATTATCAGATATTTACATTTTTTCCAGTGAAGTAAGTATACAGGACAGACTCTAGAAAGAACTCTAATTGTTGTCATTTCTCAATCCTAAATTCCCTTGTGAGAGAACATATGAAGTCTCACTCTCCCACCCACAAAAGATCGTGATCAGAATAAATCACCATCAGAGAGATAGAATGCTACATTCTTGGTCAGACTGCTTATATGGTACAGACACTAAGAAGTTGTTTTGACAGAGTGTCTTATGAAGTGCATACATATAGGCCTGAGACTCTATATAGATAGACTCAATGATTACATTAAACTCCTTGTCCATCTGTGGTCGTCTCAAGTGCTGGGATTATAGGGATCTACCATCGTGCAAGGTAGATAAAGTTCAGAGAATCAATCCAGACCTTGTGCATAGGTGATCACTCTATTAACTGAGCTTCATTTGTAATTTCAGATGATGAGATTAATGAGGTTTTCATATGTAATGAAGTTAATGAATATTTCTCTAGTCACTCCTACAGGTAACAACATAGCCCTATAATATTTCTAACTTGTGGGATGTTAGAAGAGAACAGAGTAAGCTACTACCTGATTCCTGGTTGTACAAGTGGTGAGGAGCACAACTAGAAGTTGAAAATCCAGCAGTAATTTATAAGTTTACAAAGCTGACACAGTGACTATCACATGGCAGCTTCTTTTTTCTTTTCCTTAAGATATTTCAGAGTTTGGGTCACTGAGCACCTGTGAATGTATTCCCCAGACGGTCAATTATTCTGTTAAGGTAACTATAATCCCTTGTCCACTTTTCACATTTCTGTGAGGATAGCATCATACCTTGGTATCAAAACAAGATTAGTTTTATGATCTCTGATAGACAATCCATTCTTCAGACATTCAAGTCTTCTACATAAAATAGAATAATATCTGTAGGCATCTTGTATAAGTCATTATGAACACTTATTTCATCTCTAGACTGAATAATACCTGATAACCCTCGAATGTAACACAAATAATCCTATTGCATTGTTTAGTATATTTTGACAATGTGTACGTGATCAGTGTGCACAGAATTTAATTTTCTAAATAGTTTCAGGTTGCAGCTCAATTGGCTTACAAATAAGGAACGTGAAAATCTGGAAATTCAAATGAAATTCTTCCTGATACCTCTTCTTTATGTTAATAAAGAATATTTATATAATAACTTTGTTGTAAGCATTTGTTGTCAATGATTTCTTAGCAGGATTTAAAATTCTGCTTGATTAAAATATGTCAATTTTCATTGTATACCACATATTTTAATACTTCATGCAGCTCTGAATATCTCAATTAACAAAGGAAATCTACAGGCTGTAGAGTTGGCTCATCAGTTAAAGTGCATAGTGCTCTTGTAAGGAATCTCAGCTGGCATCCCTGCACCCACACTGGATAGTTCCCAACCACTTTTAAGTTTAGCTCCATGAATTCTCATGATCTCTCTTGATCTCTGTGGGCACCAGTATTTACATGCACAAACCATTACTCAAATCTGCACATACATATAATTATGATAATTAAAATAAAAAGGACAAATATCAACAAAGAAAAGAAGCAAGTAAGCAAGAAGGAAAGAAAGAAAGAAAGAAAAGAAGAATGAAAGTAAGAAAGAGAAAGAAATAAAACAAGCCAGTTTATCTTGGGAGCCTAAGACAAAAAAATCATGAATAATTTTTAAGGTATTCTGGTTATATAGTAGTGAGTCTCAAGAAATGAAATGGAAGGAAGGGAGGAAGGAAGGAAGGAAGGAAGGAAGGAAGGAAGGAAGGAAGGACAGAAGGAAGGACAGAGGGAAAGAAAGAGGGAAAGAGCAAAGCATTATGTAACAATAATAAACAAAATAAAAGAGGACATCCTGTTGAAAGGGAATAAGGTAAAGGTTACAAGGGAGAAGCTGATTGTAGGGAAGGAAGAGGGAAGTGACATAATTACATTTTATTTTAAAATATTTTAATAAAGGAAAGAAAGCCTGATTAGAATACGTGTTTCTTGTGAATTTGCTGCTCAACTATGTAGGTATCCATCTGGCACTTTAGAGCTGACCTTTATAGCATACTAGCTCTTAGCTATAATTGAGGCTAATGCCACTATCTCATATAACAATACTGACCTCAGAATGCAGTGAGTCATCAGGACCCTGGAGAGAAACTAGGCATGCAAAAGTAAAACTGACTCCCAATCATCACAATGCTTCTGCAGACTTAGTCAGGGCCACAGTGCAGTCCTTATTCTCTTGTTGTTGCTGTTTATTTGTTTGTTTGATTTGTTTTGATTACCTCCATAGGATCCTTCTTCACTATAAACAGCTAGAATTTCATTTTAATTTTTTAATTTTTATTTTTATCTTTTGGTTAACTTCCCAAACCAGATTTTCACAACTGACCTCTCTGTTCAAAATGATTCCATTTAAAAGGATTTAAACAACAATGGTGACAATCTGCGAACAGTAAGTTTCATTGAACTGTTCTACTGTTTCATGAGGATGTTAATTTCTCCTGAAAAAATATAAAATATAGTGCAGAAACATTGATATATGTGAGAGTAGTGGAAGATGCATGTAAGAAATAGTGTGCTCTACAGAGATTAATACTCCCACGAAGTACACATGAGCATGATGGGTTAAAAGGAATGGCAGCCCCAAGTGGAATATCTCTTGGGCTGCAGAGTGTGTGTTCTCATTAGACTGTAGTTTAAAATGTGGGCTGTAACTCTGCTATGGTGTCAAGCTGATGAAGGTGGAAAGTGAAAGAAAATGAATGAAACCAGGCCAAAGCATGGGGAAAGGAACATAATGTTGTGAGCAAAACAGAGAAAGCAAATTAAGGAAATCTTCAAGACAATATATAAAATCTAGAGCTGAGAGACAGGGTAGAGATACATCAAACATTCATCCAGTGACGAGTAGCTATACTTGTCATAGACTCATGGGGATGGGGGGTGGGGCATCAGGGAACAAGATAATTAAGCGTGGCCCCAGATTTCTATGATCTCAGTGCATTCTCAAAGGCATATTTAACCATGTTCATCTTTCCAGAAGGCAGATGATGAATAATACAGTGCTTCAGAAGCTTAGCACCGAGGTGTGATTCTGACTGGGGAGATTAGGAAGAGCTTTGAGGGAAATGCAATAAAAGCATGACCTTGAAATACTCGTTCATCAGGATGAAACACATGAAATCATTCCAGGCAACAGAACGTCATGTTCAGTAACTAGGAAATGATCCTGGCAGTCTGTATCATTGTCGGTGGATCTCAAGAACAGGAAAGTAAAGTCTGGGGAAAAGAGATTGATACTAGACGGGAGGATTACTTATGTGGAGGAGGGTGAGGGAGGGGAGAGGGGATGCAGAATGAAGGGGTGGGGTTCCCTGCTGAGAGCAGCAGCTTTTCCTTATTGCAAGTGAAAACAGCCACAGTACTTGCCATCATTTCCTTGCACACTGTTTATTCCTTCAGATGCAGACTATATAGCTTGTGAGGAAAGGTGAAAGGTCATTACCTCTTAGACTTCTCCAAGGGAACAGGACTGCAGAGGTTGATAGGGGTGAGAATAGAAACAGAAGGAACAATGGAAGCAGAAGGAACAATAGAAAAAGAAGCGCTAAGAATGAAAGAGCCCAGAAATGTTTGGTTTGTCTTGTCTTTATTACTGATGTTAAAATGCATGTTTCCTTCTTCATTTTTTTTACCAGGCTGTTGAAGACAAGCACTATATTCTCTTAACGCAGTGTCTTAGATAGAGTTTTACTGCTGTGAACAGACACCATGACCAAGGCAAGTCTTATAAAGAACAGCATTTACTAGGGCTGCCTTACAGATTCAGAGGTTCAGTTCATTATCAAGGTGGGAGCATGGCAGCATCTAGGCAGGCATGGTTTAGGCAGAGCTAGAGTTCTATGTCTTCATCTGAAGGCTGCTTATGGAAGAGTAACTTTCAGGCAGCTAGGAAGAGAGTCTTAAACCCATACCTGCAGTGACACACTTATTCCAACAAGGTCACACACCTCCAAATAATTCCATTCCCTGGATAAAGCATAATCAATCTATGATAGGCAGTGTGTCCTTCAATTATGAAATTTCCATGTTGTCAATAAAAATATTTCTTTTTTCCCTCAGCTCCTTTCCTTAACTGGAGTGTCCACACATCTCATAATGGCTAGGTCAAGGCCAAGGATCTCACTTAGGTTATTGGGCCACATAGAGTCTACACATTGAGAACCTGATGCCTTAGACACAGCACCTATACAAAATGTTTCCTTATGCCTAGAAGCACAAATTTAGGCATGTGACAAAAAGTTTGAAAAACAAGTATGAATCTGATGACACCTAGTTATTTTTCATTGCCATCAATAAAATGAAAAGAAGAAAGCAATTTCATCAAGTATTGAAATAATGGATGAGCTCCAGAGACTGCTTCACCTAGAGAGCCATCTCATCTACAGACTTTAAACCCCTACACTTGCTGATGCCAAGAAACACTTGCTGACAGGAGCCTGGTATGGCTGTTCCCTGATAGGTTCTACTAGCACCTGACCAATACACATGCAATTAATCACAGACAACCATCAGACTGAGCTAGGGGAAGGACTAAGGGAGCTGAAGGTGATTGCAACCCCATAGGAAGAACAATATCAACTAACTGGACCACTCAGAGGTCCCACGGGCTAAACCACCAACCTGAGAGTGTACATGGAGGGATCTGGATCCATGGCTCCATATGTGTGTGTGAGTGTGTATGTGTGTGTGTGTGTGTGTGTGTGTGTGTGTAGCAGAGGATGGCCTTATCTGAGATTCTGAGATGAATAATAGAGGGGGTTCTTGGTCCTGTGGAGGCTTGATGCCCCAGCATAGGAGGATGCTAGAGCAGTGGGGCAGGAGTGGGTGCGTGGGAGGAGGAGCACCTTTATAGAGGCAAAGGAGAGTGGGAAAGAGGGGGATCGGATAGGGGGTTTGTGGAGGGGTAACTGGTAAGGAGAATATTATTTTAAATGCAAACAAATAGAATGTTTACTAAAAAAGAAATAATGGATGATCAATCTTATATTTTAATACTTTTGTGATATGTTATTACAGCAATATATCAGGTATTTCTCTCACAAAATATACATCTTTACTACAAAGAAAAGTTTTGGGAGTATTTAAAATATATCTATAATTTCTGTCATTTTCTCTCTGATGTCTTACAGCATAATGCTTTACAGTTCTCTAACATCAGATCTGTAAAGAAGCGATATTTTTCCAAGAAATAAATTTCACCGTTTACAATGCATGGTCTATTTTGTAATGTAAATGCTTCTTAAGAAAATTTCAGCTCAAATGAAACTGATTTAGTCTATCTATTTCTCTCATTTCCTATGCATTTTATGTGTACAAATTGCCAGGGTATCATTTTGTGAATTATACTAAAAACGAAACAATTATAGAATGTCAGTTCTTGAATTTTTCACAAACTACTGTTTAATTCTCTTTTGTAGCATTACAAAAACAAGATAACATGACTTCTAAAATGTATTCCATTGGCCCATTTGCAGAATATTAAGTAGGGAAAAATGTAACTGGATGCTTTTATAGTTGTCTATGTGTTTTGAAGCTGTGTATTATGTTCAAAAGACTGCATAAACTGATCTCACTTGAACCTGTGCCTTAGAACATTGTTTAATTCCCAGCTGAAGGTATAGATTTGAACATTGTATGAGTATGAGTATACACTTTGAAAATTCATGCTAATAGACAGCAGTCTATTCAACGTGTAAGAATGATTGTTCAGTGATGACTAGATTCAAGTCCTCCCCCTGCTTCATTAGTCAAGATCATTCAGTTAATCTGGAGGATGCCACTTCATTTAGGTTGACTAGATAGAAAACCCCTAATATATATATATATATATATATATATATATACTCCTGGTGCCTTCCTCCAGTGCTTAGAGGTATAGGAGCAGAGTTTCATGTTGGGCTTTTTGCAGAAGTAATGGAGATTCAAACTTTGTTTCTGCTGGATGTACAGCAAGCACTCATAAAGGAAGAACCATCTTCCTACCCTCAAAACTAACAATTGTTAACTGCAGTGTGTAACTTAGGTATATTTTTATGTAGTAGCAATAGCAAGAGTATGTATGTAATAACACTTCAAATTTAAAGTTAAGTATATTAGAAAGAAAATGATAAATATATTCAATTTAAATGAATTAAATGATATTCTCACATCACGCATTTATTACTTTACTTTCAATCAGTTATACCTACCCCATTCTGGTGCAAATTTTCTATGTCGACTAACTATATAAATTTACACTAAGATGCCAGACATTGACCAAAAATTGGGTGAGAAAAGTGGGCCATATTGTGTCACTGTGTAAATTGTTTATTTGTTTTATAGTCTTTTATAAGTAAAACAGTTTTACTTCAGTTCTACTTAGTCATTTTTGAATATTTGGATTCTAACTTGGTAATTTTTTAAACAATAAAATATATTTTACAGATTACAAAATACTTAATTGCCATTTTATTCTTTTTCTGTTCTCTCTCTTGAATAAATCATATATAATAATACAAACTATTGTAAAACATTGAATTGATGTTTTTAAAACAACAATTAATTTAAAACATAGATTTTGTTACAATGTAAGACCAAGTTAAGTGTTCAGTATTTTTAGCAATATTATTTTAAATGTATTTTTACTTGCTGCTCTAGAATTTTAAGAGCTGTGTACTAAGTATTTGCAATTGTGTTTGTGTGTGTGTGTGTGTGTGTGTGTGTGAACTTTATGTTCAAGTCACTGATTATCATTCTCCTTGGAATTTATATATTTTTTCTAATTCTCTAACTATTGTGCTTCACAGTAAGCAGTCATCATTTGTGCTCCATATTGTGAATAGTTTTTCCAATTATCTTACAAATCATCCTGTGAATTATGCTAAAATATTTCATCATTGAAAATTCAAAAGACTCTTGTCAGAATTTTTATTTGTAGTAGACTAATAAACCAATAAAAATTAATCATAAAGTTATTTGAAGCATGGAAAACTTGATTTCTCTTTACTTCTAAAACTGAGTAACTAACGTACGAGGAATAAAAGATTATGAAAAGCTCAAAATAAAAGAAAATATACTACACTTTAATCATATAAATAAAATAGAGTGTTACAATATGCATTAAAATATAGTTGCATTTATGTGAATGAGTAAGTAATTATATATACATATTTGTTACACATGAGTAATTTGGGTTCTGAATACATTATAGAGCACTTCATTCATGGTAAATAATGAATACATTTTGGTGTCAACTTATTTTTGTGATGACAGTATGTTTTAGTTAGAACTTGCTAATTTTAAGAAATTCTAAGTAGAAAAATGGGACATTGACTGCAACATTTAAATTACTTGATGAATTCTCAAGTAATTTAGTTGGCTTCCAAAATTTATTCTAGATCATTTAAATTCTACATGATGTTTTATACAGATTGATTACTGTAGGAGTTTTCACTGCACATTAAATCATGTTAAAAAGAGAGGCTGTGTGTCACACATCTGTGTTCACATAAGTATCAAAAAAGTGCTAGCAGATAAGTATCACACCCATATAAGCAGAGGTGGATTGTTTAGTGGCTTGTGAACACCCTAGAGGTGTGTACTCTCTGATATGTAAGTATTTATGTACAATCTAAGATAACTGAGCCCTCGATGTGCCCACATTCTAGTGTAACACAGGGAAATACAACACTAGTCGAGGAAGAGAATTGGGAATGAAGTAAGGCAGAAACATTTAAAATGCAGAGAGAGTAACCTAAATACAACTGTGAGTTATTTTCAGATATAAGAAGCAGCCATCCAACAGATACTTCACAGAAAGCAGTCATTTGATCAGAATGCTATAGAAGCTTTAGAAATTAACCAGCTGTAAAAATGATGTATAACAGACAAGGAAATGTTTAACAGCTGGAGCGTTTAGAAGTTAATTAATCATACAGAGCTGTTGCTATGAAAAATGAGATATAATGATGGTGATGATGATGATGATGACGATGATGATGATGTCAACAATGATAAATGAAGCAACAAACCAAGATGACGTCTTATATTTCTTTCGTGACAGAGGACTACTTAAATAAAATATCGGAAATTTTCATTAAATTATTTATAATACAGATAAACTTCTACTGGCATATAGAAAGGTGGTACATAGAAGTACTAGCAAGCACATTTTTCAAGGGTTGTAATTAGAAATACATCAAGAATAGGCAATTCTTCAAAGGCTACATCAGTACAGAGGAGAAAATGCCAATCTTGGAGGTATTCCAGAGTTAAAACTAGCAAGACCTGTTGACCTATTGGATAATTAAGTAGAGACTGAAGATGACTTCTCTAAATGTCAATTCTGTAAATTGGATTCTAGAAAAAAAAATAGATTTGTGTTCCAGTTAAAAATGTTGACTGTAATAGAAAATAGGTTGCATTAGCAATAACTAAGGATCTGGTCCATATGAATTCATCTTCAAATTTCAAATTTTCTACTACTTCTTGGCATCTTTGTTAAATAAATAGAATAAACCATTCTGGAAACATCTACTCCCCTAAACTCTCCCCACATAGCCTAAATTGTTTGAATACACACACACACACACACACACACACACACACACACACACACACATATGTTGCTTTTTTAAAGGGAAGATTTTTCTTGGCTCCCAGTTGTAAAAAATAGAGGTTATGCTGGCAGAGATGGAAGGGGAACCGAGCTAAACAGAGAATTTTCAACTGAGGAAACTCAAATGGCAGACAAGCACCTAAAGAAAGGTTCAGCATCCTTAATCATCAGGGAAATGCAAATTAAAACGTCCCTGGGATTCCACCTCACACCAGTCAGGATAGCCAAGTTCAAAAACTCAGGTGACAGCAGACGTTGGCGAGAATCTGGAGAAAGAGGAATATTCCTCCATTGCTGGTGAGATTGCAAGCTGGTACAACCACTCTGGAAATCAGTCTGGGGGTTCCTGCTAGACAGTAGGGAGAGGGAACATACAGAGCCCACCTTTAGCAGGAAGACAGGGCATGAATTAGGGAGATAGTTGCCACCCTACAGTCAAAACTCTGATTCACAATTGTTCCCGTCTGAAAGAACTGCCGGGATGGAAATGAAGAGTAGTCTGAGGAAAAGAAGGTCCAGCGACAGGCCTAAAATGGGATCCATCTCAAGGGAACGTCCCAAGGCCTGACTATTATTTGTGAGGCTATGGAGTGCTCACAAAAAGCGACCTATCATGACTGCCCTCCAGAAGATCCAACAATCAGCTGAAAGAGTCAGATGCTGATATTTGGACTCAACCAATGGACAGAAGCTGTTGACTCCTGAGGTTGAACTAGGGAAAAGCTGGAAGAAACTAAAAGGAAGGGGACCCTGTAGGAGGACCAGCATTCTCAACTAACCTGGACCCCCAAGATCTCTCAAACACTACCAACCAGGCAGCATATACCAGCTGATATGAGGCCCCCAAGACATATATAGCAGAGGACAGCTGGGTCTGGAGTCAGAAAAGATGCATCTAACCCTCAAGAGACTGGAAAGAGTTTAGAGGTCTGGTTGGGTGGGGGTTGGAGGGCGAGGACATGGGATGTGGAACAGTTGGAGAGTAGACAGGGAAAATAAATTCTGGAGTGTATTAAATAAATAAATGAATAAATAGATAAATAAATAAATACAAAAAGAAAATTGGACATAGTACTACCTGAGAACCCATTATACCACAACTGGGCATATATCCAGAAGATGTTCCAATGTGAAATAAGGACACATGCTACATATGTTCATATGTTCATAGCAGCCATATTTCTAAGAGCCAGAAGCTGGAAAGAACCCAGATATTCCTCAACAGAGGAATGGATATGAAAATGTGTACATTTACACAATGGAAGACAACTATTAAAATCAATAACTTCATAAAACTTGCAGGCTAATAGATAGAGTAGAAAATGTCAACCTGATTGAGGTAACCCATTCACAAAAGAACACACATGGTATGCATTCACTGATAAGTGGATTTTAGTCCAAAAGCTCTGAATACCCAAGATACAATTCACAGACCATATGAAGCTCAAGAAGAAGGAAGACCAAAGTGTGGATGTTTCAGTGCTGCTTAGAAGAGGGAACAAAATACTCATAGGAAGAAAAATCATCTCCTGAGATGATCTGCCAAAGCCTGACAAACACAGAGGCGGATGGTCATAGCCAACCATTGGACTGAAGCATTGGGTCCCCAGTGGAGGAGTTGGAGAAGATACTGAAGGAGCTGAGGAGATTTGAAGCCCTGTGGGAGGGAGCAGCATTGTCAACTGGCTAGACACCACCCCTAGAGCTCCCAGGGATTGGATCACCAACCAAAGAGTACACATAGAAGGACTCATGGCTCTATTCGCCTATGTGGCAGAGAATGGCATTGTTTGATATCAGTGAGAGGAGTGGCCATTGGTCCTGTGGGGGTTTTATTCCCCAGTGTAGGGGAATGCCAGGGCTGGTAGGCAAGACTGAGTGGTTGGGTAGGTGAGCACCCTCATAGAGGAAGGAGGAGGGTGGATGAGGTATGGGGTTTCTAGAGGGGAGAACTAGAAAGCAGATACGATTTGAAATGTAAATAAAGTATCCAATTTAAAAAATGCTGGGGGGCTTCAATATCACATAGTCTGAACCAATGGGCAGGTCATCCAGACAGACTAAATATAACTAATGGAGCTAACAGAAGCTACACCCATCCGCCTCTGTGTTTGTCAGGCTTTGGCAGAGAATCTCAGGAGACAGCCATATCAAGCTCCCATGAGAAGCTTGTTGGCAACTGTATATGAGATGGATATACAGGTGGGGCAGTCTCTGGATGGCTTTTCCTTACGTCTCTGATTCTCACTTTGTCTCCATATTTCCTCCTGTGAGTATTTTGTTCCTCCTTCTAAGCAGCTCTGAAACATCCACACTTTGCTCTTCCTTCTTCTTGAGCTTCATATGGCCTGTGACTCAATGGAACCTACCAGATACCCACAAAACATTTTATTCAAACACTAAAGAATATGCCTCATTCTCAGCACCTCAGGGAACTTTCTTCAAAATTGACTACATACTTGGTCACAAAGGCTTAACAGATACAAGAAAATTGTAATAATATCCTTCATCCTATCTGTCCTGGATTCCAACAACAACAGAAATAACAGAAAGCCTAGAAACTCATGGAAACTGTGGAACAGTCAAAGGGTGAACCAAGAGGGAAATAAAATAAGGAATTTAAAATAAATAAATAAACAAATGAATAAATAAATAAATATATTAATAAATGATGTTTTAAAAAATAAAACGAACAACTCTCTACTGAATGACATGTGAGTCAAGGCATAAATAAAGAGCTCCTAGAATTGAGTGAAATGAATACAGATCTCCACCAAACTTGTGGGACCCAATAAAAGAAGTTCTAAGAGGGAAGTTCACAGCTCTCAATGCCTTCATAAGAAAAGTTGATGGATCTCATAGTAGCCACCTAACGGCACACCTAAAAGCTCTGGAACAAAAAAAAAAGTAAGCATACCTGAGAAGAGTAGACAGCAGGGGATAACCAACCTGAAGGTGGAAAGCAATAGAATTGAAACAAAGAACAATAGAAAGAACCAATGAAACAAAGAGTTTGTTCTTGGAAAAAATTGTCAAGATAGCAAACTCTTATTCAAACTAGAAGACATAGAATATCCAAATTATCAATTGTAGAAAGAAAAGAGGGATTTAATTACAGACACCAAGGAAATCCAAACAATCCTTAGGACATAGTTCAAAATCTTGCACTACATAAAACTGGAAAGCCTAAAAGAAATGAACAATTTTCTTGATGTATACCACTTATCAAAATTAAATCAAATCAAATAAACAACTTAAATACACCTATGACATCTAAGAAAATGTAAGCTTTAAAAGTCTCCTAAACGAAAAAAACAAACAAAACAAAAAACAAAAAAAAAAACAAAAAAAAAAAAACATGGCCAGATGGGTTTAGCACAAAATACTACCAGACTTTCATAGAATAGCTAATACCAATACTCCTCAAATTATTTAACAAAATAGAAACAGAAGGACATTGACAAATTCATTTTATGAGACCACAATCATCTTGATACCCAAATCACACAAAGACATGACATAAAAAAAGACTTACAGCCTAATTTTTCCTGTTATCATAAATGTAAAAATTCACAGTAAAATACTCACAAACTGAATTAAAAAATACATAAAACTACATGTGATCTTCCACCATAATCACATATGCTTTATCTAAGAGATGCAGGGATGATCAAACTTAGAAAAATTGGTCTGTGTACTTTTGCTTATTAAAAAAGAAACACCGAAAGAAAACAGCCATATAATCATCTCATTAGTTGCTGAAAAATTCTCTGACAAAATTCTATACCCCTTCATGAGAAAAGACTTGAGTGATCAGGAATACAAGGGCATACCTAAACATAATAGACAACTTACAGCAAGCCAATAGCCAACATCAAACTTAATGGAGAGACTATCCAGACAATTCCATTAAAATCCAGAATGAGACAAAACTATTTACTCTAACCATATCTACTGGAAATACTGCTTTACGTTCTAGCTAGGGCAATACGACAACTAAAGGAAATCAAGGGGGATACAAATTGGAAAGGATCATATGATAGTAAATATAATAGATCCCAGAAATTCTAGTAGGGCATTCCTAGTTCTTATAAACACCTTCAGTGAAATGCCTAGATATAAGTCTAACAAAAAAAAATCAGTAGCCCACTCATATATAAATAACAAACAAGCTAAGAATGAAATCAGGGAAACAGCATGCTTCACAATAGGCACAAATAATAAAAAATTTCTGGAGGTAACTCTAACCAAGTAGGTGAAAGACCTTTATGAAAAAATCTTCAAATCTTTGAGGAAATAAATTTAAGAAGTTATCAAAAGATGAAAAGCTCTCCCATGTTCATGTATCAATAGGATTAACATAACAAAATACCCATCTTACCCAAAGCAATCTACAGATTCAATGAAATCCTAACATCACAATTTTCAGACAATTATTTACAAACTTTGAAATAATACTTCTTAATAAAACTTCTTATGAAAAAAATCCAAGTCAGCTAAAACAATCCTGAACAAATAAAGAAATTCTGGAGATTATCACCATCCTGATTTCAAGTACTACTACATAGCTATAGTAATAAAAACTTTATAGTATTAGCATAAAAACAAACAGGTTGACTGATGGAACTGAATAAAAGACCCAGACATAAACCTACCCATCTATGGACACCTGATGTTTTGTAAAGAAGCCAGAATTATACAATGGAAAAAAGAAAACATCTTCAACAAATGGTGCTGGTCTAACCAGATGTCTGCATGTAGAAGAATTCAAGTAG
Source organism: Grammomys surdaster (assembly GCF_004785775.1). Classification (NCBI taxonomy): domain Eukaryota; kingdom Metazoa; phylum Chordata; class Mammalia; order Rodentia; family Muridae; genus Grammomys; species Grammomys surdaster. The sequence continues at coordinate 12,361,466 of NW_021604633.1, read as the reverse complement.
ATTCATATCTATTACCAAGCACAAAACCCAAGCCCAGATGGATCAAAGACCTCAACATAAAACCAAATACACTGAACCTTATAGAAGAGAAATTGAGGAATAGCCTTGAATGCACTGGCATAGGAGACAATTTCCTGAACAGAACACCACAGAACACACACAGAACAGCACAGGCACTAAGATCAACAATAGATCATACCTCAAAACTGAAAACTTTCTGTAAGGCAAAGGATATTGTCAGATGGACAAAACAACAGGCTAGAGCATTAGAAAATACTTTCACAGTTCTACCTCTGACAGAGAACGAGTACAGACACACACACATATATACACACACACACACACATACATACACACACACACACACATACATACATACATACATACATACACACACACACACACAAACACAAGACATTAACAAATGAAATAATGAAGTACAGATCTAAACAGAGTTTTGAACATAGAAATCTCAAATAGCCTAGAAGCATGTAAAAAATATTCAATATCTCTAGCCTTCAGGAAAATGCAAATCAAAACAAGTCTGAGATTCCATATTAAAACTCTCAAAATGGCTAATATCAAAACTACAAGTAGCAGCTCATGGTTGTCAGGTTGTGGAATTAGGGGAATACACTTCCATTTGTACAGCCACTTTGGAGATCAATATGGCAGTTTCTCAGAATATTGGTATATATCAATCTACCTCAATGCCCAGCTATATCTCACATGGGCATATATTCAAAGGACACTCCATCCTACCACAAGGATGCTTGTTGATCATTGTTTATAGCAGCTTTATTCATGATAGCCAGAAATACGAACAACCTAAATATCCCTCACCTAAATAGTGCTTAAAGAAAATGTAGTACATCTACATAATGGAGTATTACTCAGTGTTAAAAAATAAAAAACAAACAAAACTCATCATTAGATTTGCAAGCAAATGGATAGAACTGAAATAAATCATCCCAAATGTGGTAATTATAACCCAGAAAGAAAACAAGCAGACAAACAAACAAAAAACTGGGTATGTACTCATTTACAAGTGGATATTAGCTGTAAAGTAAAGATAATCAGGAAGCAATACACAAAGCCAACGAAGCAAAGTAAAAAGAAGGGCTCAGGAAGAACTGATGAATCTCCCTGGGTGGGGGAAATAGAACAGATATTGCTGATGGAGTGGGTATGGGTAAAGATGGAAAAGGAGGGTCCTGGTTGGGGAAGATGTAGAAAGAAAATACTAGGAGAGATAACTGGAATAGGGGGCCATTTCAGGGGAAAGGAAAAATTCTAATGCAATGGAAACTCCCAGGAATCTTTGAGGGTCACCCTAGATAAGATTCCTAGTAAGCTGTGGTAAGGGCGGTATAGAGCCTCAACTGGCCTCTTCCTGTAACCAGGCAAGAGTCCTTGTGGAAGAATTGGGACAATAACCCATTCTCAAACCCCTCAACCTATATTTTGTTCTGCTTTCAAGATGATAAAAGTGACACAGAAGCTAGAGGAGAGGCCCACCAATGACTGTTCCAGCTTGAGACACATGCCATGATGCTGACCCCACCTCTGGAGCAAGAAACAAAGGTGGATAACTCAGATACTTAGGATTGAACCAAAGACTACTGTGAAAACAAAAACAAGAACTAAAATAAAAGATGTCAAGAAAATTATTCCAAATAATATTCTGCTATACTTGTAGACAGGAACCTAATGTAATCATCATCAGGGAGGCTTTACCCACCAACTGATAGAGACAGATGCAGCAGTCCACAGCCAAATATTATTAGGCAGAACTCAGAGAATCCTGTGGAAGATGGAAGTCATCCACATATGGGTAATAACTGCTCAGCAAGAGTTTGTTTCATGAAAAAAGAATCAGGAATTAAGACGAGTTAGGAGTAAAGAGGAAAACTTAGGAGAAGAAAAAATCTAGGAGAATTCATAAACATGTGAAATGTGAAAAGGTAGCTAAAAATAATACAATTTTTCTGTTAAGATAAAACAGTAAGTTGTACCAGCTGGGACAGATTGTGTAAGAAACAACACATAACCCTCATTAGTACAGAGGAAATAGGAAGTGTTGCCAGGAGAATTAACATCCTCAGTGGCAGAACACACTCTCAAACATGCACATGTGTGTGTCCATTCTCAAAATGTTAGCATCTTCCATCTGAGTGTTACATTGGGCACAATTGTTCAGTCTACACTATTATAACATAAGTACTCAGAGTCCACAGTGTGCAGCAAGAATGACTATGTATTCTATGGGTTTGTGCCGTTGTATAAAACTATTTGTTCTTCAAATTGATATCATACATAGAGGTGTTTCAACTCATAGGATTGCCTATGCTCCATTTATCCTCTGGAAAATGCTCATTCTTTTATAATGTCCATATTTTGTATTTCCATTAAGGCACATAGTTGTAATGCTACTGTATTTAACCCTTTGAGAACATCCAAACATTATGATGCATATAAGTTCCTTGCCTATCTTTTTCACCTGTTGATAACTATTTAAATGAAATGTATGCCACTATTTGTGCCATGATTCATCAATCCATTCCTCTCCTAAAAGACAACCTTAGTGACTTTTAATGTTTTGGACATTGTCAACATACCTACTGTAAACATCCCTAGGCAAGCATAAGTTAACATGGTTTCCTCTGAGTTGATATAAGTCAGCACAAGTAAAGGACTATGTCTAAAAATGTATTTCTAAAATGGCAGCATTTTTCCCATTAAAATGGAATGAACCTTCCTGTTGTGTCATGCATACTCCAGCATGTTACATTCTCAATGTTTGTACTTTTGATCACTCGAATCATTGTATTGTAACATTTCACTTTTGTTTTAATTTTCCATCTCCTTCATGACATAAGAAGATGAGTACCTTTTCCTATTTTTCTTAGATATCTGTACATCTATTTTCATGGCTTCTCTGTCATATTTTAGTTGTCATTTTTGTTTTCTTATAGTGGAGTTTAAAATATTTAAAGTATAGTTTGATAAAAGTCTTTAATCATATATATAGTATGACATATGATATATATCATGTGATATATATCATACTATATGTAGTAATGTTTTTAAAGTATATGAATTTTAATTCTTAATTATTACTCACAGAGAATACATTTTCAATTTTATTAAAATTGATTTAATTATTTCTTTCTTTCATGAATTATGCTTCTGATGTGACCAAAATGTCATTGTCATACTGAAGTATTATGATTTCCTATATTATCTCCTATGTACTTTCTAATTTTTCTTTTAATTTCATGTATGATTCATTTTGAGTTAAGTTTGAGAAAGATATAATGTCTGTTTTTAGGCTCACTGCTTTTGTGCTTTGCTATTTGTTCATTTTTTAAAATGTCTATGTCTGCTTGATCCATTTATTGGCAAGGTTGTCTTTGCTCCATTAGACTTCCTGTTTCTTTTTCAAAGATCAGTTGGTTGCATTTAATTATTCCTATCTATGGACTCTCTATTTTGGTTCAACAATCTACCTTTCTACTCCTTTAGTAATGTCTCTGTCTTAATTATTATAGCCTTGTAGCAAATAAGCCAAGATTCTGAATAATCTGAGCCCTTTTTTTTTTATTCTCTCAGTACTGGGTCAGCTATTTTGCATCTTATAACCCTCTACAGGTGCTTTAGAATCAGTTTGTCACTACAAAACAATTTGCTGAGTTAGTCTTTTACCCTTCCTGGAACCAATATCTGAGAAAAATAACATATGGAAGTGAACTTTATTTGGGCCATGAGGTCAGATTAGGAACATGTTGTGGTTTTGTTTCTAGACTGGTTTTGAGACAGTGCAATGGCAGAAGGGAACAGCAGAGTAGAACTACTCATCATATAGTAAACAAACAAACAAACAAACAAAAACAAAACCCAAGAGCTGGGAATAGCCTGAGGAAAAAGTATCATTCCAGGGTTTGTCCACATTAACCTACTTCCTACAATTAGGTCCCATTGCTCAGTGTTCAGTCAATCAATGGAGTAATGAATAGAATAGGCTGAGAAAGTTAGAATCAAATAATATCCCCAAAACCCATCACTTGGCTACAATAGCTCTAGTATATGATGCTTTTTGGTACATTTTGGAAACTCCCAAATGATCCACAAAGATACAATGTCATCTCATGATATCAAGTGCATTTAGTTCATCTTCCAAGCATTCTTCAAATCTCTATCCATTCAAACATTGCTCAAAAGATCAAGTGTGGAGTCTTCCCCAAGCCTCAGTGTGCATTCTTAGATGTAGAATGCTCTGAAAGTCATAAAACAAATCCCATTTTTCTGGCAAAGATGCATGGCAAATACTTCTGCTACAACAGAGAGAAATGGAACATACTAATGAGGGATTCGACCAAAGCAAACTGAATCTCAGAAGGGGAAATGTAAAATCTTGTCACAGTGTTTCTGATATCTGGGAAAGACAGTGACCATATGTCAGTTCTGAATGTCTTAAGAAGCCTTGTCCTCATGCCTTTGCTAGATGCAACACACATGGCCCTTTTGTTTGCTGTCTTTATGCATGACAAACACCTTTACTTGTGAGGCATTCTTAGCATTTCTAATTGTCCTTTGTGTCTTTGACTTCATCCTCATAGTTGTACATACTATCCACTGCCTCTATAGGAGTGTTTCCTTACTCTATATAAGAACCGAAGAACCCACACTTGGTCTTCCTTCTTCATTAGCTTCATGTGGTCTGTGAGTTGAATCTTGAGTATTGCTAGGTTCTGGGCTCATATCCAATTATCAGTGAGTGAATACCATGTGTGTTCTTTTGTGATTGTGTTACCTCACTCAGGATGATATTTTCTACTCCATCCATTTGCCTAAGAATTTCTCCAATTCATTGTTTTTAATAGCTGAGTAATACTCCATTGTGTAAATGTACCACATTTTCTGTATCCATTCCTCTGTTGAAGGACATCTGGGTTCTTTCCAGCTTCTGTCTATTATAAATAAGGCTGCTGTAAACATAGTGGAGCATATGTCCTTGTTATATGTTGGAGCATCTTCTGGGTATACGCACAGGAGTGGTATAGCTGGTTCCTTAGGTAATGCTATGTCCAATTTTCTGAGGAACCGCCAGACTTATTTCCAGAGTGGTTGTACCAGCTTGCAATTCCACTAACAATGAAGGAGTGTTCCTCTTTCTCCACATCCTGCCAGCATCTACTATCACCTGAGTTTCTGATCTTAGCCATTCTGACTGGTATGAGGTCTCAGTTGTTGAGAGTACTGACTGCTCTTACAGAAGTCCTGAGTTCAACTCCCAGCAACCACGTGGTGACTCTCAATCATCTGTAATGGGATCTGATGCTCTTTTCTGGTGTCTCTGAAGCACATTAATTGGTTTTCAAATGTTGAACCAGCCATGAATCATTGGGAAGACCATGTTTGCTCTTGCTATATAAATCCTTTCACATATTGTCAAATATAATTTGCTAATATTTTGTTTCATATTTTTATAGTTATGATTGAGGGATAAATTGATAGTTTTCTATTAAAATATCTGATTATGGTAATTACCCCTGCTTCTGTTTTCTGGATTAGAAATATTGTATCCTATAGAGAATTTGCATCTTTTCCTTCCATGTGTCATGGAAATCACCAGAGGGTTGATGTAGGTGTCAAGCCTTCTGTTTGGTTTGGGTAGTAAACATCTTCATTTCTTGAATCTATATTAGCCATTTGATTGGATATTTATTATTGTATGAGTTTGGGTATAAAGCACATTATTTCTTACTTTTCTTGTTTCCGCTACTGAAAAATTTACATTAAAAACAAAAACTTAGACTGAAAGTGTTTCTCTTCATTGATTTTTTGGCCTATAGTTCTTCACAATGGGGAGCTCATGACAGTGGGATTGTGAAGGAGCTTGACTCATTACAAATACAGAAAAGAAACAGAGAAAGGTGAATGAGAGTACATGGCTAGCTTTCTATTTCTAATTCTCTCTAAAAATGACTTCAGAAACATACCCCTAAGTAAGTGTCACTAATGCTCACAGTTACGCTCCAATCAAGCTGAGAATCACAATTAACTACCATGTTCTGTTTTATAGATTCTAGTTTAATCTGTTTATATTATTCAACTCACATTGTTTTACTGCATATAAAAGTATTTTCTGTTTATTTTCTTATGTATCAGTACTTTGTTCCCAATTTCTAATAAGCCTGATTGCAGACTTATCAATTTAATTTATCTTTTGGATGATTTGGTATTCTCTAGCAATTTTCTACTTTCTAAATCAATAAGTTTTGCTTTAATTTTGATGCTTTTTTTTACTTATTTATTCTAGTGCTGGAATTGCATATAAGATATGGCATGTTTTGGACATGAGCTTTAACCACTTAGAAATAATGCTAATTTTGTAAATATTTTTACTTTTTAAAATTTTGACACGTTCTAATTATGTTGATTAGTCTAACATTGAATTTGTGTTCATTCTGTCTCAGCTTTCAAAGCATATGGTCATTTGAAATTTTTTTAAATTCCTTTTGATTGTGTTATGAATATATTGTCTAATCTCCACTATTTTTAGTTTTCCCAGTTATCATTCTGTTATGGATGTCTAGTTTATTTTATTCCATGATAGTCTGACCACAAATATTATATGATTTTTTTTATTGAAATTTACATACCTTCCTTTTTCAGTGATAAATGATTTATTGTTGAATATCTCATGGTTCCTAGACAAAAGTGTGGTTTTGCTGTTATTGGATATGGCAGTTTGTAGATATCAACGCTACATAATTAATCGGGTGGTTGTTGATTTCATCTGCATCCTTTTAATCTTTCTGCATGCTGGATCCTCCCAATTCTTATAGAGATGATTCCCAATAATAATGGAGTCATTGATTTTCTTTAGTTTTACTACTTGTGTCCCATTAAACTTACAGCTATACTGCTAGGTAAACAAAACATAGAATTTTTATTGGGAGTTAACCTCTCATTTAAAAAATAAAGACATTTTATATCTCATAATTTTTGTTGTCTTGAAGGCTCCTCTTTCCACAGTGTACATAGATTCTTCTGTGGTAATTTTATTAATTTTTGTATGTTGCATTTTTCAATAACTTGAAATTAATTTCCTTCTGTCTTTAAATTTAAAGTGAATTTTAATAAACATTGCATGATTGGCTCCAAGACTCTGATAACTATGACAACTACTGAGTTTTAATTGTTGCATATACGCAGCAGATGTTCAAACTGATGATGAACGTAATGACATTAATGTCATTGTTTTCTGTTTTCCATTTGCTGCTATTATTTTTGAACAATTTTGTATTTTGTACACACTTACTGCCAATTGCAAACTTAGCTGTCTTTTTTTATGATTCTACATACCAATAACATTATCAAAACTTTTTTTCTAGTTGCGGAATTATGATCTGCTGTATACCAGTCCAAGACAATATGATAATTTACAAGAAATAATAGTACTTATAAGAGAATAATTCTAACTTCCTCTGCCATTCAGTAGTAGTTAATTTTACTTACATAATTTTATTATTGCTGTTATTTTAGTGATACATAGACAGATTATATTTATGTATATGTAATGGAATTAATAGTTTACCCAATTACGTACACTATTGTTAATATATTGAACATGCTAGCTTTCAACTTAATGAAAAATTAACCGATTTTGCTTTAACTTCATCTCTGCTTTCATTGATATTCCTTCTTTCTGTAGAATCTCTGACCTACACTATTTGAGCTTTTTCTATAAGAAGACCCTTTTTAGTGAGTGTTACAATACATATCTATTGGCAACAAATTCCCTTAATTTTAGTTTGTTTGAGAAAGTCTTAACTTCCTTTTCACTTTTTTTTTCTTCTTAATTTTGAAGGACTTGTCAGGGTATATGAATTCTAGACTGTTTGGTTGGCTTTTAGAAATGTATTAAATATGTCACTTTACATGCATCAAGTGGTTTCTAAAGTAAAGTGGATGGAAGTGGGTGTTTCTCTATAAGTAAGATGGGCTTTTACCTATTATCTTCCCTTATGAATCTTTTTTTCTTTTTCCTTTCACTTATTCTTCCCTTGATTTATTTCTTATCTCTGAACTGTCATATAAACAAAGAAAGAGAATTCTTTTCATCTACACTGAGACTGCAATCGATCTTCAGGATCTTCATAAAATATAATTTGGCATACTTATTCATTCTGAATTTGCAAAAGAAAAAGTAGCAATGCATTTCTTGTTAAATTTTAGTTGAATTTCAATGAGTTACTTATATAGGAAATTAAATCTTTTCTTGATTTTAATTTTCTTTTTGGACTTCTCAATCTACATTGGGTAAAGTATAGCATACAAGGAATTTAAGAAATAATCTCATGCTTCTGATGAGTGGGCAAATGGAGATTAACTTGGAGGGTGGAGACGGTTATCTGAACTTCTTTGTCTCTTTGATCCTGTAGAGCACATCTATAGGGCATCGTTTTGAAACTTCATAATGAAGACAAACTGACTACCATAAAATTAAAAACTTAAGAAATAGATATCAAGTGATTTTACTCTATTGTATATACATTATTGAGGTCTAATACGTATGAGTTCAAAGAATTGCAGTGTTGATTTGTTATGAACTTTTTTCTTGTCCTCTGACCTTCTCCCATCAAGAGTACATACTAGAAGAGAAAGTTTGGATCACTGAAAATACTGGACTGAAGTATACAGTGTTCCCTGAATGACATAAGTTTACTATCATAGTCAGTAACTACAAACAGTGATATTTCCTGTAAGCCACCTGCACTGCTCCAAACTGAACTCATATAAGAGACTTGATAGTGCATATGAACTTCTCTCCCATAGGTGGCTTCAAACAGTAAAGGCTTTGTATGCATACAGCTCCCATTGTTTTAAAAAGTTTGTAGTAATGATGTCCACAATCAAGCAGTCCTTTCACGAAACTGTCTGTATGGCAGTGTAATGCATTGCAACCAGCTGGTTGTGTCTGACAATAAACTTGATCTATTAGATATCTCTGAGGTTTCTCAAGCTTTTCCTGAATCTCTGCTTAGCAGATCTTCTTTAGATAAACTTGATAGGTTGTTAGGTAACATTAACTTTCTGCATGTGCTCTGGTCTAAAAGGGTCTGTAGTCTGATGTTGGGAATTAATTGGAAGAAATTTGCATTCATTGTTTTTTTTTCAATTTCCTTTTTTTTTTCAGTAACCTTCTATGTCTATCACTCTCCTGGCAATATTTTTTTTTCTAAATGCTCTAAGAATGTATGGAACATCTGATCGGTTTCTTTCACCCTGTCATCCTGGTTTTCAGTTTTCAAATTTCTATTTAGAGATATCCTTGAGAAATTCTTTACTCAGCCCTAAATAGTTTACGAATGGAGATACCAAAGCTGTATTTGTGCATGTTATGGTGTTCGTATTGCTAGCATGTGTGTTGTGGTTGTGGTCATTTCTTATACTACTATCTCTGTTTTCATCACCCATTTTATTCTGTGAGTAATCTATTTTATTCAATACAGCCCATAGTACATTAATCATAGATTTTAAATTCTTTGTCTTAGAACTCAAACTATGTCTGTATCTGTTTCTGAAGCAGGCTCTGTCTCTCCAAACTGGGTTTATTTTATTGCAAACCCTACTTTTGTTGAATTACATAAATAAAGAGAATATGACAAAGCTTTAACATGCTTATGTCAATCCCTGAAATCTGCCCGGCCATGTTGTTTAGAATTAAGTTCTTTTTTGTTTCTTGTTTGCATGTCTTTTGATATTCCTTGTAATTTTTACGACAACTAGACATGCCGTACAGCAGTGAAGGACTACTATAAATCAGTCTTTACTGATGAGGCAGTGAGCTGTGTGCAAGGAAGAACGTGCTGTATGTTCATGGGTAGGTTTTGTGCCTCTGGCACTTAGAAAACTTACATTTACAAATAGCAGCAAGCCTTCGATAATCTCACAGACAGCTTAACTGTCCTAGAGAAGCTAGGTCATTGAAAAGTGGAAAAGGAAGTAAGGTTAAATACCTGAAGTAAATTCATTAGAAGTTTGAATATCAATGAGTCTTATGTTTTAAACTATATTTTAATTCTTTTGGTTCTTCCTTGGAAAGGTGCATAATTGCCAAATCAAATCGACTTGGAAAATCAAATTGAACACCAAACAAGTTTGTTCTAAAAAGTCAGTTGACAGTTGGCAATGAATTTCAAATTGCCCATTACACAGTGACCTTCAGAAACTCCTGCCAATCACTATGCCAGACTCAGACCCAGATTTTGTTCAGATTCAAAGATGAATTTTTTTCTCTTTCATTTAATTTTAGAAGTGTGGCTCCTGTCTGTAGTTTGCCAAAAAGGATGATAATTTCTATCAAATATACATGATTTCAATCTAACTTGATATCTCAACTTCTCATTAGTTTAAATCTTCTGCAGCATTTCCTTAAATATAACTTCTATTAATTTTTAGTATTAAATAATATTTTGGGATGACAATGATAGCATGTGTTACATACGTCTACAAAGTATTTTAGTTATACCGGTAAGGTTTCTAAATGAAGCATAAGTGATATGTTCAAGTGATTGTAATGATCATGAATAAATCATGTTGTAGCGTTTTATTTATTGCTGTTAAGAGACACCATGATCATGCAACTGGGGCTAACTTCAGTTTCAGAGGATTAGTACATGATAATCATGACAGAAAACATGATGTTATACAGACAGACATGGTGCTAGAGAAGAAGCTGAGAATTCTACTTCTTGATCAGCAGGCAGTTAAAGAAGACTATGAGTCACACTGAGCATAGCTTGAGCATAGGAGATCTCAAAGCTCCACCCCCACAATGACATACTTCCTCCAACAATGTCATCCCTGGTAATAGTGCCATTCCCTATGGGTCAAGCATTCAGACACGTGAGTCTATGGGGGCATTTCCTAATCAGATAGCATATGAAAATGAAAAAGTAATATATAACATGATTCAGACAAATTTAAGTGGTAGTGTTCCCAGAAGACATCATTCAAAATCAAGAGAGATTTTTGTCACTGCTGTGAAAGGTGGTGAGAGGAACTGTGGCATGGTTAACTAGGATCTGCTGAGCATCCAGCCGAGTATAGCCCTCACAGTGAGGGACTGCCAGACTTAAAATAATATACACCACTGCAATATGCTAGTGCTTTTTAGCTATTAAAATGAGTAAGCTAGCTGGACTGTGCTGGTGATTTTATTCCGGAGCCATCTATTTATTTAAGGAAAGTGGTCCTGATCTTAAGCATACTCACAGCACACATGTTTATTATATTTCAAACAACATCTATTTTCTAATTAAATTCTTTTCTGATATATCACCTATTTAATATTTAGAGTGCTTAGGACCTAATATCCAATAATATGTAAAATATTTTTTAACATTTTTGTTTACATGTATTTTACTTATTTCTTTAAATCAAAATGGTACTTATTAACTGACTCCTTAAATTAAAAAACTCACTGTGTTTTCTGAAACTGGGGCATTATTTATTTTCAAACTCAATCACTGAATCTTAATGGTGAAAATAATAAAGCTCTAAATATTTATAAATTATTAAAAATTAATGTAAACAACTCATATACAGAGCCCTCATGAATTACATTTTCCTCTTCTGGTTTTAATAGAATATAGAAATAACTCAGGCTGTTTATTCCTTTGAGAATCATCTTTATAAATAATATCAACAGGGCACAGGAAATACAACTCCTTAGAATAAATAAAAGAACATCCTGGGATGAGATACAGCTCACTGGTATTACACTCCAAACTTCAACTCACAATAAAAGAAAAATATAGACAAAATAGGAACCAATTTTAATGTCATATCTAGATAATATAGATATCTAATTATAATTGAACTATCTGGCAAAATCATGAAATCAGCTGTCTAGCCACACGTGGTTAGAACCATGCTCAGAAAGCACCAACAATCGATGGTGTAGTCTTCTTGAAGTGTTGCCCAGTGGACTTACTGCTGATTTCACATTCTGTGCAGGATGATACAGTAGTAACTGAACAGGGAGATGCAGAGTCAGAGGACCTGCATCATGTATGGACATTGACCTTAACTTCTTTCCACATAACTGGTCTTATTTCCACTGGCTCTGAGCTACCTAAATGGCTCATAGGAGAATCTGCCACTGAGAGTGTAGTGTTTTGTGACCACAAAAGAACCACGTGCCTATGGTACATCCTTTTCAACATCCCCTTGGTCACCTTGCACACCTCGTGTTGGCTTCACTTCTTTCACAGACCTATCTCAGTGACCTCTGACTTTTTGCTCACGCCGTTGCTATCTCGCCCTTGCTAATTCTTTCCATCATCTCTCGTTTCATGAGCAATTTCTCCCCTTCAACTTCACCAAGTTCCTATTCTTTCTTTTTGGAAATTGAAAACAATGTTAATTTCTCTTATAATTATGGTTCAAGGCGAACAGGACCCTCCTGCACGAGTTCTGAAAACTCTCACAGTCCCATTTGTATATTTAATGCCTGATTAATGTTATTAAATTCTTAGTTCCCTGCTTCCTTGAATGGATGCAAATTTCAAATTCCTTAGGGAAGATGATGACATAAACCAGCTCCCCAACGGCATTTGGAAGTAGAAACCCTTATCCTTGTTTGTGTTGGAGGTAAAGATAGAACATCTTTATCAAACTGTACAGCTAGCTCTTCTGGATATTATAATCTAAAGGTTGCCAGAATTGTTGTCAAGAGATGTGAAGAATTTTAACCCATCATGAAAGAGTCTAACATAACCTTGTCTGCAGAAATAAGAAGCATAGTACCAAATGGAATATTACCTACATAGAAAAGAAAGGAAAATGAACAGCCCTCCCCTTGTTTCTTGTGACAAGTTGGGAAAATAAAAAAACGGATACAGTAAATGTAAATTAAAATTCAAAACAGCACTGCTTTATACAGCACTTTGGAGATTTGGGGATCTTGTGTTTCAAGGAATAAATAAATAAGCTTTATGTATTTAGTTCCATGGACTTGATATGTTGTCTTTATGATTGATTGATTGAATGATTGAGACCAAATATTCTTACATAGTTCAGGCTGACCAGGAACTTAAGTTTTTCTGCCTCAGCTTCCTCAAGTACCAGGTTTACCTATGTGTGCCACCACACCCAGAGACTGTTAAAATATGAATATTTTCTTTCTATTTATAACACATATGTTAGAATTTCACAATTAAATATCTATTCCTAAAAATAGGAAACATTAATTTTTGTGGAAAGTATTTAAGTTTTTATGACATAGCATAGTGTTATTATTTTTCATATATAAATATATTAACTCATAGCCAACAACTAAGTATTTTTTATAAAATCATAATCAAGGTCTATCAGTTATTTCCTTCCATTGGAAGGAAATTCCCTAGTACCTTCTGGTACTAGAAATTCTAGTCTGCAAGTCTGATGATGCTCAGGTTTTCTGGGCCCTCGGTTTGGAATGTGTGGTGACTTCAACCACACAGACATGTCTTTCACCTCTTTCAGATAACCAAAAGAGGTAGCAATGCTTGCGATGTTTTGGAAGTCTCTGGAGCAACCCTGACCACCAACTCAAATGAGGATTTCTCTTGCTTGATACTGGGTGCTTTTTGTTACAGTGTAAAAAATAAGGTTGTGTATTTGTTGGGGATGGAGAGGTTATATGCCAGAGTTTGAAGGAAGGAAAAGGAAGGGGAAATGATCTAATTATATTACAACTTGAAAACATTAAAACAATAAGAAAAGAATCAATCATGTCTTGAATAAAATTTTTCTGAAAGTTTATTATTGAATTACATGAAAGTAGATCAAGCACATCAAGTTGCTGTGTCGCATGCCTATACTCTCAGTACTAAGAAGGAAAGGACACATGTTTCCCAAAATTGAGGAGATCCTAGCTACATAGTGAGTTACCAGCCAGCCTAGGCTACAGAGTAAGTTTTAGGTAAGCTTGTGTTACACAGCAAGGCCTTATCTTCACAAGTATACAAATAATTTAAATTGTTTTCATAATTACACTTCTTTTGCCTAATTTTCTGTTCCAAAACTTTTAAATAATAATATATTTATATATTACACATATATGTGTATATATAAAATTTTGGTTAGTATCTATGAGTTAAGACATACACACACATATCACTAATGATTCATGGAACAGTAATAAGGAAGATATTACTCACTAATATCTAACCATCTGGCATATGATTCATAAGACATAAACTGTTAATAATTTTTTAGTTTAAGAATTTTCCTTTAGAAAACATTCTTCTTTTATCGTCTTGAATTTGAGACCTGCTGCTGTGCTGCATTTCTTCGGGGTTTAATAGCTTCTTACTTGAGCTGATATTCACATCTGTGGATTCTGCTCTTACCAAGGTGAAGAAAGGCATTCATGTGTTTCCAGAGCCTATTGTCTCACCTCACATGCAAGAGTGGTATCCTAATAGGTAGAAGACACTCCACATGAGGGGTCTCCTAGACTCCTCTGCTTATCCTATCTTATTGCTTCCTGAAGTGTGCACTGTCATGTACTTGAACAACACTCACTAATAGCCAAATAAATTGAAATGAGTAAAAATAAGAATTAATAGGTCAATGCTTCAGAAAATAATTTTGAGTTTTGCTCAAGATGACTTCACTATCACCTATAAAAAAATATATTTTTCCTGAGATGGTTCTATCCTTCTATCACTGTTTCAAGGAATGAAACTCAGGATACCAGGCTTACAGGACATGACATTCTACCCGAGGAGCTATCTCACTGGCCTAGGAATTATAATTTATGAAATAGTGCTTGTTTGATATGATTCCAGTGCACAGAGGATTGTTGCCAGGGTCTCTTTCCCTTATCACAGCAGCTGCCCATTTAAATGTTTGTCTCTCATCTCAATTTGGCCAACATCACTTGTTCAACAGGCAAATAAACATTATTCATATTAGTTCTTAATCTTGATAATAGCCTAATTATTAGCACCATAGTTGATATTTCCTTATAATGCAAGTGGTTTCATTTCTTATACTTTCATTACTATGAAAGTGAATGAGAAAGGAAAAAGTAAGAATGATAGATTAGAATGTCACTCAGCTATACAGCATATGAAACAAAGTGAAACAATTTAGAATTTTCTTACCAGTATACTTACTATTGGAGGGGAGGTATTGCTTTTTTGTTTTTGTTTTTGTTATCTTGGGGAGATTGGGTGCTAAGTAATAGAGTTTGAATCTGGGATTTTACACATGATAGGCAAGTAATATTCTCCTATAGTCCTGTATCCAAAGCCTCATTTTAAATAACAAATATTTTACATTTTGATATAGAGTCTTTTATAGGTTTGTCTTAAGCTCACTGCTGTAGTCAGGTGGCAGGGATTACACAAAGGTATGCACAGAAATCCTGGAAAAGAAATATAGCTTTAATATGTAAAGATTCACATGGAAGAAATAAATATAAATATGATCACATAATATCAATTGTCTTAAATATTTTCTTACTATAAACTATGTTTACTTAATATACAGTCACATAACATATTTTGCAACGAATTGTGTTCACATCCACAAATTTACAGTTAATTTCAAGTTCTGGCATTTCTAATCAGTTGTTAATACAATCCAATATCTAGAAAAACTATTACATGTGACAACTATCTAAGTATTTCTTACTCTTTTACATATTATAATAAACAACTTTTAAATATCATTGCAAATATAGTTCATTCTAAATATTAAATAATAATTTTATCAGAAACGAATAAAGGGCTGGGTAGATGGCTGAACTATTAAGTTGCTTGCTATTCAGGGTTGAGGACCTGAGTTCAATTCCTAATATCTCTAATCTCTCTCTCTCTCTCTCTCTCTCTCTCTCTCTCACACACACACACACACACACACACACACACCACACACACACACATACACACACAGAGAACTGGGCTTAGTATTTTACACATGTATTTTCATAGCTGAAGAAGCAAAGACAGAGCAATTCCTTGTGCATGCCATCTGGACAGTCAAATGACTGAGCCCACAGTTTAATGAGAAATCCTGTTGTATAATTTCATGTGAGGAAATGGATCAGTTGTATGGATGGAAGTGGAGAGGAACCTGAGGACAAGAAGGTCCAGTGACAGGCCAAAAGTGGGATCCAGCTCCAGGGGAGGTCCCAAGGCTGGACACTATTTCTGAGGCTATGGAGCACTCACAAAAAGGGACCTATCATGATTGCCCTCCAAAAGACCCAACAAGCAGCTAAAAGAGTCAGATGCAGATACTTACACGCAGCCAATGAACAGAAGCTACTGACCCCTGTGGTTGAATTGTGAAGAAGCTGGAAGAAGCTAAAGAGGAGGGCGACCCTGTAGGAGGACCAGCAGTCTCAATTAACCTGGATGCCTGAGATCTCTCAAACACTGGACCACCAACCAGGCAGCATATGGCAGCTGATATGAGGCCTCCAACACATATACAGCAGAGGACTGCTGGGTCTGTGTTCAATCAGAGATCATGTACCTAACCCTTAAGAGACTGGAGAGCCCCAGGGAATTTAGAGATCTGGTTGGGTGGGGTTGGGGAGTGTGGACATCCTTGTGGAGACAGGGTGGAGAGAAGGTATGTGATGTGGAACAGTTGGAGGGTGGACCAGGGTGAGGGGGGATAAAATCTGGAGTGTAAATAAATAAATAAATAAATAAAGATTAAATTTTTAAAAAAAGGTGCCACCCATGCAAACATGAAGAGCTGAATTTAGATCTCCAGGACTCTAGTAATAGCCAAGTGTGCATATCTGCGGCATCACAGGCTCCTTGGTTACCTCAGCTATTTTCTTTTTCCTCAGGATTCCTATGCCACAACTGACCTCACTTATTTAAATAGATATATATTTCCCATAATGAAAGTTCTTGGAAAGAAACTAGTTAATAGTTCATCACCTGAAATGTGTACAGTCCACATTGTAAGTGAAGCTCAATAACAGAAACAATGAGTAAGTACCAACAAGATGACTCAATGGTAAGAAAAAATTGCAACCAAATCTGACAACCCAGTTCAATCTACAGAAATCATGTGGTGGAAGAATATGGGCCTCCTGAAGTCATCCGAAAGTTATCCTTTGAGTCCCTCCCCCGCATGAACACACACATGCATACATATCAAAAACATGTAAGTAAAATAATACGACCACTTTGCATTCATTTATGGTAATATTATCACAGGTGAATAAAGCAAGAGAATCTCAATTTTCTTATGTACAAAGTCTCACAATGGGATTATATTAATTAAAACTATTGCTGGGTTTGGTGGCATATGCCTTTAATCCTCATACTACTGAGACAGAAACAGGTTGATCTCTGTGAGTTCGACACCACCCTGGTCTAAAAAGCAAGTACCGGTACAGCCAGGGCTACACAGAAAAAAACCTGTCTTGAAAAACAAAACAAACAAATAAAATTAAAAGGTATTATTTTATAGTGTACTATAGGTTATAAAATAATTGGGTTTCTAGATAAAACATACACTATGGAATAGTTAATATGTTGTCTATATACAGAGAGAGTGAGGGAAGTGGAGAAGTATTGCTACCAATTTTGAATCCATCTCAAATATTCCCTTTTTAAATCAGTAACTACCCAAAAAGTAACAAGGAAAATAACATTTATTGTACCCTGAGCTTCAGACACTGCTCTACAGCCCCCCACATAGATTTATTATTAGATGTCTTGCAAAGTCTTGGATGACACAATCCCCTGCATGTACATTTTAAAATTGTTTTTCTAAAGGAGGTGGAAAAAATAGCTTTGAAATATTTTACCTTACAAAGTTCTTTTTCCTACTTTACAAGCTTAGAAGGAAAGGAATAAAAAAAAATCAAACAGTTAAACTTTGGCATAATCCTGTAGAATTTTTACAGAGAAGGGGATTCTCTTCTCTGTTTGAAAATAATAGGGTGGGAGGTCAGGGCACATGCCTTTAATCCCTGCACTGGGAGGCAGAGGTAGGCAGATCTCTGAGTTCCAGGACAAGCAAGGCTATACAGAGAAACAGTGTCCTGAAAAAGAACAACAAAGAAAGGAAAAAAGAAGAAAGAAAGAAAGAAAGAAAGAAAGAAAGAGAGAGAGAGAGAGAGAGAGAGAGAGAGAGAGAGAGAGAGAGAGAAAATGAAAAAGAAACTAATAATTATTTTCTTAGAGTGAACTGTGTCATGAGAGGAGACTGATCCAGGTAGGATGCACAAAGACCTTCTCCTCTCTTTCTGTTCCCCTAGACACAATCCATCAGTCTGCACCATATCACCATCTGCACCCTTCCTTTCTCCTGACCACATCTCACATAGATCTCACAGAGAACTCTGTCCTAAACCCCCACCTCCCTACACTATACTTTACCCTTGCCTCCAACACTAGCAGGCATTCCCTGAGAACACACCAACTGAAGAGTTCAGTAAAACAGGTAACACAGAGTCATCACATTGTCTGTTTGTCCAGAGAGGAAACAGAAACCAAGGAACAAATAATTCGCTCAACAAAGACAAACCCAGAAGTCAGCACCTAGACCTGTAATCATCCAAAACCCAGAAGACTGGACACTACCAAAGAAACACAATCAATATGTGTATGCCACGGCAATAAGTCTACACTAGAGTCCTGCTATCCTACCACAGAGGAAAGTGGAGAAATACTGCTATAAATTTTGAATCCAAGTGAAATAAAATTTATTATACCCTGACCTTCAGGCACTACTCTACAGCCCCTCACATAGATTTATTATTAAATGTCTTGCAAAGCCTTGGATGGTCCTGAATATTCCAACATAGTGGAAGAACAAGAAGAAGACCTTAAAAGTAACTATATGAAGATGATAGAGTTCCTTAGAGAGGAAATGAATGGACCCCTTAAAGAAATCCAGAAAACACAATTGGAGGAAATGAATAAATCCATTAAGTTAATCAAGGAAAAATACAAACAAGCAATTGAAGGAAATGAATAAATCTCTTAAGGCAAGAAAATGCAGACAAACGATTGAAGAAACAAAACTGTTCAAGACATGAAAATGGAAATAGGAGCAATAAAGAAAACACAAACTGTGGGAATTCTGGAACTGTAAAATCAAGCTTCAGGAAGAAAATAAAAAAAAATGGAAGAGCAATTTTAAAACATTGAAGATATAATAGAAGAAATTAAGACATCAGACAAAGAAAATGTTAAACCTCAAGATCCAGCTATACTTCTGCTGGTCAGATAGCAAGAGGATGTTCCATCCTAACACAAGGATACTTGGTCAACTCTCTTCATAGCAGCTTTATTAATAATGGCCAGAACCTGGAGACTACCTAGATATTCCTTGCCTGAAAAACAGATAAAGAAAATATGGTGTATTTACAAAATTGAGTATTTACTCAACTGTTAAAATAAAATGGCATCATAAAATTTGCAGGCAAATGGATGTAGCTAGAGAAAACCATCCTGAGTGAGGTAGCCCAGAAACAAAAAGACAAATATGATATGTATTCACATGTATGTGAATATTAGCTGTTATGTAAAGGAGTACCAAGATACAATCCATAGATCCAGAGAGGTTAGGTAAAGGAGAGGTCTGGTAGGATGCATAGATCTCCCTGTGAAAGGAATATAGAAGAGATTTTACAGGTGGGCTGGGGGCAGGTGGGGACAGGATCGGGAGAGATCAGCTTGAGGGAATAAGAGAAAATGAAAAGTAAATAAATAAAATAAAAAGATAGCAATCGCTTGATAGAAATCAGATTAAAGGAAGTGACTACAGAGAAGTGCAGCACCTCCTCCAAGCTTCCTGTAGAGGAAGCTCGAGCATTACTGGTCATGAATATGTTCTGTGCAGAGAGGAAAAATACAGATGTGAATCAAGATCACTACAGATCCTTGACTATTTTCAACAAGCCACGAAACTCAGAAATTCCTGTTTACTAAGTTGTAAGTGTGCTGGAATAATGGGCATTGCTCCCCTTGTTTCCTAGCCCAGGCGAACCAAGTCATCCAGTCCCTGGCTGAATAGAACCTTCTGGAGACAGCATCTTCCTGTGTGGCCAAATACTATTACCCCCATTTCAAAAGAGAAATTTTGCTTTTTGCTTCTAATCAGAGCTTAAAGTCTAGAAAAATGTTGTTTTCTAGAAATCATCATGACTTCCTAAGTCACATAGATGTCTGCACACTATCAATACAAAATACACCAATTTGCCATAACTGGTCAAATAAAAATTATTTGGTCAAATAAAATTTAATATAACTCATATTTTCATATTAAACTCTTAACTTATATATTAATTCATAAAAGTAAATAACATAAAATTATTTAAACCATCACCACTCTGGTTGATTAATTGATGGAAATAAAGATCATTTTGAAATTATATGAATTTATTTCTTTACACATGTCATTGAATTTTCAAGAGTCTATTGAAGAGGTTTTGTGAAGATGAAGAAGAAACTCACCTTCCTAATATACCAGAAGCATCCCCAGAGTAAATAATAAAAATTTGTAACTACTCTGTCCTCAGTGAAGCTAGAACTAAATCAGCTCTCTGTTTCCCTAGACAGGCATCAGGTCTTAATGTCTCCTGCACAGATGTTCCTGCTTTTTCCTCTAAGTTGCTGCCGGTTCAACTCAATACAACTTCACTCCCTTTCTATACTCACATTTTTCTATCTAAGTGGTATTAAATTCATAATATTCAATTTATTATTATTTAATAAAATCAATTTTTTTTGCCCTTCCGCCCCTGCCTGGTCCTTTGGGCTGGGACAGACACAGAATCGGAATTCGAGAGTTTCCTAGGTAAATGGATGGAACTAGAAATTATCATCCTGAGTGAGGTAAGCCAATCACAAAAGAACACACATGGTATTCACTCACTGATTACTGGATATTAGCCCAGAACCTTGAAATGCCCAAGATGCAACTCACAGGCCACATGAGGCTCATAAAGAAGGAAGACCAAGTGGGGGTGATTCGGTCCTTCTTAGAAGGAGCAACAAAATACTCAAGGGAGCAAATATGGAGACAAAGTGAGGGACAGAAACTGAAGGAGGGGCCGTCTGAAGACCACTCCACCTGAGTATCTATCCCGTGTGCAATCACCAAAGGTAGATGCTGATGTGGAAGTCAGGAAGTGCATGCTGATAAGAGCCTGATATGGATGTCTCCTCAGAGCCCTTCAAGAGTCTGACATATTCAGAGGCAGATGCTCACAACTAGCCATTGAACTAATCATGGGGTTCTCAATGGAGGAGTTAGAGTGAGAACTGAAAGAGCTGAAAGGATTTGCAGCACCATGAGGAGAGCAACAATACCAACCAACCACAGCTCCCAGGGTCTAAACCACCAGCCTGGGAGCACTTAGGGAGGGATCCAGGGCTTTAGCTGAATATGTAAGAGTGGAGGGCCCTGCTGGGCATAGGTGGAAGAAGAGAACCTTGACCTCATGAAGGCTGGACGCCTCAGGGGGTGGGAATTTTGAGGGTGGGGAGGTGGGAATGGGGGTGTTACATCCACAGAGAAGAAGGAGGACAGGTGAGGGGATTGGGGGTTCCTGGGTGGGTGAGGGATGGGGTAAGGGGACAACATATGAAATGTAAATAAAACATCCAATAAAAAAATTTAAAAAAATAAAATAAAATCAATTTTTAGTTTTCTCCTTACATAAACAATAAATATATTTTATGCATTATTACAAGTCCATTGAGCCTATTTTCTATGCAGTAGAAATATTTGTAAATATTCATGTAAAATAAATCATGATTTAAAGCCTAACCATCTTATTTTGAATTATAATTTCATTGTAATCCACTGTACTTCAATAAACCAAGATTTAATATTAAACAAATTTGATGTTCAGGAAACAACTACTCAATGTCTGCAATTTTCCTTTTTATATGCAAGGAACTGTGCTTAGGACTACAGATATACTTATCAAGAAACTTGGGAGTTTTAAGTATTACGTAAACATATAAAGAACCAATGTGACCACTTAGTTATATAGCTCTTTGCTAGCTAATATTGCTAAGAAAGTTTCAGAATTGTGTGCCATGTTCCAAGGGCTCACATGTGATTGCCAGCTAAAATTTGGAGTTGGAACAATTCTTCTGTCTCATTTTGAGTCCAATTTCCCTTTGCAAAGCTCTGGGCAGTCACTCTAGCTTCACACTTTCATCGCTGATTTGCATGGTAGTGATTTATAACGTATATGTAACTTCTTATGTTTTGACAAGTTCCCAAAGAACCAAGCTTGTAGCAGATGCTTAATACATATGTTTATTCACCAAGCTTGCTGTACAATTTAAAGTTTTCCTAGGAAATGATTAAATAAGTTCCCATAATGCAGAGTTCTACCAACAACAGTCTCTTGAGGCTTTTGAAAATATAGCTTGTAGGATAAAAATCATACTTGAGGAAAATTAAATCAGACTCCTAGATTTTAGGGACAAATTTCCATTTTGTATATTTTCCACCATAATATGTTATATGAGTATATGTTCAACACAAATTTGTATTTGTAACAAAATCCATACAAACAGTAAATTTTCATTTGAACTAGCTTGTCATTTTGTGATTACCTAAAAGCAGAAAAAAAAAAACAAATACTAAATTGTTGATAAAATAGGTGAGCACACACAAAACAAAAAGATTAAAACATTTCTAAATGTTGCCTTGAGCATAAAAATCTTTGAAATATGTAAGAAGAATGACATGCTAACAATAAAAAATCATCTTTTGTCTTCATTGTTCTGCTTTCATAAATTTGTGTTTTAAGGTTAAAAAAATATCACTTGCTTTTCATTATTCTCACTTGTGAATGATCTGATGTCCACTCCTTAGAACTCAAAGCCTGTCAGCCACAAAACTATATATTGTTCTGAATAATTCCAATGATGATAGAATAGCCTTAAGTATTATTCTTCACTAGGCATGAGAAAGTTATATTAGTACATATTTATAATTTACATGATGTGATTGTTTTAAATATTGTATAACTAAATTTGATTTCCTATCATTGAACTTATGAATATGAGTCTCACATATTTTAACAAAAGGGATGCTGGTCAAAAGAGCCCTAGGTCACTCAATTAGCTGCCCAAACCTATTCAACTCTATATAAGCACTACTACCAAAAGAAATACTCTGAATCAGTTTTGTCCTCAAAAGTCCAGGCAGTTATTTGACAATAATAAATTAAATTCCATGGCTCTGTCTACCAGACAAAAAGAAATGCCACCCAGATTCTGGGTATATTGTCTCACTAAAACAGTAATGAAAATGGAAAGATAACCTATTACTCCTAACAATGACATTTTCATTATTTCTAAAGAATTACAAATAAAAATTACCTCTATTAATATATTTCAAAATAATCATCACCTGCAATGTAGGTTATCTTTGCTCTTTGCCTGACATGTCTATGGTTTTTGGCGAAGCATTTATTGAAATAATTTGTTATGAATTTGGAAATGTATACAGTCAAGTACATATTTCATGAAAGAGATAGATTTTCAATCACTTCATATGGGGGTTTGTTTCCCAAACTTGAAGCATCTAATACTTTATGCTTTAGTGTGTCAGAATTACATAAATTAATAATTGTTCTAGGTATGCATTTTAACCCTAGTGTCTACTTTTTTCAATATCTGTAATAAATAATCTATAAAGCTCAAACGCTCTTTCAATGATGCCACATGTTTATGAACAACAACTGGGCAACTCCTTTTTTTTTTCCTTAAACAAAATTTCTATATTACAAGTGCCCATATCTAGGAAGAAATTCAAGTAAAGCATCCATTTATCTCAACAGTAAATCCATTTGACTGAAGCAATCACATGATGTATGGGTTTGTATGATGAGTTAAAATTCTCTATAAGTGAAATAACCCACAAGGTGCTCAAGGTAACAATGCAAGTCAGCTGTATGTCTGATCCTTAATCTCTCTTGTAAGTGGATTCTAGTTTTATGAATTTGCATTTGATGAATAATTATCTAGTTCATCATGTAAATAATATTCAGATTCTTTGTGTCAATGAGATGGCTTAATGGGTAATGGAACTTGTCACTAAGATTGATGACCTGATTTGATCCCTAGGACACACATGGTTGGCCTCCATATATGAGCCATGGGAGTTGTGTGCCAACACATGTATGTAAACGCACACACACACACAAAGACACAAACATTCAAATAAATAAAAGTTATACATTTTTTAAAGAAAATACTTAGTCTTCATAGTACTTAGTAATTATCACTTGCATAAATCACCAGTCTTGTTTGTTTCTGTTTCAATATTTATGTTCCTCAGATTTTTTTTGAGATTTTATAATGTGAAAGAGCTGTATTTATAATGAGCCTTATACAAGGCTGGTTAACTGATTAGAACTTCAGTGATTGTTGATAATCAGCTTTAATTCATTGTAGTTATTTCAATTTTCTTATAACTGCTTTTAGTCTTTTAGATTTTTATTGATTCCTTGTGAATTTTCACATCATGCACCCCAATTCCACTCACCTCCCTGTCCCTCAATGTCTGCCCTCAGTCCTTGCAACCTCTCCCATAAAAGAAAATAAAACACTTCACTATGGAAGCTGTCCTGTGTGCTAGTGTGCCACACGGTATACCCTTTGGATAAAGTATACATCATTATTTGTAAATGTTCATTGTAATGAGTCATTGGTCTGGTTTGAGGTCTCTGGCTTCTGCTACACTGCCTTGTGTCCTAATATGTGATTGGTTTTTTTTCCAAAAAAATTCAATGAGCTGCTGAGAAGAAAGCGTATTTTTTCATTATTGGTTTCAATGCTCTGTAGATGTCTATAATGTCCATTTGATTTATGACATTATTCATCTCCAGTACGCCTCTGTGTAGTTTTGTCTGGATGATCTGTCTATTGATAAGGGTGTATAGTGGTCTCCCACAATCACCATGTGAGGTTTAATATGTGATTTTAATGTAACAGGATTTCTTTTATGAACTTGGGTATTCTTGTGTTAGACATTTAGAATTGTAAAACATAATAGCAAATTTCTAAATCTTGGTAGTTTTTCTTTTAACAACTTAAGGTGTCCTTTCCTATCTCTCTTTAAATTAAATAAACTTAAATTAAATTTTTGTTTGAAATGTTTTATTTATTTATTTTTTATCCAGAGATTTATTTATATTTTATCCAGGGATTAAAATAACTGCCCTGTTTGCTTGATTGCATTTTTTTGGACTAACTTTTCCACCTCTTGCTCTACGGCAATATCTGTGCTAGATGGTGGGGTGTGTTCTTTGGGTACAAGAGATAGATCCTACTTTGTAATCAATCTATTCTGAAACCCTATGTCTTTTTGTTGGTACGTTAGTTAATTAACACAAAATGAAATCTATAGTTTTGTTTTGTGGTAGAGGCTTTCAATTATGATAATTGATTAACATTTTTTGATTCTGTGTGTTTTTTTAGAGACACACATGGAGAAAGAGAACTTGAAATGGCATGGGTAAGTGAAGGCTCCATGTAGTGTAGGGGAATGCCAAGGCAGGGAGGCAGGAGTGGGTGGTTGGGTGGGGGAGCACCCACATAGAGGCTTGGGTGGAGGGATGGGATAGGGGGTTTCCAATGGGGAAACCAGGAAAGGGGATAACATTTGAAATGTAAATAAAGAAAATATCCAGTAAAAAGTAGGATGCAAAGAGGATCTGGGAGAGTCTTGGGACATGGGGAAATATGATCAAAATGCATTTTATAAAAGAGTGTTTTAACAAAAAAAAAAGGTAAACCTTTTCTGAGTAGGAAAGCTGTCAAAGGAAAGTTCATGCAGTTTCTAGAAAGTAGGCAGACATCTAATTACACTAAAAAAAAAAATCATAAATGTGTATTAGCATTTCAAAACAGGCCAGGGGCTCTCTGGGTATCACTTCAGTCTAGTCTTGGCTGCTGAACTGCCGGTTCTGCTTGGAGATTTTTCTATATTCTAGGAATGTTGATCTTGATCCACCTCTAAGTGACTAATGATCTCATGTGCTATAGTCTGATGGAAATAATGCTTTAACTCACAGAAAATTAAACAACAATAACAAAAGCCACTCATTCTCTGAGAAGTTTTCAAACGGTTTATTTCTAGAAGAAATCCAAATAAGTTCTTTCTTGTTTGTGTATATATTACCCAAAGACCATCATTCAGCACCTTGTGTGAAGTTCACCACTGTTGTGTCTTGGAGATAATTTCAATCTCTTTACTGACTCTCAAACTCTCCTGTTCTAAGTTTGATTTTAATCATTATTAATTGACATTTTTAAATGATTTATTTATTTATTTATTTATTTATTTATTTTTGTGTATGTAAGTGTACGTTGCTCTCTTCAGACACACCAGAAGAGGGCATCGGACCCCATTGCAGATGGTTGTGAGCCACCATGTCGTTGCTGGGAATTGAACTCAGGGCCTCTGGAAGAGCAATCAGTGCTCTTAACCACGGAGCAATCACTCCAGCCCCTGACTGACAATTTATTAACTGAGTAGGGAAAAATCAAAACTAAAACAAAGAGCAAAAGTCCCATGGAACTGAATTGATCTTATATTTCATGAAATGCAGGTTTTCTTTTTCATTCATTATGATATTTTTTATAAATTATATTTTGTGAGAGAGGAGCATAGGGTAGGGGATGGGGTGGAGCACACGTACCTGCCACAGGGCACATGTCCAGATAAGTGTACAACTTTCAGTGTTTGCTTCTTCTTTCATGGGGGTGGGGAGGTGGTGGTATCAAATTCAGGTCGTCTGTCTTAACAACAGGCACCTTCATTTAATTAAGAGCTTTTTATCTGGGTCCTTCACCAGAGTCTCTATGAAATCTACTTGAATGGGTGTGTCCCTAGCAAGAGATTTTGATAATCTCAAGTTGTATGACTTTTTTGAGAAGGAAGTATAGTTTGAAAGGGGGAGAGAGTGTAAATACAATGTAGCTGTATTCTCCATCTAGAGAGAAGAAGTAGGACAGAATTCCTGATGTTTTTCCAATAAAGTAGTGTCTAAGGATGTGTACTATAAAAGATTCATGTTCTACAGAAAGACTAAATCTTCCTCTAGCAATGAGAGGCTGTTGGTGTAGGCTTAGATGATAGGCAATATTCCTATTTTAAATCTCATTTTATATTGCACATAAAATATGGACCTTAAATACCTGAGAGCTGAGAGCCGACTGAATGATAAGGGCTGGAGTGCTTCGTTTTGTTTTGTTCTGTTTTGTTTTGTTTTAATTTCCCACATGTATTTATTTGGTGTATAGTTCAAGGTGGAAGGGAAACAGTGTGTGCTTGCATCATGCTTCATGTAAAGGTCACGGACAACTTACAGGAATCAGTTCTCTTCTTCCATTATGTGTGTTCCTGGAGTGAATGGGACCATCAAGTTTGGTGCAAGCACCTGCTCAGCCATCTTACTGTCCCTGAAGCTGAAGTTTGATGAAGAATGGAAGGATTAGATGAAAGCCAGCAAGGGATGTACCTCAGTGGCCTAGCACTAACCTGATATTTATAGGGTCTGTGGTTCAATCCCCAGCACCTCTCCCCAGGACAGTAGAATGGCTTACTGAGAGCATAAAAGAACGTTTTCTTGGAAAAAAAAAGAAAAAGAAAAAGGAAAGAGTGAAGAAGTGCTTGGTTGCAAACATAATTAGCGATGATTTTAAGAGACCTATTTCTAATTCTTTCCTTCTAAGTCTGCCTAATCTTTCCCCCACTAAGTAACTGCCTTACTAAAGAGTTTCCATCACCTCCTTTATAGAAATCAGCAATCATATATTAAATCCTATCATTACCTTCTGAGGATAGCACATTAGAATCTTATGTCCCATCAAGATCACCATAGCTGTCAGTCTTTTCTGACTAACACTCTAGTATAAGGAAAAAATAAAGTTTGTATTGGAATGGCCTTGGGCATCCTTCAGCTCTTTTGTCTAGGCAGGCCACAGTTATGAATAAAAAGGAAGCCATGTCACATTGACCTCCCTTACCTTAGAAAGTTTCACTCGGCTTTTTAAAAGATCTGTACTTAGCCTGCCTGGCTTCCTGGATGGAGATAAATATGTTCTGTGACAGCTTGACTTTTTCTGAGGCAGCACTCAATTTATCACCTTACTTCTGGAGCACATTCTCCAAATCCTGACAAAAACATCCCCGAAGCTTTCAGAGGGGAAAAATAAACCCTCAACCCAGGCTCTGTAAATTACCACCAACTATAGCCATAAATAAAATGAGAATCAATCCTGATTCATTCTTTCAGAATGACCTAAAATATGGCAGTTCGTGCCCTACAGGCTATTGCTCAAGAGAGCTCAGACTAGAGGAAATTAGGTAGAAAACAGAAAAGATATTAAATATTCCTTTCTGTGCCATTTTATAGAAAAAATCAATTATTGAGTATTTCTCCATAGAACAGTGTGAAACTGGTAGTTCACCACCTGTCCTAAAAAAAAAAAACACTTCCTCAATTATGTAAAATGAGAAGAAGAAGAAAAAAATAAAGACTTGGAACACAAAAGCAGTGACATTTGAGCCAAAAAGGCTTAGTTAAAAATCCCTTAAGGAGATCCTGGGAATACAGGACAATGCTTCACCCCTATTCAGTGTCAAACAGTGCTGACCTTAAAGGTCCTGTTAAGAAGAAGAAAAAGATCTAGGCCAAGTCACTTGATGTCCCTTGATTGAAATTAGAGCCTAAATCAGTCCGTGTGGGAAGCGAAAGAGAAGCTGCAGGTGTGGGACGGAATAGTCCACTTTGGTGCCCTCAACAATTGCAGCCATAACTAACTAAATACTGCAGATTATCATCGCTTACACTCAAGGAACACTGTAGTGTACTGCAGGTACAGTAATGCTTACTGTGGAACTAGTAAGCTCTCTGCCAATAGGCATCAAATGAGGATAGCAGCAAGTAGATTTGGAGATAGAGAAACAAGTAATGGAAACTAATTTCCTTGAGAGAGGGAAAATGGAGTTATTCATGGAAATGAGAAAAGGTTTAGATAGAAGAGACTATGCTATGAGGAAGGTCCTCCAAAAACAACAATAATAGCAACAACAACAACAACAAAAGAAAACTATTCTCAGCAGTAGAATACAAAAAGTAGGAGAGTGCACAGAGAGGGAAATATCAGGTGTACTCAGTAGGTAGCGAGATAAACCTGTGTTCCTGGATGGGGAATAGTGTAATGCTGCCAGAGCAGTACCAGAAACTACATCTGCTCACCCCAGCATTATTCCAGAATCTTTTCTAAGACAGTTCTATGAATGTAGGCCTAAAAATGCCGCTGTTAATGTTCGGCTCCTGTTAATCTTACATGGAAATAAGAACCTGGTGATGAAAGAAGTCAATCTAAATCATAGAACCTGTGATCACTGACACTGGGATTTAAAGCAGGTAGTTTTCGGGTCATCTTACTGACAGCTGTGACAAAATGAAAGGAAATCCACAAGGAAAAGGTGTTTTAATTTGTCAGAATGTCAGACCAAGGTGAACATACAGTTTGTTTAGTAAGAAGAGAAGAAATAGAATCTTTTCTTATGAACTAAGAAGACGAAAAGAAGGATTAGGCAAAATAAATGGTTTATAAAAGTAAAAACCAGAAATGGGAACTGTGAAAGTTAAGAGCACACCTGAGGGAAATTAAAGTCAAAAATGCCTAGGATGTGGTCAAAGAAGAAAGGAAGGGCCCAGGGAAAAGAGGTGAAAAAAGTCAGGAGATAGAATATGAGCCAATTAATCTGGAGACCCATAGCATGTAGGAAGTGGACGTTCCAAGAAAAGTGATACATTCATATTGGAAGGAGAGTTTGGCGGAACCTAATAACCTTGATTCTGAGCCAGTTCTTAGGATCAGTAGGACATTGGCAGAAATGTCTAGAAAGTGCTCAGGAGTCTCTCAGACATGCTTAAATAAAATTCATTAGCCTTACAAGCATTAGAACAAAGGATTTGATGAAGCTGCAAAGATTGCTCAGTGCCTAAGAAGTGCACAGCAGACATGATGATCTGAGTTTGAATCCCAGCACTCAGGCAAAAAGATAGAAAGAAAGAGAAAAAGAAAGAAAGAAAGAAAGAAAGAAAGAAAGAAAGAAAGAAAGAAAGAAAGAAAGAAAGGAAGGAAGGAAGGAAGGAAGGAAGGAAGGAAGGAAGGAGGAAGGAAGACAGAGAGAGAGAGAGAGAGAGAGAGAGAGAGAGAGAGAGAGAAGCTGAATTTGGCCCTGTGTTTGAGCACTGGGGATAAGGAACGTAACATAAGCAGATCCCAGGAGCTCACTAGCAGCAATGCACACCACAAACAGTTCTGACACAACCTAGATAATAGGAAATACAGGCTATAGCCAGAGACAGAGCAGGTAGCACTAAGGAGATCCAGATGGTGAAAGGTAAGCACAAGTACATAAGCATCAGCAACTCAGGGTACTTGCCATCATCAGAACCTAGTTGTCCCACACTAGAAAGTCCTGAACTCCCCATATCACCAAGAAAGCAAGATTCAGATCTTAAATCACTTCTAAAAATGATGATAGATGACTTTAAGAAAGACATAAATAACACTATCAAAAAACTTGAGGAGAACACAGGTAAACAGGAAGAAGCCCTTAAAGAAACACAAAAATCCCTTAAAGAATTACAAGAAAACACAAACAAACAGATGAAGGAATTGAACAAATCCATCCAGGACATAAAAATGGAAGTAAAGACAGTAAAGAAATCACAAAGGAAGATTACCCTGGAGATAGAAAACCTAAGAAAGAAATCAGGAGTCATAGACACAAGCATCACCAACAGAATACAAGAGACAGAAGAATCTCAGGTGCAGAAGATATCTTAGAAAATATTGACACAACTGTCAAAGAAAACACAAAATGCAAAAAGTTCTTAACACAAAACATCCAGGAAATCTAGGACACAATGAGAAGACCAAACCTAAGGATAAGGTATAGAAGAGAGTGAAGATTCCCAACTTAAAGGGCCAATAAATATCTTCAACAAAATTATAGAAGAAAACTTCCCAACCTAAGGAATGAGATACCCATAATCATACAAGAAGCCTACAGAATGCCAAATAGACTAGATCAAAAAAGAAATACCTCCCATCACATAATAATAAAGACACAAAATGCACAAAACAAAGAAATAATTTTAAAAGCAGTAAGGGAAAAAGGCCAAATAACATATAAATGCAAACCTATCAGAATTACACCTGACTTCTCACCAGATACTATAAAAGCCAGAAGATCCTGGACAATTGTCATACAGACCCTAAGAGAGCATAAATGCCAGCCCAGGCTACTATACCAAGTAAAGCTCTCAATTACCATAGACGGAGAAACCAAGATATTCCACGACAAAACCATATTTACACAGTATCTTTCCACAAATCCAGCACTACAAAGGATAATAGCAGGAAAGCTCCAATACAAGGAGGGCAATCATACCCTAGAAAGAGCAAGAAAATATTCATCTTCCATCAAAACCAAAAGAAGATAACCACACAAACAATGTCTCCACTATGAGAAAAAATGACAGGAAGCAACAACACCCTCTCCTTAATATCTCTTAACATCAATGGACTCAATTTCCCAATAAAAAGGCATAGGCTAACGGACTGGATACGCAAACAGGTCCCAGCTTTTTGCTGCTTACAGGAAACCCACCTCAGCAACAAAGACAGACACTACCTTAGAATAAAAGGTTGGAAAGCAATTTTTCAAGCAAATGGCCCTAAGAAACAAGCGGGAGTAGCTATTCTAATATCAAATAAAATCGACTTTCAACTTAAAGCTATCAAAAAGGATAAGGAAGGACATTTCATACTTGTCAAAGGAAAAGTCAACCAACATGAACTCTCAATTCTGAATATCTATGCGCCAAATACAAGAGCACCCACTTTCATAAAAGAAACCTTACTAAACCTCAAAGCACACATTTCACCTCACACAATAATAGTGGGAGACTTCAACACCTCACTCTCAGCAATGGATAGATCATGGAAATAGAAACTAAATAGAGATACAGTGAAACTAACAGAAGGTATGAACCAAATGGACTTAACAGATATCTATAGACCATTTCACCCTAAAGCAAAAGAATATACCTTTTTCTCAGCACCTCATGGTACCTTCTCCAAAATAGACCATATAATTGAGCACAAGACAGGCCTCAATAGATATAAAAAAAATTGAAATAATCCCCTGCATCCTATCAGATCACCATGGTCTAAGGCTGGTCTTCAAAGATGACAAAGACAATGGAAAGCCCACATTCACATGGAAACTGAACAACACCCTACTCATTGATAATCTGGTCAGGGAAGAAAAAAGAAAGAAATTAAAAACTTTTTAGAATTTAATGAAAATGATGACACATCATACCAAAACCTATGGGATACAATGAAAGCAGTGCTAAGAGGAAAATTCATAGCTCTAAGTGCCTACACAAAGAAACTGGAGGGAGCATACACTAGTAGCTTGACAACGCACCTGAAAGCCCTAGAACAAAAAGCTAATACACCCAAGAGGGGTAGATGGCAGAAAATAATCAAACTCAGGGCTGAAATGAACCAAATAGAAACAAAAAGAACTATACAAAGAATCTATGGATCTTTTTGTTTATTGGATTTTCCAAAAATCCAGACAGAACTAACCACCCACCTTTATTGCAACAATGGCTTGCTGACTGATTTGTAACTCCCAACTGGAGGACATAAACCGCATTTTCTTCACAAAAGCTCGAGTAATCTAATAAAGACATATATTGGAATACTTCTTAATTCCTAAATTATCTACTATGCTGTAGTGTTAAATACAACATAACTTCACCTCATCTGACACCCACTTATTCTCATGGTTGTCCACTCAAACCAGTATGATGGTAACCTTTTCTACATTGTGTGAAGGTGTGTCTCTGTATTTTAAGTTGTTAATTTTGCACCTGCAAAGAGCTAAATACTGGCAGGATATTGGTATTGTCATTTCTATGCTCTAATACTGGCCTTATATTTGTAAATGCTTGTCCTTCCACACCTACTTAAATTCTTAAAGGTCAAAGAGCCCTCTATGCCCAGAGACAATCTACAAATTGTAGAGGTTGTCTCGGTGATGACTTGCTGTAAGAAAGATCTGAAGGGTAATAGCTTGGCAGGAAGTAGGGGGCAGAACTTTGGAGATGGGGATGATGCTGAGAGAAGAAAGCAGACAGGGATGATTGAAGAGCAGACAAGATAGGAATAGATGTACTCGCAGAGAAGTAAAGAGGTCTAGAGCTACATGGTAGGTCATAGGTAAGATAGCAGGACTCAGTTAAACGAGCTAGCTGCGAGATGTCCAAGCAAAAGGCCTAAACTTTAAACTCTATAAGTCTCCTGTCATTATTTATACCACTGGCCTATTCACAAAAGTCCTGCTGTAAGCCAGCATGAGCTTCCCTCAGCTCTCAATTTCCCTCGCACTGACCTCTTTTTACATACCTGTGTTCATTTATTATCTAGTTAATGCGAGAACATCCTTCAGAGCACAGTTTATGATCAGTTCTAAAACTATTCAAAATTTCTGGATCACATCAAGTCGTAGACATTGGGACATTTCTAGTGTGCTTTCTCTTTTACTAAGATGTAGATTCTATATGTTTTTCTCCACTTCAATGTTAGTCATTTATAATTAATCTGTTTCTGTCAGGCTGCTCTTTCACCACTGCACTGACACAGTCTTTTCAGGTCAGCCAAGCCCATCTTTTGGCAAGCCACAGACATTTTGCTTGTGTTCTAAATAGAAAACCACCCACCTCTCATCTTCCTTCCTAGAACAATCCCATGGCATCTAGGTTGGCAGATTCTCATGCTGTTTATTCTTTCTCCCCTCTGACCATATCTCTGCCTATTGTTTATTATGAGAAGATCTCTGGAGATAGCTCAATAGCAGTTGTTGCAGATGTCTGCAATATTAATTTGATCCCTTGAACTCACGTAAAAGGCTGATGTGGTGATGCATATCTATAATCCCAGGTCTTCTAAGGTAAGATGGGAGCTGAGACAGAAAATTGCCCAGAATCTTCTTGGCCAGTTAGCCCAGAACATGCAGCACCATCAGAAAAAACCAAGACTTAAGTAATATAGAGATTGAGAACTCACTTCCTTTATTGGTTCTCTGGTAGTTGTCCTTGGATCTCTATACACATGCCAAGAATTAGTTCAATAGCAAGCATCATATGTGCATGTATAAACAGAAACATAATTAAGTAATTTATCTAATGATAGCTTACTCTGGCCTTAGCATTAAACCTCCTCCTTGCTTTCTGCTCTGTTTCCGTGTAATCACTCCAGCTTTCAAGTCTGCATACATCTTCAACAATTTTATTTTCAACAAATTTATTTATTTAGTTTTACATCATATTGCTTATTTAACGTTGCTTCTTAAATATCTTAGAGGAATTTCAAATGAAAGCTGTTTGCAGACTAGTCCATACTGTAAGTGAATCTAAAATAGCAGCACATTGTTTAACATAAGCACTGACCTCCTTCACTTTTTATCCTGCTCTTGATTTTTTTTATTGTATCATATCAAGTCTACACTACATGGCCACATATCTGAATGTGTGTGTACTTAATATTTGAGTTCTATCTCCTCCAGAAAACCAAAATTCTTGAGTATACCATCTCAGCACTGTTTCTGATGCCTTGAATAAAACCTTCCATTAAGTACATCTTCTAAATCATTTTATTAGGTCTGATGAATTGGCACAATGTATAAAGGCACTTACCTCTCAAACCTGGTGACTAAAGTTCAGTTCCTGGAAGCACTATAAAGTTGACAGATGAGAACAGACTGTACAAAGTTGTTTTCTGGCCTGAACAAAATACCTTGACAAGGTATATTTACACTCATGCATTCTTATATTTAAAAAATAATATTTGTTAAAATAATTTATAGAAAATTAATAGCCATTTCTCTCATTAAGCTGAAGCCTCAGTCTGTCCAGAAATTGTTTATGTGAATACTTAGCCTTCTTTTCATAGCCTCTCAAGTGTTTTTTATTAAATATTTTGGACAGCTTAACTAAAACAATATTAAGGTAAGATAATCCAATAATCCAATATTACCAAGAACAAAAAAGTGTAAAGTTGCAAAAAAAATTAAATTAGAAGAATTGATAATAGGTAAGCATATTTGATAATTATGTAATTATGAATATACTTAGGTCTAAATTAACATACAGACAGTAGATTATATTTAGCTAAGGAATGAGTGGGAGACGAAGAATAGAGACCTCAACGTCATCACAATACGGTAAATGTGAGTCCTAACATTATGTTAATTCTAGAAACTACTCCTGAAATTTCTACATCACCCAACAGTCCCCTTATCTTTTACTGTCTTAAACTTTAAAGAATCATCTCTGTTAGAAAAAGATCCTTACATGTGAAGTCTACAAGGACAGAGCACTGTTTAGAAATTATTACATTTTGTTCAACAGTTATAGTCAAGCTAAAAATGTCATCCTTTCTTAAGTGTTAGTCCAGCTGACCTGGGACCTAGCTCCTGACCCAGCTCCTCCTTCCTACTGGTTTGTTTCCACACCAGGGACAGATCAGCAGGCCTGATGCCCTCCCATACCTGACAGCCAGTCTGCCTCTCAGGAGGTCCTCAGTTACTAGGGACACAGAAGACCCACCCCATCCAGAGACAACACTGCCTGTCTTCAATGAAACTGGTTCCAGTCAGAGGCACCCAGGGCAGTAGATAGCCAGATGGTCAGAGGCAAGCTCAAGATCATAAGCAGCAGAATCCAGTGCAATCCAGCACCATCAAAACCCAATTCTCCCACCATAGCAAGCTCTGGATACTCTTACATGCCTGAAAACCAAGATAATGACTTAAAATCCCATCTCATGAGGATGATAGAGGCCTTTATGGAGGATATAAATAACTCTCTTAAAGAAATACAGGAAAACACAACCAAACAGATAGAAGCCCTTAAAGAAGAAACAAATAAATCCAATAAAGAAATACAGGAAAATACAATCAAGCACGGTAAAGGAACTGAAAAATAATAACAATCCAAGAACTAAAAATGAACATAGAAACAATAAAGAAAATACTAAGTGAGGCAACCTGGGAAATAGAAAACATAGAAAAGAGATCAGAAGCTTCCGATGCAAGCATCAACAACAGAATACAATAGATGGAAGAGATAATCTCAGGCATAGAAGGTACCATAGAAAATATTGACACATCGGTCAAAGAAAATACAAAATGTAAAATGTTCCTAACCCAAAATATCTACGAAGTTCAGGACGCAATGAGAAGACCAAAGGTAAGAGTATTAGGAATAGAATAAGGTGAAGAATCCCAGCTAAAAGGTCCAGAAAACATCTTCAACAAAATTAAAAAAGAAAACTTCCCTAACTTAAAGAGATGCCTGTAAATGTACAAGAAGCCTACAGAACAGGGAGATTGGACCAGGTAAGAAAATCCTCTCATCCTATAATAACCAAAACACTAAATGTGCAGATCAAATAAAGAATATTAAAAGCTGTAATAGAAAAAGGCCAAGTAACATGTAAATGCAGACCTATCAGTATTACATCAGACTTCTCAATAGAGGCTCTAAAACCCAGAAGATCCTGGAAAGATGGCATACAGACTCAGAGAACACAAATGTCAGCCAAGGATACTATACCCATCAAAACTCTCCATCACCATACATGGAGAAACCAAGCTACTTCATGACAAAACCAAATTTAAACAATATCTTTCTACTAATCTATCCCTACAGAAGATAAAGGAAAGAAATCTCCAACACAAAGAGGGTAACTACATTCAAGAAAGCACGAGAAATCAAACATTTTACAATAAAAATCATAAGAAGAGAACCACAAAAACATAATTCCAACTCTAACAACAAAAATAACAGGAAGCAGCAATCATGGGTCCTTAATATCTTTCAACATTAATGGACTCAATTCCTCAATAAAAAGACACAGATTAATAGACTAGCTATGTAAGCAGGATCTAGTATTTTGCTGCATACAAGAAGCACACCTCAGTGACAAAGACAGACACTACCTCAGAGTAAAAGAATGGAAAAAAAAAGATTTCCAATCTAATGGTCCCCCCACAAAATGATGGAGTTGCAACTCTAATATCCAATAAAATGGACTTTCGACCCAAAGTTATCTTATAGGGAAGGCCACTTCATATTCATCAAAGGAAAAATCTACCAAGAGGAAGTCTTAATTCTGAACATCTAACCCCAAAATGAAAGTGTACCCACATTCATAAAAGAAACTTTACTAAAGCCCAAAACACACATTGAACCACACACATTAATAGTGTAAGACTTCAACACCCCATTCTCAACAATGAACAGGTCATGGAAACAGAAACTAGACAAACACACTGTGAAATTAACAAAAGTTACGAACCAAATGTATTTAACAGATATCTACAGAACATTTCACCCCAAAACAAGAGAATATACCTCCATCTCGGCACCTCATAGAACCTTCTCCAAAATTGGCCATATAATCAAACACAAAACAAGCCTCAACAGATATAAGACTGATATAATACCATGCATTCTATAAGATTACCACAAACTAAGATTAGACTTCAATAACAACAAAAATAACAGAAAGTCTACATACTCCTGGAAA
Source organism: Grammomys surdaster (assembly GCF_004785775.1). Lineage (NCBI taxonomy): Eukaryota > Metazoa > Chordata > Mammalia > Rodentia > Muridae > Grammomys > Grammomys surdaster. The sequence goes on along the minus strand of NW_021604633.1, from coordinate 12,323,754 downwards.
CTGAACAACTCTCTGATCAATGATAACTTGGTCAGGGAAGAAATAAAGAAAAAACCAAAGACTTCATAGAATTCAATGAAAATAAAGACATATCATACCCAAACTTATGGGAAACAATGAAAGCAGTGTTAAGAGGATAATTAATATCACTAAGTGTTTTTATAAAGAAATTGGAGAAATACCATACAACCAACTTAACAACACACTGGAAAGCTCATAGAACAGAAAGAAGCAAATACACCCAAGAAGAGTAGATTTCAGGGCTGAAATCTATCAGAAACAAAGAGAAGGACACAAAGATTCAACAAAACCAAGAGCTAGATTTCTTTGAGAATCAACAAGATAGATATACCTTTAGCCAAACTAACCAAATGTCACAGAGAGAGTATCCAATTAACAGCATCAGAAATGATAAGGGAGATATAACAACAGAAACTGAGGAAATTAAAAAAAATCATCAGAACCTACTACAAAAGCCTATACTCTACAAAACTGGAAAACCTAGATGAAATGGATGATTTTTCTAGACAGATACCATGTACAAAAGTTAAATCAAGATCGGGTAAACTATCATAATAGTCCCATAACCCATAAGTAAATAGAAATAGTCATCAAAAAACTCCCAACCAAAACAAGCCCAGAGACAGAAGGTCCACCCCTTCATGTTAAAAGTCATGGAGAGATCAAGAATTCATGGCACATACCTAAACATAATAAAAGCAATACATAGCAAAACAACAGCCAACATCGAGTTAAATGAAGAAAAACTAGAAGTGATCCCACTAAAATCTAGAACAAGACGAAGTTGTCACTCTTTCCCTATTTATTCAATATGGTACTCAAAGTTCTAGCCAGAGCAATTAGACAACAGAAAGAGATCGACTGGATACAAATTGGAAAGGAAAAAGTCAAAGGGTCACTATTTGCAGATGATGTGATAGTATACAAAAGTGAACCCCAAAATTTCACTGGAGAATTCCTACAGCTGATAAACAGCAAAGTGGCAGAATATAAATTTAACCCAAACAAATTGGTAGCCTTCCTTTATACAAATAATAAATAGGCTGAGAAAAAAATAGGGACATTTTTTAGAGTAGCCACAAATAGTACAACATATCTTGATATAACTCTAACCAAACAAGTGAAAGATCTGTATGACAAGAACTTCAAATCCTTGAAAATAGAAATCGAAGAAGACCTCAGAAGATGGAAAGATCTCCCATGCTCATTGATAGGTAGGATTAACATAGTGAAAATGGCCATCTTATCGAAGGCAATGTACAGATTTAATGTAATCGCCATGAAAATCCCAACACAATTCTTCACAGACATAGAGAAAGCAATTCTCAACCTCATATTAAGACAAAATCCCAGGGTAGCCCAAACAATTTCCAACAATAAAAGAACTTCCTGGAGAATCACCGTCCCTGATGTAAATCTGTACTACAAAGCAATAGTGATAAAATAAATAAATAAACACATGGTATTGGTAAAGAAACAGGCAGGTAGATCCTGGGAATATAATGAAAGACCTAGAAGAAAACCCATACACCTATGGACACCTGATATTTGACAAAGAAGCCAAAAACATACAGTGAAAAAAAAAAGCATCTTCAATAATGGTGCTGGTCTAATTGGAAGTCTATATGTAGAAAGATGAAATAGATCCACAAAGCTCCAGGCCAAGTGGATCAAGGACCTCAACATAAAACCAGATATATTGAATCTAAAAGAAGAGAAAATGGAAAAGAGCCTCAAACTCATTGGTACAGGGGGAATTTTCCTGAACAGAACACCAACTGCTCAGGATCAAGAATTGATAAATAGGACCTCATGAAATTGAAAAGCTTCTGTATGGCAAAAGACATCATCAGTGGGACAAATCAGCAATCTAGAGATTGAGAAAAAATATTCACTAACTAAATATGATAGAGGGCTAATAACCAAAATATATAAAGAACTCAAGAAGTTAACCTCAAAGAAACCAAGTAACCTGATTACAAAATTGGGTACAGAGCTAAACAGAGAATTTACCACAGTAGACTCAATGGTGGAGAAACACATAAAGAAATGTTCAAAGTCTTTAGTCATCAGAGAAATGCAAATAAAAAATGTCCTGGGATTCCATCTCATATCAATCAGAATGGCTAAGATCAAAAACTCAAGTGGCAGCACATGCTGGTGAGGATATATATATAGAGAGAGGAAAACTCCTACATTGCTGGTGGGACTGCAAGCTGATACAACCAGTATCTGATACAAACAGTATGGTAGTTCCTCAGAAGATTGGACATAGTATTACCTGAAGATCTAGCTATATCATTCTTGAGCATATAACCAAATGATACCCTACCATACCACAAGGATACATGCTCCCTCCACAATGTTCATAGCACCCTTATTTATAGTAGCCAGAAGCTGGAAACAACCCAGATTTTCCTTAACCAAAAGAAAATGGTTGTTCATTTACACAATGGAATATGATTCAGCTATTTAGAAGGAGGACATCAAGAATTTTTCAGGCAAATGGATGGAACTAGAAAATATCACTCGGAGTGAGGTAACTCTGACATAAAAAAGACGTGGATGGTATGTATTCACTGATAAGTGGATATTTGCCAGAAAATACAGAATATCTATGACACAGACCATAAGAAGTGTAACAAGCAAAAAGGCCCAAGTGAGGATCCTTCAAACCCACTTAGAAGGGGATAGGAAATAAACATGAGAGGCAGAGGAAGGGAGGGACTTGTGGAAAGAAGAGGAGGGGGCAAAGGGAAAGTAGGATCAAGTATGGGGTAGAGGAATAGGGGAGAGCCCAGAGGGCCAGGAGAATGAATGAGAATAAGCAGCCTGTAGTGGGGAGTATGAGGACCCTATAGAAAATACAAGAGACTCAGGAGATAAAAGACTCTCAGAACTCAATGGAGGTGACCTTAGCCAAAATACGCAACACTGGAGAGAGGAAACTCCACCTCTAAAGAATCTACCTTTAGTAGATAGACAGGACCTCAAGCAGAGGGACAAGGTTACTAACCAACAGTCAAAAATTCTGACCTAGAACTGTTCCTGTTCAAAAGAGCTTCAGGGACAAAAATTGAGAAGAAACTGAAAGGAAAGGCAATCCAATGACAGGCCCAACTTGGGATCCATTTCATGGGGGAGAGGGAGAGGGGACACCAAGGCCTGACACTCTTACTAATGCTATGATGTGCTTACAGACGGGAGCTGTGCATGGCTGGTCTCTGAGGTGGCCTTACCAGCAACTGACCAAAATAGATACTTACACTCAATGATTGGATTGGAGTTGGGGAACCCTATGGCTGAATTAGGGGAATAATTGAAGAAGCTGAAGAGGAGAGTGATCCCAGAGGAAGACCAGTAGTCTCAACTAACCCAGACTCCGGTGAACTCTCAGAGACTGAGCCACCAACCAAGTAACATACACACATGGGCTTGTCTGAGGCCCCCAGCACATGCAGAGCAGAGGTTTGCCTGGTCGGGCCTCAGTGGGAGAAAATGCACTTAATCCTTGAGAGATTTGAGGCCACAGTGAAAGGGGAAGCCTGGTGGAGAGAGCATCCTCTCAGAGACAAGGGGGGAAGAGGAATAAGATGAGGTAGGGGTGACTGGAAGGTGAGCAATTACTGGAATATAAATTTTTAAAAATCAAAAGAAAGAAAGAAAGAAAGAAAGAAAGAAAGAAAGAAAGAAAGAAAGAAAGAAAGAAAGAAAGAAAGAGAGAGAGGGAGGGAGGGAGGAAGGGAGGGAGGAAGGAAGGAAAGAAGGAAGGAAAAGGAAAAGGTCACTGGTAGACCTAGTGTGACCTGAAGGTTGAAATGCTATTCAAAAAACAAGGAATCGAAAGCGAATGTTTGCTGATTCTTCAAGTTTCTCTTGCTTTTAATCCTTCATCTTCAGTCCTCCAAAAGCTGAAGGCAGAACATGGGTATGAGGTTAAGTTTTGAAGTTGGCTGCTTGTAACCAGCAGTTTTCATCCTTTTAGTTAAACATGAACTTGGGGGAGAACACATGTATTAGTGCCAGTTTCGAGGTGTGTTTCCTGTCCTGATGATCTTGGAAAGGATTAGAAAATTTACACCCGAGTTTGCACAGGATGAAGAAAGAGGAGCACAAAAGAACTGGCACCAGACACTGCTCATGGCCCTCGCTGTTCATGCAACCAATTCATGAGCTGGTCCAGTAAAAGAATTCTTATTAGTGGCTCTATAAACTAGTCAGAACAGAAAGGCTGGTTCAGGCAGGCTTCACAACTGGCAAGAATGAGGCATATGACTCAGATTGTTTACCATTCCATCTGATTAACTAGCAAACTACCAAATAATACTTACAAAGAATAAACACAAGATTAAGAATGGAAGTAAGTAGATCTTCCCTGGGGCTTCACTTTATTCCACACTCTTTTTTTTTTTTATAAAGTTCAGTGCTACTGGCCTCCCTCACAGAAATGAGAATCTTTCTAGCCATCACAATCCAGATCATGGCAGTTGGAGTGTCTGGGGCCATCTAGATGGAAGGTCCAGTCTGCACCCTTTTATTTAGGGGAATTCTGTTGTTCTGAATAAAAGTATTTCTGTATCTTAGCTGTTAGTGCTTCCAGGGTAGTAGTGATGGCTATAGCCTATTTCCCACCCACCATCCCCCCAGTGGAAAGAGACAGAAAAATCAGCTCAGCGAATACATTAGTGCTCCATTTAGAAAGCTGGGTTACTCATCACACTGGCCAGGAACAAACAATCCCCAGGCCATATTAGGCCAGCACTATTCTATTCATTATACAGGCAAAAAGAAAGTCCTCACAGGAATCAAATAATCATTTATATTCAATCACTTAGCAACTAAAACAAATATGGAAAGAAAAGAGTCTTAAAATAAGGAAGTGAAATTCTACTTGTAAAAAAAAAAACAAATGCCAAATTACTGGTATCTGGAGAACATAGAACAGAGGGAATTCTCACCAAACCAGAGTAAAAGTAATCTTCTGTTGAGAGCTATCAAGGAAGTCATTTATTCAAGGTTAAGACTGGACCACCAACCAAATAATACACATGGAGAGACCCATGGCTCTAGCCACATATGTGGCAGACGATGGACATGTTGGATATCAGTAGGAGGAGAGGCCCTTGGTCCTGTGGGAGTTCTATGCCCCAGTGTAGGGGAATGCCAGAGCTGGAAAGCAGGAGTGGGTGGTGGGTAGGGGAGCACCTTCATAGAGTCAGAGGGAGGGGAAATGGAATAGTGGGGTTTCCGAAGGGGAGACCTGGAAAGGGGATAACATTTGAAATGTAAATAAAGAAAATATCCAATAAAAGGGAAAAATCTTATATTTTCATCTTTTCGTCTCTTATCATACTGAAATGCATTTGCCTGCCTCACTCGATACCTAAAGCCAAAGAAAATGTTAACGGTGCACACACACACACACACACACACACACACACACACAGAGAGAGAGAGAGAGAGAGAGAGAGAGAGAGAGAGGGAGAGAGAGAGAGACAGACACACACACACACAGAGACAGAGAGACAGAGAAACAGAGAGAGACAGAGAGACAGAGAAATAGACACACACATACATATATACACACATCCCACATGTCAGTTTATAATGACTCACCTAACTATAAAATCTAACATGATATTTCTGTCTGGTAGTTTCAAATTTCATATAGTTTTCATTTCCTTTTAAAATTATATTCTTTAAATATCACAGATAAAATAATGAGGGCATATACGAAACTGTATTAAAAAAAGAAAAGACTAATTATACTTTTTCAGGTCACGGCTAACTTTATTTATATTATTTAGGTAAAACGCCGATAAATGTTAAAATGCAAACGTTATTGAGAGGGTCAGAGGCAACTGGATTCTATCACCTATGAGGCTACAGAAAACTAGAAAAAGCATGCTCACAATATGATTGTCCTTAGGTTAGAAAGTTGTATACAAACATAATATTAGAAGTAGACCATGAGTTCCTTCTGAAGATACATTCATGAGGGAAGTTTGTTTCCTTGGAAAGAGAAAGATGGAAAGTAAGAAAAGAGGGAGGATAGAGGGAGGTTTTAAGAACTCAACAACCTGAATAAGTGAATATCTACTCTTGATCCAGGAGTAGATTAGTATAAAGTATACTTTCTTTATACTAATACGAAGAAGTTGATGTGGCTGGGGAGATAACTCTCTATTAGTAGTGAAACATAAACACTGACATGAGACACTAAGGAAGTGAACTAAGCTAGTCTCCATTCTCTGTTTGTGTGACCTCCTAGCTTTCTGTTTACTCCTAGGAATCCTCATAGTCTCCATGCTTGTGTCAAGTCATATAAATAACCACTGTCCTTCCTTTCCCTTATATCACAATTGAGTGCATAAACACATACATACATACATGCTGTGCACATATGCACATATAAACACACACACACACTCACACACACAAGCAGAGAGAGAGAGAGAGAGAGAGAGAGAGAGAGAGAGAGAGAGAGAGACTCTTTCTGTAAAGAGCTTGCCAGACAAGCAAGAACACCTGAGTTTGTTCTCCCAGAATCTTCAAAGACAGGCAGGTTACAGAAGCAAACACTTATAACCCTAACCCTGAGGAGGGAAAGAATGAGGTTCTCTAGGGCTCACTGACCAGCCAAGTTAAGTCTAAGGTTCCAGTGAGAATCCCTGTCAAAATGGAAGGTTGTCCTTGGGAACAGCACTCCAGTTTGAACACTGGTCTCCATGCACTTGTATACATAAGTGCATGGTACACACACACACAAACACACACACACACACACACTGTATGCATACCCCCACACGCCATATGCGTACCCACAATCTAATGACAACATATAATGTAAATAGTTAAAATACTAAAATAATGTTTTAATCACTTTACTTAGGCAAACTAAAAATAATCTAATTTGCTCAAAGCAGGGCATGAATGATGATGCATCTCCACAACAAGCAAATGCACTGAATACTGCTCAGTATCAACTGGGGGGAAATATGAGCAGCAAATACCTTCCTAAGCAGGCTAAAAGGTGAAAACATTGTTGGCCCAGGGAGACAATAATGAGGCAATAATTAAGTATTCCCAATAAAGAAAGGAGCTTCATAATTCAGAAAGCTTTTAACTCGGTCATTTTTACATGCCTGGTTTGTGCCAGGGACATTTCTAACCACTGAAGAAAAATTTGTTTTTGTTTTATGTATACTTAAAAATGTTAAAGACACAGGAGGAGTACAAGGAAAATGAGAATGTAACCATGAGGATGAAAGCGGTAAATAGGAAAAGACTCAAAGAAGGCAGAGGCAGTCAGAAAAAAAGAATAAGGTGCCAGGAATTACAGTAATTTTCCATCTATAATAATAAGTTTAACTTAAATGTTCAAATGTTAGAAAAATAAAAGTAGCACAATGAGAACACCATTGAAATACTTTTTTGTTTTAATGAAACATTGACTGCAGGCATGGCAGAGCTTATTTAGATGTTCCAGTGGAGAACGGGAAAGAAAACACAGTGTGGGTGCTTAAAAGAATTACCAAGGAGAGTGATCACAAATCTATTAAGACAGCAGTTTTCATGGTTCTGTGATTTTTGAGCAGCATTAAAGAACCTGGGTGAAAAGGCACAGGCAGAATGCTCGGTTGAGTCACTTTGGCCAAATGTAAATTGGTAGGAAAAGAGTACAGGAAATGAAGATTTGGGGAGACAGATATTGAAGTTGTATACTAGGTCTTGTCTGGATGGTAAGTGGACGAAGACAAGCTCTGTGGAAGCACTGATTCTTGAAGGGAAGGACAGTAGCATATACACTTTTCTACCATATGATTCCCAAGCTGAGTAACCAATGACTAATCGTTAACACATAATGAAGAAGACTGTCAGTGCAGAAACGGTGTCCGCTTAAGCAACTGGCTTCTAATTCTACACACTTTAGCCAGTAGTTATGTTGAGAAGGGATGTGGTGAAAGAACAAGGCCTTTCATGTTTCCAAATCAATAGGAAAAATAAGGAAGATTACAACATGCTGCCCAGTAGGCAGGTAGGGAATTTAAGTTCAAGGAAAAATAAAATGAAACAATATGAATCAATTCATTTACATTTTCTATGCCTCTTTCTAAGCAACTGAATTGAGGTAGTAATGATTGTGGTAAACTGTTGTCACTGTAAATTAATGACCACCTACTCAAACAGTGCCTTCTCAACATAGATCACACTGTACTGCTCTGGCAAATAACGTCTCTAATCTTTCAAAATTATAAACACTCTTCAACTTATTAAAACTCTGACAGGAGAATCAAAATTTAAGGGATTTCCTCAAGTTTTCATGTCTGTTTGGATTGTGACCTGTCCCTGACTTTTGTTTATAGGAATGTTTTCTTCCTGTGAAAGACAATCAATATCTGTGTGAGTTTTAAAAACAAAGACCACATCCCTAGATATGCATTAGATATCCTTCTCTTGTAAATTATTTTCTTCATGCTCATCCTCTCATGTCTATGTAGAAACAGTAAAAAATATTCCATTTGAAAAAGAAAGTTCTTGAGAATAAGCAAACCCACTTATTCTCAAGAAACAGTTCTATCGTTTTTCAAACTTTCATAGATAGACTGCGTGATTCATCTTGCTTTCCTCTCCTGAACTCCTCCTCACTCAGTACATTTCATCTGGGCTTTGATTTCCACCCCATGACTTTACATCTTTAGATAACCAGGAAACTCCCTGTGCTCAAATATGCCTGCTGTATTTTCAGGCCTCTTCTCAGTCTCAATAACACCCAACAGAGACAATCACTTCCACTTCGCTGTTGTTTTAGGACATTGTTACCTGTCCTTTAGAATCCCACTGATTTCTGGTGTGGTTCTTCTTCTCTATGACAATACATTTTCAATCTTTGCAACCTATCCTACTACAAAGCTATTAAGATGCATCAAAATTGCTTATTGATATTATATTTAGTCTCTCTAATATTTTCCCAGATATTCAGATCCATGCCAAATGCTTCAATTACTAGCCAAATAAACAAATTTCTTTTTTATTATTCTTTCCTGGTCTGTTGTTCTCATCTTTTTGTTCATTATACGTCACTGCTTACTCAAGACTTATACTTGCCTAAAATGACAGACACACTGGTATTCATAGGGAAATAAGAGAAAAATGATCACTAGATATTTCTTTATAAGTGCCCTTGTCCTTTTTTAAACGAATTCATAATTTCTCCTCAAGACTCAATTCAGATTGTAATAATCTAATTAATTTATTAGTCTTCTCTCTCCTTGACTCCTATACTACAGGTGCCTGCACACATTACTACACATAGATTGACGTATTCTAATTTCTACATCTATATGCTTTCTTTCATATCTGAATTTAATATCCTCCTGGTATCAAGGTCAGATTATAGTTATAATTTTATTTTCAGAATCATCTATTCTGATGCAATGTAGGTGCTAAAAATGTTTTAAATGGGTAGTTGAATGCTAATAAGTCAGTACTTAACTTTATAACTCCAAGTTTCAAAGATATTTTAATAGATGTTCCCAGAATGAGAGACTCTGTGATTAATACTATGGAAGTCTGTACTTAAACCTCTACCTACAGATTCAAATACATACTGCGTCTGAAGGACTATGTCAATGTGCCTTTGGTATTTATAACTTGAGAAGAAATTCTGATCAATATGGTGCTACAAATGAAAATTACACCAAATATAAGAGATACTTGGTTTTGTTTAACCATATCACTAATGTTAAGAATGGAAGTCCATTTGTTAAAACATAAAATTTAAAATTAAAGTCAAATGTAAGATCTTTTCATGTGAAGTATCCTTATACTGATAAAAACCTCTATGTTAAGCATCAAATGTCATTCAAGAAAGCATCCAGATAACTTGGATAAAAGCTGCATCAATAGACACAAGAGAAGATTTCCAACTGAAGATCAAAACCTTATTACTTCTCTCTACAAAACCCGTGGTTATGTATAGTTTGGTATAGAGCACATTCCAAACTAGAGACTTGACCAGTTGTTGTCGACCTTCTTAACACTGCAAACCCTTCTTAATACAGTTCCTCGTGCTGTGGTGATTCCCAAACCATAAAATTATTTTCACCCTTCAGAACTGTAATCTTGCTACTGTTGTGAATCATAATGTAAATACCTGATATGCAGATGGCAAGGAGACACCTGTGAAAGGTTATGACCCTCAGGTTGAGAATCTCGCTTTAAACAAGTAGAAACCATTGTTCTCTGAATGGCTTTTATGCTACCCTTCTTTAACAGGTGACAAGCAGGGACTTCTGTTTGGCAAATCGAAAGTTCTAACATATGCTGAGACAAACAAGCTTATGTAACAATAGAACACCCATCCTGGTATTCAGATCTCTTATTAAGAACAACAGGATAGCAAAGTGACTCATCAGCTGTGTGCTCTCTCTTGATTCTAGTAATTTGGGACAAGTGTGGGGAAGTTACAGTTGTTAATGTGCGGCTCTAAATGACAGATGAGAGAAGTTACTAAGCAACATTAAGTACTTGCATTTTCCTATTCTTTCAAAGCTGTCCAAAGCTGAATAATTCCATAATATAAAGCAAAAAGAAAAGGTAATGTAGGAGTCATGTTTTTTTTTGACTGAATGAAAATGTTCTGTTTAATAATTCAGAGAATGCGATTAACCGTGAATGCATCAACTTTGGTCTAAATGATTACGTTATCTTAGGTATGATCCCCTGAACTCACTGTCACCTTGTAGCCTCGCTGTAAGCAACACAGATCAGAGCCGTAATGAAGAGCGACACAATGGAGTGGGGGCAGGTAGCTTTGAGGGAGTTTCCTAATGGTTCTGGCAGCCGGATTCTTCCCCACTTGGGTCCTCTGTTGTTAGTATCAGTTCTTAATTCTTATCAAAGTAAGATTATAAGAGTAAATCGTGTACTCAGCTCCACAGTATGTGTTTCCTTGGGTCCTTCCCAGGTTCTAGAGTTATAGCAAATTTTAGCACTGTAAGGATTTCTCTGATTTCCTGACTCATCCTTTGCTAACCCTAGCAGAATACTTCACAGAGGAAATCTATCAATGGCTGAAGAATAAAATCAGAAACAGGGGCATGGCGTTAACCTGTCTATCTCTTGATGAGGCAATCTTAGTAACTCCATTCACACGACCCTTACACGTCCCAGAACTAGCTGGCTATTAGTTACAGAATTCAAAATCCATTTGAGGAAAGGCCGGACAAGTGAGAACTTTCCAGGTCTCCCTGTCTTCATTAGCCAGCAAAAAGATTTGGTGAACAGCCAAGGAAGAAACACTCCCTTATGTTCTCTGTGTCAGCAAAACAGGTTGCCGAATAAACCACCAATTCATCTTTCTTCAGGTTCCGTTTTCAAGTCAAGGATTCTGAAATGGTTTCCCATAGCATACTCTATTCCTTTTCATTCATATATATATATATATATATATGTGTGTGTGTGTGTGTATATATATATACGTATATATACATATATATATATATATACATATATATATATATATATATATATATATATATATATATATATATTCCTCACATAAGAGGTACACATAGGTAACCACAGCAGACTAATCCACATAGAACAAAACAGAATACTATCTGCTGTACTCAACGGATGGCATGAGTGTTTTCGACATGTTAGAACAAAAAATGGAAGAGCTCTCAGTGTAGTTTTAGAATGGTGTGAAAAATTATAATTTCTGAGGTTTGTGCGTTATCTACTCTACCCCTTTGGGGGGAGTTTACAGAGTTTACAATGCATTTCTGATTTATGTATGTTAATAGTAACCTCTTTTTAAATATTTCAAGAAAATCACTTTGAGTAAAATAATAATGAAAATAGTCTAGAAAGAAAATGTAAGATAACAAATAACTACAAGTATCACTAATTTAATTAACATAAAAAATAAGGACGGTATACATTTAGAGTGCCTTTAGGACATTCTTTCTTAATATATCTGAAACAAGATTCCAAGTCATCTGGGACTAGAAATAACTAACATGATCTCTCTCTCTTTCTCTCTCTCTTTCTCTCTCTCTTTCTCCCTCTCTCTCTCCCTCTCTCTCTCTTTCTCCCCCTCTCTTTGTGTGAGAGAGAGTGTGTGTGTATGTGTATGTATGTGTGCGTATGTGTGTATGTGAAGTGTATCTATACAAATGTGTATAAATATATACATTTATAAATGTGTAAAGGTATATACATCTGTATAAGTATATGTGTATATACACATATACATGTGTATATGTGTGAGGGGATGTATTTGTGCTATGTATGGTATAAGTGTGTGGGGTATATGCTTGTATATGTACATGGATATCTGCACATCTGTGTGGGTAGGAAGGCTAGAAGTTGACGTCCAGTGTCTTCCTGTATAGTTTATCATTGTCTTTTGTTTGTTTGTTTTTTTCAGGTTTTTTTTTTTCCTCTGAATCCAGAGCTAACTGATTCAGCTACACAGGCTAACTCATGAGCTCCTGGAATCTTCCTGTCTCTGTCACCCACAACACTGGAGTTACAGATGCAAAGCACCACCCTTAAGTTCATGTGGGTACTAAAGACTGAAATGAAGGACTCTGAGTTCATGTGACAAGCACTTTTTCTCTTGTGCCCTCTCCACTGCCTCATATTTTTTGAGTATTTATTACAAATACTCTTTTCTAAAGCCTCAACATACACAATTAAAGCACATATTTATATGAAGTGGGTTTTATTTTTAATCATGCCTATTTTAAAAGAAATCTGAGCCACATTTGAATATTAGACTGATGTTTAATCTGGCATTAAGAATTGAGTCCAGGCAGGCATTTTGAATGGAATCAGAAGCTTTAAACTCTATTTCACAATGAAAAGAAATTCAAATTAGCATCTTTGGGTATTGAGCAGTTTTATGTGAGGTTGATTTTTTCTAAACCATTATCTATATTTCTGTCTCATCATGAACCATCAAAATGTGGAATTGTCTAAAGGCAAAGAAAATAAATTACAAAGCAAGGATCAGCTGCTTTGCTAGGGGAACATCATACTGTGATTACTCATTTAATGAAACTCTAAAGACATTTTAAATAGCTAACACACTTCTCTTCCGACCTGTCCTCCTACTGATTAGAATTCTTATGTGGTAACTGATTTATGGGGATTAGAGAGAAGTATAGTATAGAATGATTTGACCTTAGGCGGGAGGGACTACGAAATAATTCTTCCACTTCAAAACCCATGTGCTAGGTTCAATTCACATAGTCATGGGATGTACATATGTAAAGAAAAAATAGAATTTAAATTATCACAAGAACTGAACGCACTTCTTTGGAAGACAGACTGAAGACTGATTTTTCCCTTTATTAACTATGGTTTCTCATCTGATGATTATGATGAATGCAAAGTTCTGCTGACAGACATGAGCAGCATGTTTATGGGTTAGTAATGGTTAGATTAAAACTAAGAAGTTTTTCTTCAATAAGTCTAAGATGTAAAAAATAATTGAAGTTTTTATTTTTTTTTTCAGGCTGGGAATGTAGCTTAGACAGTAGAGTGCTTGCTTACTTTGCAAGAAGTCCTGGAGTTGATTTTGAACACCACAGATACTAGATTTGGCAGCACAAACATACAATGCCAGCATTAGAAAGTAGATTAAGAAATATCAGACATTTCATCATCTTCAGTTACATAATGAGTTCGAGATCAACTTGGACTATTTGATAACCTGTCTCCAAATAAAGGAATTGTTTTCAACTTTATGCTACTACCAAAGGAGAGAGCTCCTTGGTTTATCACTTATTCCAACATTTGGTTTTATTTTCTGTCTAAAGATAAACTAATATTTCAACCCAAGAAATTAAATATCTATAAACAATTTTAATTTGTGATTTGGAAATAATATATTAATTTATTGTATTAGATTTATCTCCTATATTAAAAATACATAATAAGAAATCTGAAACACCGAGAAATTAGGAGCTTTCTAAGTGGAGATCTGAAACATAGAGATTTCCATATCTAACTCAAATAACATGCAAAGTCAAAACACAGCCATACAGAGAATGCCGTGTAAACTAACCTTCATGCTATTTGTATAAATTGTGCATAAGTAATGAATTTTGTGCTTTGATGCAAGTCCCATCCACCAAGATATTTTTTTTATGCAGAGAAATATTACCCCCTCCAGAATATAAAACAACTTTAAATCTCAAGAATTTAGTATAGTAGATTCACAACCCAAACTACATAGGAAAGTAAATGTGTTTAGAATGATTTTATAGTGTTTTTATAAGTTCTTCTTAACCCAGTTGTTTGTCTGCCTCAGACCTTATATTGAAAGATAATTTTCTGATTTGTTGAGAACATTAGTTTTAACCATTATAAAACTGGGTTTCCTTATTATTCAAGAGGTTGAATTCAGTTGATTATATCAAGTTCTTACTAAGCTCCAAAACTGTGTTCTGCAAAGCACTAAAATTTTGAAAATAAACAAGTAGTCTTAACTCCTGTCCTCAGTGAAGAAGCAGATAATTTCTGTCTTTACTGGCAAGAAAAAGCACAAATTGGAGTAACCTCCCAGACTGTAAAGCCAGCGGTGAGAATCCAGAGAGAATCCCCAGTGTGTCTGATATTAAAGTAGAAATTTAAGCATAAAGATGTACCTTGAAGTGAAATACTTCAGTGTGCAGGAAAATTGAGAGGAGTTTGTTTGTCAAGAAAAAATTTCAGACAGAAAAGGAAATGTTAGCAGAAACAATGGAGGTGAGGAGTAGTGTATACTCTCAGGGTAATAAGAAGAAGAGGGCTTATTAGTGAGCTTGCAGCTTTTTGTTTAAAAGCATGATTTCCAGAGCCAGACTGGATTCAAGACTCAGATGTACACCTATCAACTTGTGACCGTGAAAAAAGTCACTTGATCCTTCTTCATTTATATTCTTCAGTTTGCTCCTTTATATAATGGGAGGAAAGAATATGGATAGGTTTGTAAAGTTAAGGTTATAGTCAAGATTACATGTATGATGCTTGTAAAATCACTGTCATGTAGGAAGCACTCTATAAAAGCTGCTGCCATTATATTCAAGTTATAAGAGGCTGAAGGCCAATGGCCAAGGGAGCCAATGTTAATAATTGCTTAAAAGTCAACCCTCAACACACTGCTTCCACTCTCAACAAGAAATGTTACAAATGAAATGAGAATGAGTCAGGACCAAAGGCCTCCTTTATCACACACACATACACACACACACACACACACACACACACATACTTGAGAACAGTGCTGTAGCTTGTGTTTCTTGCATTTAGTGTGATGGACAGCTGCCAGTCAAAAATAACCACGTCAAGGACACTGTGCTTTAAATGTGTAATGCAATGCAAACTTCCTGTTAAAAGGAGAACCCTTCATTTCAAATCCTTAGCTCAGATAATCCTTAAAGAAAAATAAAAGTCTGCTGTTTAAATATAGCATGCTGAGAAAGACCAATCCTGGAATATTGTTTGGCTCTAAGCCTATAACATTTTCATTGCACTCTTGCTTGCTTGCCTCTTCTGTGGAAAGGAGATCTGTGACAGTAGCCCGGGGAGGTTCCTTCACATGTGGTAGTTTACCTAAGAGAATCATTTTAGTTAATCCTTATTAGTTAACGGTGATCTTCAGCTTTCCTGGGAAATTTTTAGGAAATGATTATGCAAGAGCCAATGGCATTCCATGCATGACATCATTTCATCTCGTCACCTGGCCCTTCCACACTGTATTCTTTATCTGTTTTCTTTTTTCTTCTTTTAAAAATATGTAAGGATTGCCCAAAGGGAAACCCAATTTTTTATAATCAAACTTTATAGGATATGGCTAAGTCTCTGCATTATCCTTGACTTTAAAGTCTACCTCAAACACATCCCAAAGAACTTGTATTTCCATGTCTCCCATGATAAAACAGTTACCCATATTTATATAGCATATTCCTCCTATAGGGGAGTTTTCCTCTTGGAACTTTCAAATCATTTCCTCCCATATTAGTCCCATCATCTTTTGACTCCTGGCAACCATCTCAGTTTCATTTCCACAGTTTACAAAGCCAGAAATTGGAACAGTGACTATGCCAAGTTCGGAGTTGGGGTCAAGTTAGATTCCAATTTTTGTGGTTTCAATCTTGAATATAAAGAGAGCAAGGCAATCTCCCTTACATAGCATGATTTCTCAAGTACATCCAAATCCCAGTACCTTCAAAAGTGATACAGTGAAGTTATCTGCACCACAGCAGAGTTCTTTCTTAGTAGAAAAGGTAGCAGAGGGACTAGAAGTGGGAGGCACACCAGGGAGGTTATCAACATTGTCATCTCTATTGCTTTCAATATATTCTTTTTAAGTTCAGTCCTGGGTTGAAATTTCTTTTAAATGATAGAAAATGTCTTCCTGCTATAGCTGTTATACTGTCAATAAGATATCCCATTCAACATGCTTTACCCACGGAATGCTTACTTGAGGTTAAACTTCATATCAGGGTTTTAGGAAAGAAAATCCGACAGGAAGCAGAAAAAAAAATATCATTCACAACTTTGCCTGAAGCTTCTTCTGGGCAGGTGCTCTTGGCTGGAGGTATCGCTTCTGTGGGGATTCTGTAGCTGTCATGCATATACAAATACAGCTCTGATCCTGAATCCATCCAGGAAAGGATAATGTTCAAATGCTTTCCCTAGCCTGTGTCTAGCTCTAGTTATTATTAGTAGGTAGATTTGGACTCAGGGACTAGCTACTAACTTTGAGATTTCTGACTACAGATATTTCTTTCTTTCAAAAGTATGCAAGGTAAAGCATGAGCCCCAAGCTTCTCCAGGTCTGGGCCAGACACAGTTGCAACAAATTTCACTAATGGTTTAAAAATTAAAATAATTTATCGACAAAGTACCTTTAACAATCCTCTTCCTGGATGCAATACCTACTCTTCTTGCAGTATGACAAAACGGTGGCGCACGAAGTAAATGCATGGCTATAACTTGGCTCTGATAAGCTTCTTTCTTGAAGAACTCTTGATAGAGGGCTGTGGGATTCTTAGCCAGGTTTTTTCTTCAATTAGCTGACTAGCTGATTTCAAGCTCTCAGTGTCTGTTGTCAGAGTGTTAAGAAACTGCTTGGGAACTCACCACAGTATATACTTACAGTTTTATAAGGATATTCTCTCTCTCTCTCTCTCTCTCTCTCTCTCTCTCTCTCTCTCTCTCTCTCTCTCTCTCTCTCTCCATTGCTGTGTAAGATATTTGGCATATGTAGAACCATGACCAACATATTCCCTAGATCACAAGCTATTCATTGTTTCCCAAGGTTACATTTAGGGATTACACATGAAAGTTTTTGATAGGCAGAATGTTTCCTACGTGGTTGAATATTTCAAAAAAACAAAAATTGGCCAAGCACTGAGTGAGCCTTTATATTTAGAGAATTCTGAGACGAGTAGCTGACGAGTCATTGCAATCCTGGTTACTCCTTGATCTGTCTTATTTGTAATAAAGTAATAGATTGGATGGTTTAGGGAAAGACTTAGTCAGTTTTAACGTAAACTGGCAGGATAAATGCAGCCCTGGATCTCCTCTGTTCTCATAATAGCGGATTTCAGACTACATTGCATTTCACAACATTTACTAATTTTAGTATCTTCTCTCTTTCTAATTTTTAGACAGTGTCACACTCCATGATCTAGAACTCCCCAGGTAACTCGGTCTGGCCTCAAATTCAATAGTCCTCCTGTCTTTGAGCTGGGTAGGAGAACAGGTGTTATGTCATGTCTGGCCACAGACTTTACCTTAAAAGTTTGAAACCACTTTGGCCTATAAAATCTATCAAAGTATATATTTAATTGTCTATTGGAAGGTTCTCGAGTCTTGGAGCCTGCGTTAGGTACCTTCTGTTGTAGCTATATTTCTTGGAATAAGATATATGGAAACAGGCATTTCTCCAGCAATCCTTCAACTAAGTGGAAGTCATCTTTTTAAATTAAGATATTCTTTTATTTTTCTTTTCTGTTTTTTTTTCTATCATTAAAAAAAAATGGGTAGAGGGAGATTTTCCATGAGAGAAAAACTGGCCAGATAATCCTAACTGTTTTAAGTTATTTCTACTTTCCTTTTAATAAAAGACATTTAGGATTCTGCCAATCTCCTTGTTTATTCAGTAATTTGCGTTACAATAGGCTGGCCCATGCTGACCTATTTTTAAAAGAGTTGGTTATCTGCACTTTGAATAAACTGGCTGGAGTTGTTTTGGAAAGTTCTTAAGCCTTCATTTTCTTCTGCCAGCAAACACAGCCCTGTTAAGTGCTAAGTACAATGGCGTCTATGTGTAAAATAATCCCTTTCAAATCATGAGTATTTCAAATGACACTGGTTAGGAGCTGAGATGGTGGTAGCAGTAAGAACCTAGGAGGCTCTCCACCCCACCCACGGAGAAGCATCTGAGTGTTTAGCCAGATCATCCGTGTCGCCCAGACTGTCATTAAGCAGTTAGCCATTGATCAAGTTCATCTTTAGTTTTAATATTATAAAAGTAAGTAAACGATATGCTTGTTTTGTTTGTTTATGTACAAATTAGGAAGTGAATCTGGAATGGAATTTAAGACAATCGGGGCATTTAAAAATCGAAGCCGGCTTCTTTGATTCCTCACCATCCGCCCCCACAGGCAACCTTCCATCTCATCCGTAACTTTCAGGAGGTCACAGTCGCTCACCAGTCTCATTGCCTGGAATCACAATGAACTGAGCACTTTCCCCAGACTTACTTAGCTAACATTAGGTTCCCTGCTGCAGATAACAGTAAGGCGACCAATAACTAGCACAGAAGTGAGGGACACAGAATGCTTTCAGATTTGCATGGAAAATCTGAAGCTCTGCTTCCCTAACTTTCCTCACCATTTCTTCTCAGCTTCCCTTCCCCCGCACCACATACCCTGAGGCCACTCAAACTGCCAACCGTGCTGAGTTGAACTTACTGCAGCGTGATGCAGGCGAAGGCTAGGCGCATCTCTGAAGCGAGAGCGACAGCTTTTCCGGAGAGGAACTGGGACCAGCCAGCTCTCAGGATCCTTTCCAATTCACACGCTCTCTGCTCAGTCAGAAGGCTCCCACACAGCCCGGCTTCCCCCAAGAGCTAAGCTTCAAGAACTCTGCTCAGAGCATCCTCCTCACTGCTGCCACCCCCTTCCAGAACACACGGCCCGTTGGAACTAGTGACTGAAAGATGGAAGTCTTCTTCCAGGCAATGGCACGGGCTGTCTGCAATCCACCACTCCCAGATCATTTGCAACTCAAAAACAGCGGAGGCTGGAAGCTGTAGGCTTCCGGAGCCTGAAAGTCAATTTTGGCATCTTCTCTTCCCCACATCTCACTCCTCCCACTTCACCCTCCCCTGCCGAGGCCACCTCCAGTCCTCTGGTAGTTCGCACAGGCTAGGTATCGCAAAGGCTTCTTTCCTTATGCAAACCAATAAGCATGGGGAATGAAACTGAATTTGTCAGAGAGGAAATACCTGTTGTCCGTGCCTATAGCTCTTCTCTCGTCTGTCGTGGTTCAGGATTTGTGTGACAACGCGTTGATTCGGGAAGTATGTGCAATGTGTGTGTGTGTGTGTGTGTGTGTGTGTGTGTGTGTGTGTGTGGTGATGAGGCGGCGGCGGTCTGCTTGGCTGCAAGCTACAGCCCTGCCTGGCTGCTGAGGCTGCTGTTGCTACTATAGCCCTTGGAGCACCAGGAAATAAGACAGGGAGACAGGGCTTCCCAGCTGTTTAACTGCTGGCTGAGTTATGATCAGACGGTGGGGAGATAGTGCAGTCATCAGTAGCTGATATTGTGACTTTGAGCTGGATTGTCTGCAATTCCTATCATTTAGTGTACATTTGCCCCCCTCCCACCAGAAATCTGATGCCAGACTACCCTCTCCTTTTTACTAAATTATACTCTGACTGGCTATTCTGTCGCTGTCCACTCACCTTATCCATTTAATGCTCTCTCTTTCTTCATCCCTGCTTGGTGACTTCGAGCAGGTGACTGGATGTTGGGTAGGATAAACTACAAAGGCAATTAACTGATGATGAAGAAGAGAACTGGTATGCAGTTGTAACTAATCAGGACACGGATCGTGACGGCTTTTGAGCCACGTGATAAAAGTAATGTATTGGATAATAAAAATATAGCATCAATACACTTGGTCCAATGTGTGCAAAACCTGCTGGCAATTAAGGTGCATGTTCACTCTACTTCAGTAAAGGTTACACTGATAAAAGTGTTTTAATGGCTCTCAGCCGTCCCACAAGATAGCCTCTGTGATTTCAACATATCAGCACCACTTTGTCAAATATAAATTCTGAGAAAGCTTTCCGGTTATTTCCGTGAGTACACACACGCTCTCATTGGTTACTCAGTCTCTGGCCTCACACATAGTGACATGAAAACGGTTAGCCAGCAGAAATTACAGGCATCCACGTTGCTCACAAATGGTTAGCAGAATCTCGGTTTCTAACATCATCTGATCTCCCAATAGTTTATGTTCATGTTTTTGTTCTATAATAGATTGGAAAGAATTAGCAGCATAAATTCACACACACATGCACACACACAGTCACACCTGTTCGCTCGTTGTCTTTCTCTCCTTTTTCACCACCCACACACAGACACACACACATATACACACACTCATGCAATGAACAACACTTCTACACTATTGTTAGTTTTCAGGTTCCGAGCTAAAAATAACTTTGATTCTCATCAATTTTATTTGTAATGCATACCTGTAACAATGCCTTTCTCTGAGCATTTTTTATGTCTGACATATTCATCACCAATCACAGGGCTTGTACTGTCATTGTTAAACAATATAGAAACATAAAAAAGTTAAACCATAAAACCATAACAAATCCAAAAGAAAGAAAAAGAAGCCATAAGAACTAATAATGCAACACTTCTTTGTTTATATAAGAAAATCATAGCTTTTAAGTAAACAAGGTCTAATTAATGAATTAGTTCTTTACCAATTATTTGATATCAGTTTACCAAGAAATTTACTTCAATCATAGTGAAAAATAAACAATCAATATTTTAGTTTAAAACATATATAATGTACTAAGATATAACCAGAAATTTTAAGTATCAAAAATTTAATAAATCGTGATGTCATGTATTTTTGTCTTTCAATTTTTTTATCTTTTTTTCTTTCTTTTTATTTTAGTTAAGTATCATATAAAAATGCAAATCACTAAAATTACAGGAAATTCTAAAGTTTTATACTTTCAAGAAATAGGGAGAATGTTAGGAAGTAATCTTCACTTCAGAGAAACACATTCTGATAAGAAAATATGTCTATATCCACTGAGTTTTGCTTTCAGACTCATTCCATGAAATACACCCTCCCCCCAGCATCTGGAAGTTTCCAGGGTTCCCATGGAAGTTTCCAGGGTTCCATATCATGGTCTCCCTGCATCAGCCTCCAGGGGCCTGTCATTGTTTAGTGCTGTCATGACTATTTAGCACAGGGGCTGTTTGTTTTTGCCTTTACTCTTGTTTTGAAATCCAAATTGTAGGAAAAGTAATGACACATTCTTAAAAAAAGAATAGTGTATTAGATATTTTTAATATTAACATCTGCACATGGTCAAAGCAGAAGTGACTCAAGATATTGAAATAATTGTAACAACTGTTGTATTCTAGTTAAGCACTTTTAAAAATGAGGACAATATTGCCTAGATATGCCAAAACAAACATACAGACAAACAAACAAACAAACAAACACCAGCTCTTCTGACAAAACGATCAAGCTTAGTAATGGGGAAGGAAAATCTTCAGCCAAGGACAAATGACAGATGCTCAACTGTCACTCTTACAACTACAAGATTTTCCATTTTGTAAGGAAACCTGTGGATGATCAGTTCACTCTTTCTCTAACATTTTCCTGTGATTATATTTAAAGAAACATCTAAATTAATATCTTTACAAAATTAAAATGGTGAGAGAAAATGAAAACTGCTTTGGAAATACTGATTTTTAAAAATATATAGATATATGGTACATCAAAAAACTTGAGTTTTTGGTGTGCGTGTGTGTGTGTATGTGCACATATAGATATGTGCACATGAAGCTGGAGGCCAGGGTCAACACTGAGTATCTTCCTCTATCACTTTAGACTGTGTTCTCTCAGCTTGGTAATACAAGAGCCTAGAATTCTCTGGTTTACCAGTTGGCCTTGGTGCAATGTCCCAAGGATCTTCCTGTCTCTAGGATTATAGGCATGAATCTCACTCTGCTTATACATCCGCAGGATCTAAACTCAGGTATTTATGGCAGCATGACAAACATTTCATTGACATAGAACCTCTGCAGCTTAAATAAACAGTCTTAATTTTCATCTAAATCCCTTCCATTGTCTACACATGACAGCTCAATCTAAAGTCTTTAGCAATAATTTTTTTTCTTAGAAAAAGCCAAAATTAAAAGGTCTATAGTGGTAAAACAAAACAAAACAAAAACATCATTTATATAGTTCACTTGTACTACCCTACATATGTCTAAATGTTTATAGCATTGTTTTGCAGTCTGAAGGTTATGAATAAATAAAGCAAAGGAGTAAATGCAATAACTTATGACTTCAAGACACAGGTGTTTTGATTCTTCCTGTCTTTAATTTGCTACTGGATACATGTAGCACTATAATTATGTAACTCGCTTGGCATGGTCAATAGCCCTGAATTATCCATTTATGTTTGTCACTCCAAAACTGAATAGCACAGCATAATTATCATCTGACCCTAGGACTATTCAGTAGTAGGTGTCTGGACCCCAAATACAATTAATAAATTTCCCAGAATCTCACCTGTAGATCCACAAAGAACGAACATCAAGATATTCTTCGTCCTAAGAAGCCTGTTGTGCTTCCCTCTCCAACTCCTTTCCAAAGCTTCAACCATTCTTGAGAATATTGGAGGACTAAAAAGGGCTTAAGAAAAGTAATTCCTTACAAACTCTGCATGTGGCTGCATTCCTAAAATCATAATAGCTTTAATTCAGCTATTATCACTATCAATAATGTAATTCTTAAACAAGACAAAATACTGCTTACATAATCAGGTGTCATGTTACTTTTGGTAGATAGACATTTTATCATTGCAAACTGATGTTTAGAAATTACAGGGCACATTAATTTTATGCACTAGTATCAGTGACTATCATCTTCAAAAAAGCAGAAAATGAAACATTTCGTTATAAAGTCAGCTTTTAAAGGATATAGACTCCAAAAACAAATGTATTCTTACATTCAATTTTGAGTGTTCTAAGGTTCAGAAAAATCAAATTCTTCAAATTCCTAGTTACTAGATTTAATTATTAATTTTGACTCGAGTTATGAGAACTACTTTCTAAACTGAACACTCTCCTGAGAACTTTTTTATTGGTTTCAAAACTATGAATACTCTATGTAGTTTGGAAGGTTAGGAGAGATACCGAAAAGATATAATTCTCTTGTGCTCCCTTTAAAAATAACAGTCTTCAGCTATTAGATTTGAATGGGCCCTAGAAGTCATCTAATTTGATTCTCATCTTTTACAGCAGAGGAAGGCAACAAGGTAGATCACTAATGCTTACTGCTGGGAAGCCATACCACAAGTTTTCCCACTATGCATTCTGTCTTGACACACAAACAGACATTTCAAGTCCAAATTAGGTCAAGGAGATGTGACCTTTGGAAAACTTCCATTTCATATTTTATCTTAGTAATTTATAAACAGAGTAATTATAGTATGTACATGGTAAAAGAGTGGCTGAGGAAATCAAGGAATACAGCACATATAGATCATGTCACACACACACACACACACACACACACGCTGGGATAGTGGTTTTCATGACTAGTGTATCATCTCTCATTGAAAAAATAAATTCTGAGGTGAAAACTCTGAGTACCTAGCTCACAATTAATTTTAATTTACTGATTTATAAATGAATTCATAAGTGAAGAGAGATGGGGGAATCTAAATGATTCATTTAAGGACAAAAGGCATAATGTTTAAAATTGGAGACATAAAGAAGTCTGTCCTGTATTTCAAAGAAGGTAATTTGTGTTGTAAAGTTACCTGAGCAAGCAATCATCAATGACACAAATTAATGACGCTATTTAGTTCAACTTTTATAAGGTACACACAACATGAGAAACCCTAAGTCAGGTACCTAATTAAAGAGCTACAGGAAATGCAGCAAAAGAGGATTTAGAATGTGAAATAAGAAATCTATGACAGAGAAATTATAATTCTGCAATTGAACTTTTACGTGGGAAATGAGCAGACTGTAATATGGTCTAGTCATTTATTTGGCTGTCTCCATGATGGATGTAGAGCACAGTGTAATTGATTTAACAGTGGACATCAACACAGAGTTCCTGAAAATGCCATATTTTATACTCCATGCCACTACTGTATTATTGAGGTCACTGTTTGATAAAAAGACGAGACATACATATTCTGGAGTGACTGTCTTTATTGTTTTCCTAGAAACCAGATAGGTAGATTATACAGCAAGTTATTCCTTGAAGGAATCCTGCTACTTTCCATAACACTATGTTTTTTAGTTTCTTTATGAGGCTTACATAAACATACTCACATTGGTTCATTGCTCCATACAGCACATTATTTAGATTTTCAATTACATTGATGTGGAACAGAACCAAATGCTAATTTTAAATGTCATGTTTATAAAAGAACAGATTGTTTCTGATTAATAAATACCTGCCTTAATATACCACCTATAAATTAAAATAACATAAACACATTAGTTTTAAGATATTTAAATGATTACATCTGATGTAAAATGTGTATAGTATTAAGAAGAATGCCTTTAGAGAAAATGGAGATTTTTTTTGGAGTTTGGAGCTTGAACAGCATTTTGTTCTATCTTTTACAATGATTTTTTTTTTATTGAGCTAAAATAAAGATTCAAACTTCAAGGAAAAATAGATAGCCTGAAAGGAAGAAGCAGAAAATCTGTAATGGGGCTGATAGCCACAAGAAATATGCACTAAAACAGGTAGGCAAGCAGAGGGTAGGTTTAATAGCACATTGTTGAAAAGGCAGCTACAGTATGATTGTGGAAATTTCATAATGGAATTTATTACCATTATCCTCACTGTTGAAAATCAGCCATCTGCAAAGTGTTTGTCCTTGAAGGTACTTGCAGAAAACAGAAGGCATTTCTTCAATTAACCTGCTCAGTCTCTACTGGCTGGGAGATAAATATGGATATTAAGATAATAAAATGTGTTTGCTAAAGGAAACCTCATTCGAGGCTCAATTAAATCACTTAAAACTGAACTCTAATGTTTTTGTAATGGCTTTTTATTGTGAAATTTTTCTGCCTCCAGCCTGGAGAGTTGATCAAGGAAAAGCTTAATTATCTATGTGACCTATACAGCTCAAAAATCTCTGCCTGTTAAAACCATCCATTTGACCCTATAGTGAATAATTTTTGTCTGTATATTAAAACCACATTTTTAAATGTCATATTAAATAACAGTATAAAAAGTATTGCTTGAATGTGGGTGCTTTATCAATGATATTTTTCAAATTGTTTTTATATGCTATTTATATACTTATAGCATTTTTATTCCTATCAATAGTAATAGCATATATACATTATGTTATTGAGATACATTATGTTATTGAGATTCTGTTTCATAACTCATCTTGAAGTATTGTGAAGTGGATTTAATCATTTGTAGAAATGGAAATAAAAATATGTTTCAGAGATAGAGAAAAAAGACACTTATCACTGAGTCCAAATACTTGAGTTCGATATCCTAGACCGAAAGAATGTAAGGAGAAAAGAAATTCCTACAAGTTGCCCTTTGACTTTTACATGTACAATATTGTGATGTGTGTGTGTTTGTGTTTGTGTGTGTGTGTGGTGTTGGTAGGTGAGCAGTAGGTGAGCAAACATACTAAGTAAGTAAATGCAAATAAAATGTTTAATCTAAATTTAATTTTATACTTTAATTAGTTAATAGTACATACATCCACCCTAGTGTTCAAATGTTTTCTTTAATTATTATTCTTTGATCTTTTTTTACAGTCCAGTCATTATCCTCCTCCTGATCCCTGCTCTGGCTCTATTTCTTATCTCACACCTTCTCCCCAGTCTCCCAGAGGATATCCTCACCCCACACCCCCACCCCACCAGACCTTGCCACTCCCTGGGGCTTTAAGTCTCTTGAGGGTTAGGGTTAGGTGCATCTTCTCTCACTGAGGTCAGACCAGGCAGTCCTCTGCTGTATATGTGTCAGGGGCCTCATATCAGGTGTAGGCTGCCTGATTTGTGTCTCAGTGTCTGAGAGATCACAGGGGTCCAGGTTAATTGAGACTGCTGATCTTCCTATGGGGTCACCCTACTCCTCAGCTTCTTGCAGCTTTTCCCTAATTTAACCACAGGGGTCTCAGCTTCTGTCAATTGGTTAGGTGTAAGTATTTGCATCTCACTGTTTTCAGCTGCTCATTGGGGCTCTCTGAGGGCAACCACGCTAGGATCCTTTGATTAACCTTAAGGGTTAATCAAAAATAAGCATGACAATTACTTAGACAGAGTAATACCATCAGGGAGCTGTATACTGTAGAAAAACAAGACAGTTTGTAAAGCCTGTTTAAAACAATGGTCTCCCTGGATATTATCCAGTCTTACATCTTGGGAGCATTTTCCTCCACAATAGTTCTCTAGGCCATTGTCCATCCCTTGAGCATGCTCTACTTTACTCTGCAGAAAACTCCATCTTCTATGCTTTCTACTGTGTGTCTTGTCTGAAATATTTTTTTTTTAAGTGGAGATTGTAAGGACCAGGGAAGTGTAGGGAGTTTAGAATGGGATTCCCCTTACACTGTGTTAGGATTATTGCTTCATATAAATACATGAATGACTCTGTATATGATAAGACAAATGCTAGAAAATTTCTTTTTATTTTAAAGGTTTCTTACACTAAAATTTGTTTATTTGCTTCATTGTTTGCTTGTTTTTCAAAGATAGGGTCTTACTGGGTAGCTTTGGCTGTCCTGGAACTCATTATGTAGACCAGGCTGGCATCAAACTCACAGTGATCTGCCTGACTCTGCCTCCTGATTGCAGGGATTAAAAGCATGTGCTACCACTTCTGACCCAAGAAAAGTTTTTAAATATTGCAGTGTATTATTTTATGCTTACTTTGTATTTATATTTTGTCCAACATATTTTTATAAAGCTAATACTTTTATAATTGTCCATTAGCAAGAGAAACATAACAAACAAATGTCATAGACTGAACTATACAAGTATGTTATAGGATACATAATAATCCCATTTTCAATGAAGAAATCTATTTCAATGAAGAAATAAAATAACACAAGACTTAACGAACTTATTTGAGAACATAGCATTTGCTGGGTCTCAGTTATCTGGTTTCAATACTCAAACAGCTTGGCCACATTCCCTATCCACTTCTAATTATTTAAATCTAAGACTAGAATGTTTAATGCAATATATTATGTACTGGTTTAACCAATGTGAAATCAGCATACAACGTCACTAACAATTAGAATGTCAATGATTTATTAAGATGAATAATGTCAATTATCAACTTATTGAGATATAGAATCACTTAGGAGATAGGACTCTAAACATGAATGTATGAGATTATAAGATTACTTGAGATTATTGCCACCTTAAACTGCATATTAATAAAGAGGAGAAAGTGAGTTTAACAAAAGCCCCCATCACTCTTTTTCCTAACAAGTATGATTCTGCCTCCACAATTTACCCCAGCATAAGAGACTGTGCTGTGAACTAACATAAATCTTTTTTTGGCTTCTGGAAGGATATTTTATCACAGCAACTATGCTATTTATTTTAGATTAAAACACCTAATGTAAAGTTCTTGATGCAATCGATAAGATCATTCAATATCACCATGTATGCCATAGGCATAAGTTTTGTTTATGTGCCACTTTTGATGATATGCGAGAAAAACAATTTAATATTGTTATTAGCTTCAGATTAAAGTTTTCTTACATTTTTATCTTGTTATAATCTATTTCAAGTACATACATACACATTGCGACTTATAGTTTCCATTTAATACACTTCCTTCCAAAATAAGAAATAACTGTAGAAATAAACTTAGTAAACTTGGATAAATAATTACGGGAACAACATTAATTCATTAACCTTGATAAGTATATTGTATTAAGGGAACAACATTAACCTTGATAATTATGTTGTATTTACAGTATGTACACATATATAATGCATATATGTATATAAAATAAATTACACTATATTTTTATAGTTAGCAGTATTCCTGTATTTTTTCACCAATTTTATCTTAATCTCATTTGTGTAATCATTTTTTCTCTATCTAGTTACTTGAAAAGATGTATTGAATAGGAAATATTGCCCAAATCCTCAGAGTATTAATATACTTTGTTTGGGATCTGTCCAACTGATAAAGGTATTTAGAAGCATTCAGCCAAAAGATTGTACAATTTACAATCTAATATTGGAATTCAAGTATTTATACATTTTTTTTATTTTTTCTAAATGAACTTAGAAAAAGTATTAATTATATAACGTATTTGATGAATTTTGACAGTGCCTAGTCACACTATTATGTAAAACAAATAAATGACAGGGCTATGACCTCAAACATTGAGCCAACAACGAGGCAGCATACACCAGCTGATATGAGGCCCCTGACAGATATACAGTAGAGGATTGCCTGTTATGACCTCAGTGAGAGAAGATGCACCTAATTCTCAAGAGACTTGAGGCCCCAGGGAGTGGGGAGGTATAGTAGGGGTAGGGACATCCTCTTGGAGACAGGGGAGGAGATATGGAATGAGGAACAGTCAGAGGATGAACCAGGAGGGGGATAATGACTGAACTGTAAAAAAAAAATATTAAAGAATAATAAAAAAGACCAATATCTGATAGACAATCTTTTGATTATCCATATTTGAGTTGAACTAACAAATTGAGGAACAATAGGACAATCTATTCATTTTCTTTATTTTCATCCAAACCTTGTGTGAGGAGAATGTGGTCCCTTAGCTATTGTTCTTAAGAGCATCTTGAGCTCTATGACTAGAATCCTGGTCAGTGGAGCAGGCAGCCACTTGCAGGAGTATGTGAGTCATTCAACTTCAAATAAAAGAACAGTGAGACTAAATAGAATATTCTTTGATGTACATTTCTTCACACTATTAACTAATTAGATATTAATGTATTCTATGTCACTTAAACAGAATACAAGTGAGAGAAGGGGGGGGACTGAGCAAAGCTGGAACATCGAAATAAGTTCAAAATACATCTGATTTTTGATTGTTTTGTGTTTGTTTTATTTTCTATTTGTTTCAGGCTATGTCCAGTTCCTTTGCTTTATAACAAACTCTGATTTGTCTTTGAAAACAGTATTATTGAAATGTAATTCATGGTATCTCGATTCCTGAAGATACGAGTTCCTATATTAGATTATAAAAATCCATCCTTAGAAATGGCAACTTCAACCCCGTGGGGCATAGCTAGATGCGAAAAATTATAAAAGATGCACACTCAGATATTTCTATGTTCAAATGGGAATAATAAATATGAAATATCGTTCAATCTTTTAACTCTTTTTTGTTTGCTGTGTGATAAAATTCTATACTAAGTAATATGAATCTGCTCAGGTTGTAAACAATAAAAATTGCAATTTAACCTAGCAACAACTGATCATTTAGTTTGCCTAAGAAGAATGGGTTTGTTGGGTCAATAATTATGGCAATTCATTTAGTAATATAATATCAAAAAGAAAAGAGCCATGTACCTGTAAAACAGGGAAAGTATTGCTGAAGAGATTACAATAGAAACCAACAATTTTAATTAAATTATATAGAAGGGTATTTAATGCTATATATTGTCAGTCAAACATCAATCAATTTTCCCACAGACTAAATGCGTACTAGGATTGTTAATCCTGATTGTTAACTTGACAGTACCTAGCATCACAGAAGAGTTGACCTTCATGCCATGTCCATGACAGAGCTTCTGTTTTGAGCTAATTGAAGTAAGAATACTCACCTAAATGTGGGCAGCATTAGTCTATGACCTAGGTCCCAGAGTGGATAAAAGAAGAAAGTGAACTGAGAACAAGCATTTGCCTGTCTCTGCTTCCTGAATATAGATACAATATGATTAGCTGACTCATGAACGTAGCCAGGCCTCCCTGCTATGATGGGCTCTGACCTCAAGTCATGACCCAAAGTAAACCTTTCCTTAGGTTACTTTCAGCAGGTATTTTATGACAGCAACAAGCAAAAAAACTATTATGAGTGCCAATATTGGGACTATATACTATTATTAAAATATGACAAAATACCTCTTTCATGATCAGCATAATTTTTCCAGCCTCAATTTACCTTTAGGCAATATAGGTAAAGTTGCTGCATGTCAGACCCACTTACAGACCATTTTTCATATTGTCTTGTCGAGCAATCTCTCTTGTTTAAATCAACCCTCAATACTTTGAAACACTGCCCTTACTTAATTTTTCATAATTAATTATTCAATCTCATTTACATTTGATCTCTTGGTTTTCACCAAACTCACAATTTGTTCAGGCTTCTAACTCAGAACAGAAGACATAACCTTCCACTTCAACAAGAAATGTGATCTCATACAACTTGCCCAACTTCAGCCTGCACACAATGTTCTAGCACCAAGGACCAACATGTCTTTTACAATTGTATGTCATTTTTCTGTCACACCTTATTCAAGTTATCTTCTCTGTCTTGTGACTTTTATGATTCTCCTGGCAACTAGCAACAGTTCACTTTAAACTCAGTTCACATCTTTTCTTTGAAATACACAGTTTAAATAATAATAAATATTCTTATTAATGCCATTCATATATCTGACTTCTTAATACTATGTAGAAGCTTAATCCTCAAGAAACTATAATAAGACAAATATTAAACTTGGCCATGTAATAGCCACATTATATAAATTATCACACTAACATCTTACTACCTCAGTTTTATTATCAGAACCATCATCTTTCTTTATTTCTTTATTCTTCTTTGAGCAACATCACTCATAATGGGCAAATGTCCTATAGCCCTTCAGGCCCAAATTTGCATCATATTTTGAGAAGAGGAATTTCTGTTATTACTGCTGTATTAGGCTGTCTTTGAGATTGAGATCTCCCTGCTTCAGTGTGGGAAAACTAGGCCACAGCGGTGGAAGAGTCCCAGTGGGTTTCCATGTTGCTGGTCCCACATACAGGAGGAAGTCTAAGGTTCCAGAGGCTGGAGGCTTTGGCAACGGCAGGTCCCAATGACAAGAGGAAGTTCTTAGTTCCAGAAAGGTTTATTTTCATGGTGGATGGTGGATGGATTTGGATGTACCCCCGTGAAACTCAGGGCAGTCCTGAGTTAAATAGGGAGGGAGAAAGGGGGGAGGTTCTGGGAAAAATGCTTAATTTGCTCCACCCTCTGGCCTTCATTAGTATGTAAATCCCTAGGGCCTGAGGCCTATGGTCATGCCTTCTACCTGTGCACTTTGGGAGGGGCTGTAATGGCCTACGTGACTGAAAAATGTAGGTCTATGGAGACAAGACTGCTTGTCAGCTGGGCAGTGGTGGCACACACCTTTAATCCCAGCACTTGGGAGGCAGAGACAGGCGGATTTCTGAGTTCGAGGCCAGCCTGGTCTACAGAGTGAGTTCCAGGACACCCAGGGCTACCCTGTCTCGAAAAACCCAAAAAAAAAAAAAAAAAAAGACAATTAAAAACAAAAAAAAGGAGACTGCTTGTCAGAACCCTGGGTTCTGGGGATGTGGCCGAACTCCTGCTGGTTCTTACTTAGAGTCTCTGGGTTATAGGCCCATGCCCATCCATGAACCAGGATACCCTTACACAGGTCCACACTTCAGGGCTCATAGCAGATAGATTTCCAGGCCTATGGCACCAGGCTGTATTATATGTTTGTTTTACAGAACCAAATAATTATTAAATAGGAAATTTAATAATGATCAATGTTAAAGGTTACAGTGAAAGGGGCCGAAAGTATTTAAGCAGAATAGGTAGTGTAAAAAGAAAAAGGATGTCTCTAAGGAAGTTAAAAGTATTCTAGAAACAAAATCTTTGTACTGCAATAGAAATGATGATTTACTACATCAGTCCCATCAGTAGACTGAGAGAATCAGAGGTTTAAAGATATTACAAAAGAGTTCACGTGAAATGGAACACAAAACAATCAAAACAAAAGGAAACTAGACACACAAGAGTTACAGGATGTTTGCAATTGCTATAACATAAATATAATCTGATGAAGAATGATTTAGGGATAAAACAAAAGAGGCAAGATAAAATATTTGATGTTACACCAGCCGAGGAAAGAACATAAAGAAAATGTAAAAACAAACAAATAGTAACTGAACATTATCTGCAGCCATCAGATTCAAAGTGTACAAAAGCAAAGTCAAGTAGAAACATATGAAAGAAATGGCAGCAAAGAAATTCTTAATCTTTAAAGTGGTGAACTTCAGGAAAATTGGTGTAATATTTGAAGTTCTGAAGAAAAATACTCTATCAGAAGAGGAATTCATGTCCACTAAAATTAAAATTATCATTCTAAAGTTAGGAAAAATATATTCATATATATATATATATATATATGCCTCCCCAAAATGTAAACAAGAAAAACAAAGCAGTGTGTTACTTGCAATGCTACCATGCTACCATGTAAGAAATGCTAAATAAATCAATAGAGCATCAGAGATATCTTAGTTAGAGTTTCTATTGCTATGAAAGACACCATGACCATGCAACTCTTTGGCGCTGGCTTACAGTTCAGACATTTAGTACATTATGAAGACACAAAGCATGGAAATATGCGGGCAAACATGGTGCTAGAGAAGTAGTTAAGAGTTCTACATCTGGACCCAGTGGCAGCAGGAAAAGGGTCCTATTTAGCCTGGCTTGAATGTCTGAGAACTGAAAGCCTGACCACACTTCCTCCAGTAAGACTACATCTCTGACAGTACCACTCCTATGAGCTTATAGAGCCACTTTTATTGAAACATCTAGAGATAATAGAATATTTGTAATTAAGAAACTCAGGCCAATTAAAAAAAAAGGATACTCTAAAAAATAAGTTGTCCTATTTTTCTTATTCCTAATTGACCTCAAAGATAGTAGGTTTAGTAAGAATGATGACAAACTACAGGTTAAATGTGATCTTTGGATACATAGAATGAATTATAATGACTTATAAGTGATAAGAGAAAAGAATAAACAACTTTTTTGGGGTTAAGATTCTTGCAAGTGGGTTGAGGTTAATCATAACTATATATTTCAAACTCTAAGATGAACCACTCTGAGCTTTAGAAAGAAATTTATGTAATATTCTGAATGATTTAAAAGAAGAATAGAGTGAAATTGATACTTGCTGGAAATGGAGGAATCAGTTTTTTCCCAATGAAATGTCACTTGGTATATCATCCCCGCTCCTGGGCAGGTCTCACAGCCTGAAATAGTTAGCTAGCACAAAACAAATTCTATATTTGCATAAATATATATACACTTTTTGTTTTGTATTTTATGCCTTATTGGTTTACTTCACTCATTTTGGTTTTTGGATTTTTATTTGTTTGGTTTGGTTTTCTGGTTTACTTTTTGTTTTTATTTGTTTTTATGAGAAAAAGAAAATTAAGTTGGGAGCAGATAGTGAGACTACGTAAGAGAAAGAATATTATCAACATATATCATATGAAAAAATTGTACTAAAAGTTTTAAAAATAGAATGAGATAAATGTCAAAGTCAGAGAAAAAGATCAAAAGAAAATGAATAAGGAGGGAATCAAAACTTACAAAGCAGTTAAAAATATGGTAGACTGCAAACTCACCTATCACCCAGTTTAAATGTGGCTTATCTAAATACATAGGATTATAGGCAAAACTTCACAGTCACATTAAATAAATGAATAAGTAAATAACAAATCTGTGTTGTGATCAAGAAGGCCTCTTTATATATAGATATTTGACTAATAAGTGTAAAAAAATTCTAGCCAATAAGTAATCACAATAAATCTTAGTTAACTATATTAGTTTAAGACACAGTATACTTTAAAAGTGAAGAAATCCATAAGATGATAAAGAAGGAAAGACTATTTCAAGATGACATGGAGGGTGATTTCTCAAGTAAACATAATAATCCTTGTGTGTGCCTCCTAACAAAGCATCAAAAATCATAAGACAAATACAGAAACACAAGGAGGCATCAGAAATTAATTAAGAGTATGAAGCTTTATAGGCATTCTGACAGCCATTGACAGAGCTGACAGGTAGAATGTCAGTAACAGTATAATTGAACTGATTCTTAACACCAATAAGATAAATTTAAGTGACATTTATAACAGACTTTGTCCATAAACACAAAATATGTATTCTTCTCATGGTTACCTGGGAAATTCACCAAGGCAAATTTGAGCAATTATACAAGAGTCAAAGGATAGGAATAATTCAATATTTGCTCTCAAACTACAGTGAAAAAAAAAGAATTTGCAGAAATATCTCAAAATACGGAACAATTACCTCACACATTTTTGTTTTTTGTTTTTTTCCTACATAGTAAATCTATTGTAAGAAGTCAAGAAAATATTAGTCTATTTTATTGGGTAATTCAGGGACTGAAGCCAAAACCTAAATAACAGATAATTTTGACAATTGTACTTCAAGTCTGGCAATCTGAATTCCATCCTTAGAATCCACATAGTAGCTCCTGCATGCTCACCTTGTACCTCATATGCACTCAGAATGCACACACATATATAAAGACATAATGTAGGCTCCTAAAGTAAATGAAAATATTTACAAATAGCAAAAGAAAGATAGGGAACTTATAATGGCCCATCATAGGACAATGCCATTCAGGCTCATGAAATGATGTGATTCCAGAAGAAATACATTGAGATGGGAAGTAAACCATCTTTCTTCAGTGACATATGCCCTGTGATGCTTAGTGTAGATAGAATTGTATGTACAGTTGATTACATCGAATACGATTTGAAAAATAAATCTAATTGGAGCAGTAATTACAAAATATTTTCATACCTATCATTTTGTTAGAACAATTGTAATGAAGTTGCTTTTAGTTTTTGTTGATGTGTTTATTAATAGTACATAAAAAGTTATTTTTACTTTAATCTCAGTTCATGCAATCTTGCAACAACAAATGCATTTCTCTAGAAGACTGTTCATTTATGTTTTAGATTTCTTGATATTTTTTCTCTTGCAGCCATTCTCATATTCTGCATAACTGTATAGGTTTTCTTCGTTTCCATTTTGTATTCATTTTATTTTTTTTCCTTGCTTCATCCAAGTGTCTTGCAGTTCTGGTATTATGCTAAATAAGGGTAAAGAGAAAATATTTGTTTCTGATGCTGGACATTTAGTAGTGTTTCACCAATAGATATCCCAAGCCTATGTGTGTGTTCTTCATCAAGCCAAAGAAGACCCTTATCCTCTTAATATGCTGAGTTTCATACCCAAATGTTTCCTGCAATACATTTCAATACCATTCCCAGTCATATCACATTATTTGTATTTATGTATTTTGAGACATGGTACGATGTAGAACAGGATGGCCTGCCTCAAACTTTTGATCTCCCTTATTTACACTATTAAAAGATGATGAAATACCCAGGTAATATGATAATTACCACATTTATGTCAGTCACTTGTCATTAAATATCAGAGATAAACAATTTAAGAAAAGAAGGATTTATTGTTCAATGATACTTGATTCCATATTTTCAGCACATGGCAAAATAGAACATCATAGCAAAAGACAGCCTGCAGCCATGAAGTAGGGAGAGAGAGAGAGAGAGAGAGAGAGAGAGAGAGAGAGAGAGAGAGAGAGAGAGAACAAGAACAGACCTGCAGAGGCAAGCCTCAGGGACCCTCCTTCAAAGCAGCCTAACTTCCTTATAGCTCATTCAGCTATGAATGAATGCATCCGTTGATAAGGACTCCCAGTTACCCCTCCATACTCCTTGCACAGGACTGAGCCTTTTACTGGTCACTTTACATCCAAGTCAGAGTACCTAGAGCATTTGTTTGGTTTTGGTGCAAACATTTAATGACTTATTTTCTCACTCAGTTATTATTTTCTTGGTAAAATGTGTGATGTTTGGTTGTATGTTTGGATATTTGTCTTTCTTTCATCTATTTTTCAGTTATCCCAGAATGTGTCAATTTTTTCATGTTTGCTCATTAGGCTCAGATTTTGTGGGAGATGTAGGCTGTTGTTAACATTGCTGGGTTTTTTTTTTTAAATTGTAAGTAAGAGAATCTGTAAATACAGTGTTATATAATTGTCAAGGTGCTGATGTTACATATTTCTGGGTTTTTGTTTGTTTTGCTTTTACTTGATGATTTTGGGTTTTTTTTTGGGGGGGGTCTAATTGATCAGTTTGGAGTTTTGCTTTTTAAACTTCTCAGTGAAAAGGAATTTTGCCTGCAGATGTGCAGGACCTGTTAAACATTACATTGCAGATTCACTGAAGTGGTTCTTTCTCTTTTTTTCTATAGCAAAGTATAAGTTTCAAGACAGATTTTTTTTTAAGGTCCTGTGATTGGAGTGGTTTTAGGGGATAGATATTTCCTTTTATGTTTCAGCAATGATAATGACTTTGTAAGGTCTGGTTGCATGCAAAGAAGTTTTCGTTACAGTCTCTGTGTCTTTCTTTATCCTGGTAAAAATAACCATGTTCACTTGTTTTAACAAATGCCCTCAGGACAGAAGAGCCATCTTCAGGGCTCTGTTCACTTATCTCCTGTTTTTCTTCTCTTGTTTGAGCCACTAAATACTAATCTTATTTCAAGTTTAATATTTCAAAGTTGAAGCATTTATCTAATGCTGTGTATTAGAACACCCAGCCCACTCTATCCTGTGCATATCTTTAAACAAATAACTAATCTGAGCAGCAAGGGGGCCAGTCAGGTTCTGTTTTCCTTCAGTTTTTTTAGTGACAATACTTTAAGCCATTAGAAATTATTACAAATGCCTACACAAATTTTACCATATTAAACATAAATGCCATGGTTAAGAAGTACTCAAACACTTCTTTAAAGTGATATTTTATCCTCTCTTACAAAGATGTGTTGCCATCCAGCTTTGCATAAAGAAAATTAACATGCCTTGACTTAATTGTCCCTCTTTCTCTTCAAGCTGCTTTCTATCAAAAAAAAAAAAAATAAAAAGAGGAAAGAACAAACAAAACATTCCAGGTGTTTCAAAAATTTTAAACTAACAATAGCTGATTAGTATTTTCTACTTTAACTTCCTAAATATATATGCACAAGTTTTCTTATAAAATATTTGAGCTTGAGATCCCTATACTATATAACAAAACTTGTCAATATAACAAAACTTGACTGTGAACTAGCTTTTTGGAGGCACTTTATAATCAGGTATATGTCAGTCTATAAGAGCAAGATTGGTCCAATTCCCCTGAGTGCTTGGTCTACATGTTACTACAGGGAAAGTTTAATTAGAATACCCTGGAATTTGAACAATGAGTATGATTTTTTTTTTTTTGCAGAAGTCTTTTCAACTTGAGAACAAATATCTATTTTAAATCATTTCCCGCAAAACTATTAGTAAAAATGTAGGTGACATAATATACAGATCGATTTCCCTAATAAATATATAGTAAGCAACTATTATTTGTAGGATATAGGTGACACAGGTAAATATAAAATCTTGAAATAATGAGTTCCAAGATGAAGTAGAAGAATCAAAAGTTCAAGATTAACCTCAGCTACATAGCATGTTGGGACACATGAGATCTTATTAAAAAAAAACAGAAACAAAACTCAACAGTAAAATATTAATTGTCTACCTACAATTATTACTTATATTCAAATTAATCAAAAAATTTTCCAGAAGATTACTAAGCCACTAGCATTTTATAACGACCAAATAATGAACAAATGAATATGTCTTTTTTCTCTGAAACTGAAATAATTACTTTATCCTAAATATTACTCTTACTGTTTACTATACTGCAATGTTAGGAATTGAACACAAGTCCTTGTGCATACTAGGCAGTCTCTACTATTAAGCTATGCAAAAGTACTACTTATTCACCTGAGATAATTTTTATCTCAGAGGCTTACTGTTGAATTAGCTAACTTGGCTAGCTCTTTCTGGACTCTGGGTGGCTGATTTAACTCAGCTGTTCTGGCTCAAATTCCTCTCCAAGCTGCCTGATTCAGTCTGGCTTCTCACTGGTTTCATCGGCTTGACCTCAAACTAAATCTGGAAATTTGTTCTAATCTTCTGGATCCTTCTTATTTTCTGGCTTCAACTGACTCTGCTGACATGCACTGAACTTCATGAACTCATGAATAAAGTCAACTCCACTGTACTGTACTACTTGTACTGACTTCCAACCCTCAACACGCAACTCACTGACTGAATTCTCTCCTTGTACTGCTCTTGAGAGTTGGTGTATCCTATCTCTGACTCATTCTGTCAAAATCCTTTTAATCACTTTGTCTTTCCTTTAATTAGGTTTCATTGTTTAGCATTAAAGATACATTCTAAAGAATTCCAGCCAAAGGGGTTAGAAGTGTATACTTAGGGTGTGTCTGCATTCCAGCCAGATCACACAGACCTACAAGTTCTTTGGATGTGATCAGAGCAGCCATATTGCTGGATTAAAGTTCCTCTACAGATCTAAATCCCCTTTTTCTTTCTTTCTTTTATGTTTTTTAATTTAAAATTGGGTTCATTTTTTTCTTTTTTATTGGATATTTTATTTATTTACATTTTAGATGCCATCCCCTTTTCCCATGTCTCCTCCCTAGAAACCCTCTATTCCATCCCCCCTCCTCCTTTTTGCTTTTATACCATTTTAATTACATGAAAGTATTAAGGTCAGTTCTAGGTTGAGGAACGAGCAATACAATAGATGCTAATAGTCAAGAAACAAGCAAAACAATAAAAACAAATAGTCAAATAACAAGCAAGGCCATAAACAAAATTCCATGAACACTCCTATGATCACAGTTTCTACGGGCTTATTAGGGTGACCAAATATCTGAGTCAACTTCCCTGTCCTAGCTCAAAGTCATTTACATATCTGAAGCCTACTTTCTTGTTCTAGCCTAAAATTTAGATTACTGTCTGAAATTACTTTGTTATAGCATAAGATTTAGATTCCTGCCTGAAATTACTTCTTCCTTATAGTCTAATGTCAAATTCCTACCTGAAACCTACTTCCTTGTCCTTGGCCAATGTCATATTCCTGCCAAGCAGTCCATTTCCTTGTCCTTGGCCCAAGTTAGATTCTTGCCAAGCAGCCCCAAAAGCTCTCCACTGCTCCCCTTTCTTATTTAATTAACACGACTGAGCCTGTCTTAGGTCATTCTGACAAGAATGCCTTCCTTACCTGTCATGGAATATATGTTATCAAAAGCAAAACACTTTTGTCTTAGGTTGGTAGGCTCTGTGAAGAATCTTACCTGTCCTTGGTTTGCCAGGCTGTGAACTTAGTAACTCTGTCTGGTGATCCATCTTCAAGTTCAAGCCATGTACTTGGGCTGCCAACATGTTGAAGTTGTTAACTTTCACATGATGGGCAGGAATAAAAGTATTCCCAGGATAAAAAGGGCTAGCATGATCAAACTATATATGCTATTCTTGATGCCTGACGAAAATGGAAATACTGACCTCAGGCCATGGGTGATTTTGTTAGCAGTATCTATGGCATCAATACTCAGCAGAGCAGCATTCTTGAAATTTATAAGCTCACTATTTAAAGTTAAAATATCCAGAGAGGTGTTAGAATTATGTCAAATACACTGCAAGTATCTTAAAACTTTTTCCTAATTATAATGGCTACCAATGTAAATTTTAGAGCTAAGATTAATCCACTTATATTTGGCATGACACTTGGGATGGCTCCTTACTCTTAAATTCTGAACCTCCTTCCAATAATTTGAATAGGATAAAGAGCATTAATCCATTGTTCTAAATGCCTATCTAAATCCTCTTGGATACTCAACACATTAGTAACATTTTTTGCTAAATGATTAACAAAATAACTGTCTTAACTTTTTGTGACAAAGCAATTGTAGAAGCAATGGTGTTAGCAATTAATGTAGTTAAAACTGTTATACTAGCAATAATCAAGCCGACTACCCTCTTGGTTCTGCTTAAAGCCTGACTCATTTCTTCCAGTACTTGCAAGCTATTTTTAGAATTCCAAGGTTCTGCGATACTCAGGGCAATGAAACAAAAGCTGGTTGATAGGCCTGTGTAACTGACATGCCAG
This sequence comes from Grammomys surdaster, assembly GCF_004785775.1. Classification (NCBI taxonomy): domain Eukaryota; kingdom Metazoa; phylum Chordata; class Mammalia; order Rodentia; family Muridae; genus Grammomys; species Grammomys surdaster. The sequence continues at coordinate 12,283,374 of NW_021604633.1, read as the reverse complement.
ATTTCAAAACACTAACACAATTACAAGGTGTACAGTCAATACAACTTACATTAAATATTGTAGAAGAAACAAAATTGTCTTTTAACTTGACAATTAAAAGAGCCTTAACACATGTGCTAACACCTCTTTGAAATCCAGATCCTGCCCCAACTATATTTCTTGCTAACATAACATCATAGAGAACTGCAAGTAACTTCCAAATATGTCTCTGAAAATGTCCAGAACCAGACTTCCAAATGAAGACTGTTATTTCCAATACGGGATTGATTTCTAGACTAGTCCATGATTGAGTCTGAATAACTGGTCACATTTAACAACAATACAAGAGTCATTATAACTTCTCTTTTTGATTCTCTGTTCCAGAAGGTCTCAATACTTGAGGCAAGGCAGCTTGTCCCATCTGGGATATAGGAAAGCAAAAGTGGGTTGAGCAAATATGTCCAATACAGCTTCCAAGTCACCAATTTAGGGCATTCAGCAAGCTCACAGGTCAGCATCATTCTTTGTCCTGGCATCAGCATGTCTCACTGGTTGCTCTGGCAGCCACCATGCTCCTTCAGCATCCTACACTCCTGGGTATGTTAGAGCTCCTGAGAGTACAGCCTCTTCTGGGTTTTAGGGGATTGGGTGCAGAGCTGATACCTTAGGATTGCTCTAGGAGTAGGCACAGACCAGAAGGCTCCCTTTTTCATATTATGCCATTAACATGCCTGTTTATTAAAAGTCAACCTTTTCTACACATTGGTTAACACATGATTAATTAACTTTGTGAGTTTTTCATCCCATTGTAAACTGATGTAGTGTACAATAAATTGCTGTGCTCTTGTTCCTTGAATTGTTATCTATAGCCTATTATTAAAACCACTTTACTCTTTAGTTTTTACATGAATCATCAGTAGATGTTCCAAATGAACAATATTCTTCTAGATTATCCTATATTTATCCTGAAAACCACAACATTACACTTAGTAAATCATTGTATATTGTGTCATTCTTACAAGCCAAATGTCTTAATATATTCCTTATCAGATAAGGTACAATTAATAAAGAGAAACTAAACCAGAAATTTGCAACACAAGTCATTTAACATATAAATCATTTGTATTAGAAAGGCTGATTTAAAAAACAAAACAAAATATGGAAATCACATAAAAACATGAAATCCACAGGGTCCAAGGATGCCAAGTTAGGAGTATCATTAGAAAATAGAAGTTTATTATAATTCCTGTGCTGATCACATAGGTGCTTCAGGTACAGAGGTTGGTGTAAGCTGGAGGTGTCAATGGTAGAGAAGTCATCAGAACTTTACTCTTTACTCTTGGACTACTTTGGAAGAGCTATGTGTTTGTTCTAGTTTTAGAAGAAACATTTGCTATCATTGTGTTACTATTTGTTAATGCTAGAATGATGCTGCAACTGGAGACAGAAAGATGTCCTTATCCTCTCTTCTGACCTAACAGTATCATATTATTGAACTCTAAATAGTAAGGTACTTTTAATAGGATGAAGTTGAATACTCCCATCCCCAGTATTCAAGAGGATATTATAAAATTGATTCTAACACAGGAACACACTATCCACAAGAGTTTCCTCCACTTAAGATATACCTTTCCTTCTAGGTTTATCTGCTGCTCAAGCATCAACAATTGTTTTCTGCTAGATTTGTCTCTGTCACCAGAACATATTTAAATATTCCATTATGATCATCACATCAAGATTCTTTTGCCATCCTAGAGTACAGTTCTATCCTTCCTCTATCATTGGGATTTGCATCTATAAATCCTTAGTTTCTCTTTCTAATTTGATTTTAAAGTTTTTTTCTTTATGCTAAATGTTTGCTTTCTATATAAGTCTTAGATTCCAGTCCATGAGATCTTTATGTGAGGAGCCAGTGGAGTATGTTTCCCATTTGCATTTTTATCTCTCTCAAGATCACAACAGTCTACCTGTTTCTTCAAATAATTATTTCTGTGCTAATTGTCTCACCCACAAGGTCCCCCAGTTTAGAAATGATACCTCACTATTGTCTGCATGTTCCAGATGTTAAGTGCTCATTAACTGATAGAATTTCCAAAATAGATGTATACAAAGATAGAAAATCAACAGAGGTCCTATGAATATATGAATTTTAATTTCAAGAAGACAAAGGGATGAGCTTTTTCTGAATATACATTTCTAAGCTTCTGTAATTTCTGGCTTGGTGTTCTCAATGATGATGAATATTAAGTAACTACAAGTATCTAAGTTTCAACAGTTCCTGAAATAGTTCTTTTCAGTTGATGTTGGAAAATCACAAGGAATTTCTTTCATTTTACATTTTCTGATCATAATTGCATGTAAGCAAAGTAGCCTAAAAGATGTTTCCCTACCTACATTATATCCCGCTATTTGCTCTTTGGCATCTATCCTGGTTCATGAGAAAAGGGACATTCTGTCTACTGTCATGTTTTTCATAGCATAACAAAATGTCTATGGAATTAAATTTATTGTTTTTTTTTCTACTAGCAGATGGTCAGGAACCCCAGGAAAAGGGACACATTTGAATTACCTATCAGTCCTGAGTTTAATTATTTGTGGGGATGAATAATACTTGATACCTTGATGTGTAATGCCATGCATAACCCCAATTTCTCTTAGATCACCAGGAAAATAATATTCTCTCTCGATATCACTAATGTCCAATTATTTAATTCATTTACTCTTAATCCTTGTTATGAAGCTAAGCATTGAATGATTGTGCATGTGCTGGTAGAAGACACCAAATTACATACGATTCATATTGCAAGAAATCATTAAATGCATCTTTTTAAAATTAAGGATCTTATTGTCAATATTACACAAAGCTTTGATTTTGTACCTTTTACTATAGCTAATTATTGTATTTTTTTATGACCACCTTGTGAGGTATATCTTAGCCATTTTAATTTCTTTCTTAGGAAACTCTCTATTTAGTTTCTCTAGCCCATTTTCTAATTGAGCCATTTGTTTCTTTGACAATTTGTCCTTTGGGTTTGATACTAATTTTGTTATTTATTAGTTAACAAATTTTTGATGTTAGTCCTCAGATGCCAGATGTAGATCTGGCAGAATCTATCCTATTCTGTGGGTTTCTCCTTCAGTAAGTTCTTCCCTTTTCTCTGCACAAGCCTTCCAGTTTTATGAAGGCCCTCTTGGCCCTAAATGCTATGCAAATGAAGTCATATTCAGAAAGATCTTTCCTCTATGCACATTTTGTAGGGTACAGCAGATCTCTTGTTCTATTTTTTTAATATTTTAGGTGTAACATTGACAGATATGGGTTGAATTTCATTCAGAATGAATAAATTGAACAAAGCAACTCACAACAAATACTGGCCAGGTTTCAGAGAAAGGGGAACTTTATTCACTTTCTGTGGGAATGAAAACTTGTAAACTACCATGGGTAAAAGTATGGAGAATCTTCAAAAAACTGAAAATAATTCTACCATATGACCAAACTGTAGAATCCCTTGGCATACGCCCAAAGAATATGACATTCTACTCCACAGATGTTTTCTTGACAATGCTTATTGTACCCTATTCACAATAACTAGGAAACAGAAACAAACCAAATGTTCCTCAACAAATGAATGGGTGATAGAAACCTGCTGCACATACACAACGAACTATAGAGCTCCAAATAGAAAAGATGAGGGAGAACAATTTAAAGGAAGAGGGAGAAAAGCCAAATAACACTAAGGCTTTTAGATGTAGGGAATTGTATTTATCTTACATTTACTAAAAATATATAGAGTACATATATAGGGTAATACATGTCATTAGCTCATGTGTTAATATGTTTATGTACCTATAGATAGATATTAAACAATATTATGGTATTTGGGTTGACACTGCTCCCTACAAGAACTATATATTAACAAAAACCCCAGTACTAGGCAAAAGAAACCTTCTTTTGAAAGCTGGCTCAGGATAGGTCAAGGGACTCACAGAACAATATAGACTATTACTGTTGCCTTTTGTTCTCTCTCAAAAGTTGAAGTTAATCTCCTATTGCTGAAGTCACCACACACTTAGGACAAAAGATTTGGATGATTCCTGCTGCATTTATTCTAAAAGCCTTAGTTCTGTGTTCTAGCTTACATAGTACCAAATATTATTATGGAAGCTTCTAAGAGAGGGAAACAGTTAATAGTCTATCTCAGCAGTAATAGCTATGAATCACAGCAATGACCAACAAGGTAAGGTATATCTGAAAAGGTGAAATAAGTGGTATTCCCAAGGTGACAACCAACAGCTAATTAGAAGGAAGGCCCATTCAACGGGATGGAAATCCTGTCTGGTACTAGAAATCTAGCCAACTTACAGGAACTAGTAAGGTTATGAATCTCAGAGGAGAATCTGCTACCATTATTTTGATAGATGAGCACCATCCCTAACTGTAATCTAATATATGCCTCCAAGAAAAGTGGACTTAACTGATTGTATTTATATATTTACAGAAACCCATATACATATATTTATATATACAGATGCATATAAAATAGTCATCAAAGAAAAAATGTCTAGAGGTTTTAGAATGGGAGAGGGCATGGAGTGTATTGGAGGGAAGTGATGTTGGAGAAACTGAAACAAAAAAGTGTGAAATTATGTAATTATATTTTAGATAAAATGCATTAATATTATTGCACAAAATTATTATACAGTGGATGATGCGTTTCAGAATTAATACTCACATAAACATGAAAGACAGTTAAAGTCAAGCAGTTACAATAAAGAATGTCCTTCGCAATCAATTCCTTAATGTGTTTCAAAGCTTCATGTGGTATATTGATCTGTATTTGACATTTTTTGCAGCTGCTTGGATTCAGTCTGTTTTTACCACTGACTGAAATAAACAGGAACAAGCCCACATAACTAAATGTTTTTTCAGTTATTATTTTACCTAGAGCTTAATGTTACATCTTGATGTTTGTGGTTCAAAAGTGCATTAGAGACAAAGAGATAAGCCTTAGATCCAATTTTAGTGTCACTGGGCAGGAAAGAATTCAAATGCTTTCTTCTTCAGCATGCCAGCTGACTATGAGTGATGGGTGCCTGTTGCAATTTTTTGTATTCTCTAATGAGCCTGAAAATGACATCCCAGTTTAAAGTACCTTTGGAAGACTATCAACCAAAATCTGTATGGTTTTAAAGGGACTTGTTAGTAAAGAAGACAGTGAAAATATATAATATTAGTGAGTGTCACAGCAAGCCATTTATAGAGAAGAAAATCAAATTCTTTTTACAGCAGCAAACCAACAAACTAGAAGTTTTGAACAAATCAAAATAGTCTCAACTAGTCCCAGGTATAGACTTCAGGGACTGGAAGGTTTATTAAGTGCTTTAAAATATATTCTGTAGACAATTTGTAATGAAAATGTTCATATAAAATTATTCTAATGAAGTTTTTACATAAAAGCTTTTACTAAAACTAAAACCTCATCATACAAAAGCTTTTACTAAAAGCTGTTGATGTTCAGTCTTTTGCTATATATTGTGATGCTAAATACTGGCTTCAAAGGCCTGGTTACCCAGAAACACAAGAAAATCTGCATGTAGATCCAAGTGACACTATGTGGCCTTAACCCCACCCCAAGTTATACCTGAGTGTTGAATAAAGATGCCTACAGCCTAACTAGGTAGAATTAAGATGAGCAAGGCTTGGGGTTCCCAGACTTGAGGTTGGAGAACCATGAGGAGAGGGAGAAGGAAGAGTGAAGAAAAATGTCATAGGTTAGGTGAATCATAAAAACATGGCCATGAGGGCTGGCCAATTGAAGTTAAGAACAACCCAGACAGAATATGGCAAATTGTAATCTAGGATTATTAATAGGGAAATAGATTCAATAGCTTAGGGGGTAGATATGTACCTAGCTAGCTCTAGTGCTGATTAAGGCTTATTATAATAATAAAAGCTGAGTGTCTTTTATATGGGAACTTAATAATCAAAGGCAGGGTAGAAGCCCTCAGTTGAGATTAAATAATTTCTACAACAAAAAGCTGTTTCAAGACCCCTAAATTTATACAGAAAAAAAAACATTTCCTGAATATTTTTCTTGTCCACAAGCAAAGATGCAACAGTAGGTTTGCCCAAGGAAATTAGTTTCTTGTTGGTAGGACTGAGTCACCAGCCTGGGAATAGGTTACTGTAGCTAACCAATCACTAAAAATGCAATTCTGTAAAAAAGAAGAAGCTCTGATTTGAGTCTACACATTTCTTAGGTGACTAAGGAGTACCATGAAGTCAAAATAGTTGAGGAACAATACATGACGGGCACTCATAATTTCTAAGTAGCCAAGGAAGTACTGTGGAAGAAGCAGAAAAGGAGAGGTTGGCTTTCTGAGAATGATTGAATATCAAGAGACTGGAAAGAGAGAGAAGGGAAGGTTTAAAGGATATTCAGGCAGAAACTCCAGATAGCCTGACAATACAAGAAAACATCAGATGGTTTTAGATATAAGCTAAGAATTTTGGAAACAATTTATTGCATGTTTAGGATCAAAGACCAAAACTTGAGTAATAAATAGTGAAGAGTAAATAAGCATACCAGACAAGGTGTAAATTTTTAAATAAAAAGCAATTAGGAGAAAGAGAGATGACCTGGTGGTGACAATAACAAGCATGATTTGTTTCATTTCTCTTTAGAGGTAAGCTCCATATAATTCACTCTTAGTGTCAGGTGAGTTTACCACAGAGGAAGAGAGTACAAACAAACAGAGAAAATTAATGGAGCACAGCCTGTGAAAAACAGACTGAACTGGATGAAGATCACCCATGAAAGCCTCCAGTTGAAATGGAGAAGTCTCATCACAGAGATAGAATGAAGAAAAGGATGGTGACCAGGACTGGCTGTCGGAGCTTTTAGAAGGTATGGCAGGAAGACGCAGACAGGTATCTGTACAGTAAATTTTACAATCCTTCCTCAGACCTTATAGGTCTTCATTAAATGTGATTTCCCTACAATGATGTCATTATGTTCCAAAATGGAAATTGATAAGTATTAAAAGAACCAGTTATGCAAGAGACCATTATTCAGGATTTTATATTAGCATAGAGAGGGCCAGTTTAACTGCTCATCATTGTCTCTGCATTCTTTTAGCACTGAACTAGACTTGCACTCGAGGGTCATGCCCTTCTCCTTCCCACACCATCCTGGTAATTATTTTACTTTAGTTTCCAAGCCAGTAAAACTCTTCTTTCCAAGCATGTTGATAATTTGAGAGGTTTTGTATAAGAATACAGAGTGGTATACTATATGGAGAAGTCCACTTTATTCATTACTTCTGAGAATATTGATTGAAATTTCCAGACATAGTTAAGTGTACTTCTTGCATTGTACATGGATGTCTTCTTTTATATTAAGTTTTTGTACGTGCATCATTCATGGATTTTAAGCTTCTCAAATCCAAAATATGTCTTAAAACATTTGTATTCTCTATGTTTAAACTGTACTTACTGAAAATCCCTGAAGATTTTTTTTATACTTTTATACTTTTTTTTAAAAACAACTTTTTTGTGTAACAGGGTCTCAGAATGCAACTCAGGCATGACAGGAACTCACGCTATACATGGCTTGTATTCTATTTTTTAATTAAATGTATATATGTTGATAAATCTATTTGACTGTCAGTGTTACAGTGGTCAGAGGTTTAGGATGCCCCTAAATCAGCCTATTTGAGTTGTAGCTGACGGTAAGCTGTCCAATCTGGGTACTAAGAATTGAACTTGGGTAAGAGCAGTATATTCTTAACCACTGATCCTCTTAAGCTAAATATTGCATTTAATTCTATATTGATCAAGTAAAGTTATTTTTCACTGTATGTAATATGTATTAGTAAGACTGACCTATTTCTACATGTCCTAAAGAGTTTCTGTATTATCATCATTCCTCGTACTGACTTTTGATAATTAAACATTTAGTGTCTGTGAAATGATAAGAAACCTCAGGTAGTAATATCATACCATTAATCTTCACAGTAAGAAAATGTTCCTTTTCCTGTATTTAAATCTATCTGAATAAAGTACCCAGATTCTGTACAAAACCAAACCAAACAATAATGAAACAAACAAACAAGCAAACAAACAAAACATGTAAGGAGAAGCAGAGAAGATGTATTATAATTGGCAAAAATACTTTAGCACAAACAACATCCATGTATTCTTAGATATCTTTAAGCTTATTTAAAGTTACTTAAGAAAGGTCAAATGGATGGTTTAATTAGTAGTTAAAATTCAGCACTGTGTTCAGTAAAGAAACCAGATCAATGATGGACAACTTATGACTTACCTTAGTTTGCAAAACTTAAAGACCTCATGATCAATTTTGTCTTTAAGAAAGTTTTAGTGTTCTACTGAAAAATTAGAATTTTACTATTATAGAAATTTATTTTAAAATACCCATATCAGTTAGGATCTTCTTCTAGTGAATCCTGACTGAAGAATTATAAATACTGATCTGATTGATTTACATTCTACATATATATATATGTATATGTATATATACAATTTTTTATCTAGCCTATACATGTTTACACACACATACACACACACACACACACATATATATGCATATATACATATATACATGTATATATGTATGCATACATTCATAATTATCACCATGAGAATATAATCAACATATTGATCTGCTGATTTCTCTCATTGGTAAAAGAAAAATTAGACATATAAAAGCATTTTATGTGTTTTAAAATGCACTCAATTTTATATGTGTCAAAACTCTGTATGTAAAGTTTATATAAATAATCTACTATAGAAATATAGTACTCTTTAAAAGGATGGTTTCATTTATGCATATGAAATATATAGGAATCCAGCCATTTACATTAAGGTACATTTGTTTGTGACCACATCTTGACAAGAATACAAAATCAACAATATGGGCAAATATAATGGCTCAGTCAATAATCAGATCACTAGCACTCGTGTAAAAAACCACATGTTTTTGTGTTACTTGTGGTACAAGAGGTAAGAATGAGAATAAATTTTTTGGGGGGGCATTCTGTCCAAGTAGTCTTGTCTAGTCAGTGAATATTGTTTCAAATAATAGAGAGGTTGTATTTATATATTTATGAATGTGACATAACAATATTAGTGACAAAAGAGGTCTTAAATTTGAAAGAAAGCAAGGATGGTATATATAAAGAGTTTGGGGAAAGAAAAAGAAAATAGAAAATGATGTAATCTGAAAAAATATTTTTTAAAATAGGGTGGATTAAAGTAGAGGAAATACCCATCCATTGTCAACCTGTGGCTTCTCAGGCATCTGTGAACATACACATGAAAATGTTTACAGGCATATAGCACAAACAACCTCTCCCCTCAAAAATATTAAAGTGTGTTTTTTTTTTAGGTTAAGTCTTACTATGTAATTAATCCTATATGGTCCAGAATTCACAAGATCCTTTGGCCTCTGTTTCTGCCCACCAGGTGCTTGGATGAATGGAAAAATGCAATTATGCTCAGCACAGTCAATGTTCCAAATGCTGTTCCTACAAAAACTAAAAACACTGATAAATTGTAGTTTTTGTATATTCATGCACATTAGAAATTAAGATTCTATTTTTTAAAAAAATTAGGACATGGAAAATTATATTCATTGAGTACTAATATTTTAATATAGTGTATTAAAATAACATAACCAAAATAAGACTTTTGTTAAAAGACAACAAATTTGTTCCTATGCTATGGATAGCAATTTCAACATACAATATAAATGAGACTTTTTTTTAATGAAGATTTATGGGCACTTGTTCAACCTCAAATTGTAGGTCAACTGACCTTACTGGAATATTGGCAACAGGAATGATTATAAATAGAACTATTTGTGTCCTAAATGACATCACATATTTTCATATTAGTCTACCAGCAGAGCTCTGCGTATTGAAAAAGAAACTTATTCTTACACTACACAAAGGCAAGACTTCAGAGGAGAATTTATTTTCCCTAAAAATGTTAGACATGATGTTTTATGCAGAATTTTTTATTATGGGTTCCAGCTAGTAGAAACTGGTAGAATAATCTGAACAGGAAACAGATGCTTTTTGAGAAAAATAATTTAAAATAGTATTACTATTTTGAAACCTCCAAACTTGTGACATATGTATGAATTTCATGGAGAATAAGTGTACACATCAAAAATGTTATATGTAGTGATAAACAAACCAACTTATCCATAGGGATTATCCACACTTCATATAAAGCACCTATGTAGTCTTTAAATAATAATAACTTAAATGCTGAAGAGGAATGCCAGATAGTAACAACTCTAAAAATTTGATTTTCTTTGTTTTGAGAAATTACAGAAGGGGTCACTTGTAAGCATAAGATCACACAAAAGATTTTAAAATAACACTAAATAAGAATGACGAATAAGAACGACAGTAATGGCAAATAAATTGGCTACAAATTAATAAGATATAGTAAGAAAGTATGTATATAACAAATAATAAAATTTCAAACTTCGTCAAATTGTTACATGTATCTCAAACCTTACTAACATCTAGGTTAGACTCTTACAAGTACTAAATTTACAACAATGATGACTTGTTCTCTTGTACTTATTGCTTCATATACATTTTTTATTAAAAAAACATATAAGTTTAAATGTACAGAAAAGTAAATCAGAAGAGGACTGTCTTCCCATTATGTAGCTACTGTGTTTTACCCTATTTTCTTATTAACACAACCCAGCAGTTAAACAAAAACTTCAATTAGAAAAAGCAACATGCCTAATTAAGATTTTTTTTTCTAAATCATTTGAGCCTGAATCCTGAATGTCTTCAGTGGCTAGTCCCATGACTAATTGCCAAGAACAAATTGTCTACTGGACTTGAACAGAAGTCTGCACCATAGTCTACCAGAGAAAGAAAGAGGAAGAATTGAAGCACGATTCCCCTCTCTTCTAGACTGTCATAGGGGCAAAGGTGACTGTGCTAAAGCCATAAAGAGAAGAATGAGAACCTTGCATATATTGCCTTGGAGATTTCCTGAGAGTCAGTCTATAGACCAATCCCAAAACTAACTGCAGGCCTCAAATTTGTCCTAAAACCAATGACTGAATATTCATCTTTAGTGCTTTGAGGTAGAATTTCTCTGATGTTCAGTGAGCTGTTTCTCAATGATATGCCAGGGAGTCCATGGCAAAGCTACCTTGGGGTTTTCTATTGAGAAAGATTGACCAAGTTGCACTCCAAGTCTTAGCCACCATGATGTTTCAAACACAGATGAGCACTTTCAGGAAGAGTATATCAAAATTGTCACAACTGGATACATGAAAATATCTACTATGAGTATGGAATTCTTAAATTCAAGTGTAATATTTAAAAATTAGATACTAAAATGAGTTGAAGATTATTTTAAAGGGCTGGGATCCCAAGTCAATAGAAAAACACATAATTTAGATGTGCACAAAAATAGAAACACAAAGAAGCAGAGTCAAACAGCAATATGTTAAGTGAGTAACTCGCCACAATAACTTATATTTTTCTTAGTTTTCTCTACTAGTAATTGTTTAAAAAAATTGGAATTTTATATGGAAAATACATAATACTAATAGTACATACCCTTAAGAAATATATTTGACATATGAGACACTGCTAAGTAAAATATTCTCAATTCTAACCATGATATTCTAAATAATTATTTATTAAAATGAGTTATTAAAATGATATATGTACTATGTATTATTTTCCCCAGTTATTCTTTAGTCTTATATATAGAAGCTATATTATTTTTATTATTTGTTTAGTATTTTGAGTACATTTTAACCTTTACTTGTGAATTTTCCTTTTTATTTCTCATGTTCATTATACAAATGATAGTCTCCATTGTGACACTTACTGTGATAGTTTGAGTGTGAATGGCACCCATGGGCTCTTGTGTTTGAATATTTTGTCCTCAGTTTCATAATTATTAAAGAAAGACAAGGAAGTTTGGGGTTGTTGGTTGTGATATGTCACTGGGGTTGGACTTCAAGTTTTCATGAGAATGGTGCCATTTCCAATTAGCTTTCTATGAATTGTAATTGAGACTCAATATAGGAGCATTCATCTACTACTCTAGTTCCATGCTTGCCTGCCTCCTGTCATGTTAATACTCAAACACTCTATAATCATGTGACTTAAATAAACTTGACTTTATAGGTGGCCTTAGTCTTGGTGTCTTGTCATAGTAATAAAAATGTAAGCAAGATACTTTCGTAGATGTGTGACATATACTCCATGGATATTCATATTCTCATCTCTATCGTATCCTTATTAACCACTCTGGTCCCATTTTTTTGATTCTTCTTTCCACGTTGTACTCCTTCTAATTTTAGGTAATACCATCTGAACTTAAATAAAGATTCTCTGTATGAGACATAAGTGATACTTGTCTCCCTGAGTGTGGTTTAGTTCACTTAACATGATTATCTCCAGTTCTATCTATTTTCCAGAAAATGATACAATTTCATCTTCCTTTTCATTAGAAAATCCAATTGCAGATTTATAAATTTTTTTTATCTGCCCATGAACATCTATACTGACTATATACTTTAGTATCAAAACTGTAAATAGTACTGAAGTAAACATAAATTCTCAGGTCTCTCTGTTGAATATCAGTTTAGACTCGTATGAGTATTTAGGGTCATATGATAGTTATATTTTTAATTTTTGGAGGTACTTCCATATTAATTTCTATAGGATGTATTACTTCAAATTCTCATCAGCAGCACATGTAGATTTCTTCCCTATAACATCACTAAACTTATTCTTTTTAATTAAAAACAAATTCATACAGTAGACTTGATATAATATTTCCCCTTGTCCAGATCCTCCTAAATCCACTCTTCCTTCTTACATACACAAATTCATGTTTTCTCTCTCTTGTTTTTGTTTGTTTTATGTTGTTGCTTCTTTTTTATTAACCATTCCGTTCATTTACATCTCAAATCATATCTCACTTCCAAATTAACCCTCCAAAATCCCCCATCCCATACCTGCCCTCTCATTTTGCTTCTATGAAGGTGCTACTTATTTTCTTAATGACTTGCCATTGGTTAGGTGAGATCAAATCTCAGTACAAATTGGTTCATAATTCTCTGGTGTCTAAGGGATCTACAACAAAATTTTAGGGAAGAGACAGACAGATGGGGAGTAAGGAGTATTCAACAAATGAAATATAGATAAAGTATTTTTTTCCTTAAGTATCATTTAAAGAAGCAAATTGGCCTGAGTAAGGCTGACTCCATGATAGCCTGCAAACTAACAGTTAAGAAGACCAAACCTTAGTTTCTGCTTTCCAGAATTGGGCAAGTTAGTTACTGGAAAAAACTGCAGGCTTATGTGAAAGAGATCTCTTCCCAGATTACAAAGGACAGTTAGCCAAGCTTGCAGCCAAGAGGTTAAGAGCTACCCCTCCTTGGCATGAAACATCACCCAAACCACCAGAGATAGAACCTACCAATCAAGATATAGATCAACTACACCTCTTTAATGTCCCTGGTTTTGGCTTTCATCTGCAGATTCATTCAGGGTCCATCTATCCCTATGGAATTGGGCCCCTGCATGCAGGAATAAATGCACTTTGTTTTTTGAATACTATTTGAGTCTAAGATATCATTCTTCAGTGATTCATGGACCCTAACTTAGTTAAATTCCACATAAAATGAAACTGTAAATTTAACATTGTATGTTTAAAATTTTAATTTGATTCAATAAAATTATCCCCACCAACACCTCAAAACTGCACATGTATATACACAGAAGCATGAGACTTTTCTGTCTTCTAACCTTGAATTATTATGGGGAAACTATAAAATGGGTGAGAACTGCCCCTACCCAGCTGCTAAACAATAAAAAGACACACAGGTCACAGATTACCTGAAATCTCATTTCTAAGCTCCTTTTCATTTGTTGTCCATGGTTTTTGCCCTACTTGACAAGTCTCCTCTAGCTTTTGAACCAAATTTTTGTAGCGATTCTGCTTTCTTTACAAAACATGAATTGTGGGACTCTACTGATTGTGTGGTTATAGCTAAAACATACAGGCGGCATATTCAAAGCATATTTATAAACGTTTTATTTATAAGAGGCATAATAATCTATATCTGAAACATATTTTGGGGATAAATTTTTAAAATGTTTTACATTATTTATTTAGTATGAGAATGTGTGTGTGTGTGTGTGTGTGTGTGTGTGTGTAGCCTCATGTATGTCACAGCACAAATATGGAGGTCAGAGAACAGCATGAGCTTTCTCTTTGTATGAATGAAACTCAGATCCTTGAGTTTGATGGCTTGATGGGAAGCACCTTTACTCATGGAGCCATTTTTCTGGAATATATATATATATGTGTATGCGTGTGTGTGTGTGTGTGTGTGTGTGTGTGTGTGTCTGTGTCTGTGTCTGTGTGTGTGTGTCTCTGTGTGTGTGTTTAATTGGAATTGTAAGGTTGTTTTAGTTTGAAAGGTTAAAAGGTTGAGAGGAAGAAATCTAAAAGGGAGAATATGTCTGTTGTATACAATATCAAGTACAATATCAAGAACTTCAGCAAAGAAAGAGAAATTCTAATTCGTGTGATGAGTCACCTTCTTATTTTACTATGCATCTTTATCATGTTTCAGTTTGTTATGCTTAAACTTAAAAAGTATAAGGTCTGTTTAGGCATGTAAGATCCTAGCAACAAGAAAATTGTTTTAAGTCATTTGTTACTGTGCTTGTAAAACAAAGTTCTTTATATAGAAATAGAAAAAACAAAACTGCTCTCCTGTGAATCTTCTAATTAATATTTCTGGCATTCATTCTTTACTGAATGAATTATTGTTAACATGCCTTCTTATTTCTGAAGGTTTGTTCTGAAGGTTCTGAAAAGTCTGGAACTCTTTTATTAAAGTAATGAGATTATATTGCAAACTTGAAACTCAATTTGAAGTAATTATATTAATAGTAGTAATGTGAATAATATACATATAAGTATTTTTCCAAGTTTACATATGTGAATAACTTAAAAACAAGCAAATAATGATGGAGAAGTGTGGGCAGGGTGTTGCAGCCACGCATGATTTTTTTTAACCCTCTATACATAGGTATGTATTCTATAACCTCAGTGAGTTGCTGAAATATAAAATAACATCAGACACTACATACTCTATGAATTTTATAAAAAATGTGTTCTCATAATAGTTTAAGTTATTAAGGAAGTTCAATAAGAGATTGACCACGATGATTTATCAGTTCTTCTGAATGTTTTGAGAATTTTCTAAAGTTTTCACTCTTTCTGCACTTACCATTTCTATTCCACTCAGAAATTTGTGTGCAAATGTTTTTGACCTCTTAAGTCACAATAGTCAATACTTAGAAATACATTTTATATGCTTAGAAAGATAAATAGAGAAACTAGGGCAAACAATAAGATTTCAAATGAGACATGATGGGAGAACCTTACACCACATATTGTCAAGAGAAAGAAGTCAATCCATAAAAGGCAACATACTATATGACTCAATTTGTATGACATTCTAGAAAAGGCAAAACTATGGAGACAATAAAAATATCAAATGCTTAAGGGTGGGGTGGGGGAAGGACTATGAGTAGGTGAATCACAGGAGATTTTTAGAACAGTGAAAGTATTTTATATGACATTGTAATGCTGACTATGAGTCATCATACATCTGGCAAAACCCAGAGAATGAACATCACAGAGTGAACTTCAGGATTCACCATGGCTTCAGTTAAGCTGCAATGTTAGTTATGTCTCACCATCAATAAGGAAGGTACTGTGCTAAAGACAATGCTAAGGACACAGTAATTTGAGAACAGACATGCCGAATGACAAAGAAGAACTTTCTCTTCACTTTACAAACATGAAATTCTTAAAAAGGAAGTCTATTAAAAATAAAAACTTACAAGTGTGCCACTAATTATTACTACATGACATTGTCAAGAAGAAAACTAATCCTTCTGAAAACTAATCTTTTTATCTTCATCTATACATTAGTACACCTTAGACTCTTTTCACCTATGATTCTCCAGTAACACATAGCCTTTCATTGCTTCAAGGTAAAGCATCTATTTCTGCTTTTTATTTCATTGCTATAACATAAGTACCTCATAGTATCAGTATAGTTCCAGCAAGCAATTTCAACTTATCTATTATTTCTTGTCATTCCCATTCAGAACATACCATAGAAGAAATTAGTATCTTTACAAAGAGAAGTTAATTGCCAACATTATTATTTTGTCATCCTGTGGATTACTTCACCTTGAAAGTCTACCTTGAGTTATTGTCTCTATTTTATACCCATTCAATCAATTCCCATCGATGTGCCTCCCACATCCTATCATTCCAACAAAATGACTGTCTAAGACTAACAAAGAACATAATTGATGAAAGCTAAATATTTAAATGTTTCAGTTACTCACAACTTCACCCTTCTCTGCTTTTCATGATTTTACTGATTTAATAAAAAGGAGTTTACTAAGGCTGCCATGATGACACAGCACTGTAATCTCAACAGTTGGAAGTCAGAAGCATGTGATGTCTATTAGTTAGTTCAAGGCCAATCTGGTACCTGAAGTTCCAGTCCATATCAGGCAATATAGCAATAAATTCTTCTAAAAAAAATTCCTCTCTGAGTGGCATCCTTACATGAAGTTAAGAAAGTGTTGACATGTTCTTGCTGTTGTGAGACAAACAGCTTGATAGGAAAAAAACTCAAATATCCAACTTAACCTTAACTCTAATTTAAATGAACTAGTTAAAAAAACATTCAATGGTCTAAGAGATGAGAACATACAAGCCCAACTAACAAGAGTACATTCTAAGTTTGGATAGTAGCAGAAATTAATTCATGGAATCCATCTTTTTTTTTTCCTTGTCTGAATAAGTCCTTCTTCCATGATTTTATTATGAAACTTTTGAAAGCACAGATTCTTCAAGAGTGGTCCTTGGACCTACAAGAGCAGCCTCACCTGGGAACGGATAAGAAATCCAAATGCTTCATCTACACTCCAGATTTACTAAATAAGAAAATCTTGGAAGCATCACCAACAGAATACAAGAAATAGAAATAAGAATCTCATGTGCAGAAGATACCATGGAAAACATTGACACAACTGTCAAAGAAATTGCAAAGTGCAAAAAGCTACTAACCCAAAACATCCAAGAAATCCAGGACACAATGAGAATACCAAACCTAAGGCTAATAGATGAGAGAGAAGATTCCAAACTTAAAGGGCCAATAAATATTTTCAAAAAATTATAGAGGAAAACTTTCCTAACCTAAAGAAAGAGATGCCAATGAACATACAAGAAGCCTACAGAACTCCAAATAGACTAGTCCAGAAAAGAAATACCTCCCATCACATAATAATCAAAACATCAAATGCACAAAACAAAGAAAGAATATTAAAAGCAGTAAGGGAGAAAGGTCAAGTAACATATAAAGGCAGACCTTTACACCAGACTTCTCAACAGAGACTACAAAAGCCAAAAGAGCCTGGACTGACATCATACAGACCCTAAGAGAACACAAATACCAGCAAAACACTCAATCACTTTAGATGGAAAAACCAAGATATTCCATGACAAAACCAAATTTACACAATATCTTCTCAAAGAAAAGGAAAATAGATGGAAAACTCCAACACAAGGAGAGAACTACAACCTAGAAAAAGCAAGAAAGTAATCTTCCAACAAACCCATAAGAAGATAGCTACACAAACATAATTACACCTCTAATAGCTAAAATAACAGGAAGAAACAATCACTTTTCCTTAATATCTCTTAACATCAAAGGACCCAATTCCACAATTAACAGATGTAGACTAACAAACTGGATACATAAACAGGACCCAAAATTTTGCTGCATTCAGGAAATGCACCTCAGTAGCAAAGATTGATACTACCTCAGAGTAAATGGCTGGAAAACAATTTCCCAAGCAAATTGTCCCAAGAAACAAGCTGGATTAACCATTCTAATTTCAAATAAAATCGACTTTCAACCAAAAGTTATCAAAAAAGATAAGGAAGAACACTTCATACTCATCAAAGGAAAAATCTACCAAGATGAACTCTCAATTCTGAACATCTATGCTCCAAATGCAAGGCCACCTACTTATATAAAAGAAACTTTACTAAAACTCAAAGCACACATTGCACCTCACACAATAATAGTGGGGGATTTCAACACCCCACTCTCAGCAATGGACAGATCATGGAAACAGAAACTAAACAGAGACACAGTGGAATTAATGGAAGTTATGAACCAAATGGATTTAACAGAAATCTATAGAACATTTCATCCTAAAACAAAAGAATATACCTTTTCTCAGCACCTGATGGTACCTTCTCCAAAATACATCATATAAATGGTCACAAAGCAAGCCTCAACAGATACAAAAATATTGAAATAATCCCTTGCAACGTATCAGATCAGCATGGACTAAAGCTGATCTTCAATAATAACAAAAACAATGGAAAGCCCACATACACAAGGAAACTGAACAATGCTCTACTCAATGAAGACTTGGTCAAGGAAGAAATGAAGAAAGAATAAAGAATTTTTAGAATCTAATGAAAATGAAGACTCATCATACCAAAATTTATGGGTCACAATGAAAGCAGTGCTAACGGGAAAATTCATAGCTCTAAGTGTCTACAAAAAGAAACTGGAGAGAGCATACACTACCAACTTGACAACACACCTAAAAGCTCTAGAACAAGAAGAGTAGGTGGCAGGAAAAAAAATCAAACTCAGGGCTGAAATCAACCAAGTAGAAACAACAAAAACTATACAAAGTATCAACAAAACCAGGAGCTGGTTCTTTGAGAAAATCAACGACATAGATAAACCCTGAGCCAGACTAATCAGAGGGTAGAGAGACAGTATCCAAATTAATAAAATTAGAACTGAAAAGGGAGACATAACAACAGAAACTGAGGAAATTAAAAATATCATCAGATCCTACTACAAAAGCCTATACTCAACAAAACTGGAAAATCTGGATAAAATGTACAATTTTCTAGATAGCTACCAGGTACCAAAGTTAAATAAGGTGCAGAAAAACTATCTAAACAGTCCCATAACCCCTAAAGAAATAGCAACAGTCATCAAAAGTCTCCTCACCAAAAACAAAAGCCAGATGGTTTAAGTGCAGAATTCTATCAGACCTTCAAGGAAGACCTAATACCAATTTTCTTCAAACTATTCCACCAAACAGAAACAGAAGGAATACTACCCAATTCATTCTATGAAGCCACAATTACACTCATACCTAAACCTCACAAAGAACCAACAAAAAAAGAGAACTTCAGACTAATCTCCCTGATGAATATCGATACAAAAATATTCAATAAAATTCTAGCAACCGAATGCAAGAACTCATCAAAGGAAAAAAAAATCATCCATCATGATCAAGTAGGCTTTATCCCAGGACTCCAGGGATGGTTCAATATTCAGAAATCCATCAATGTAATCCACTATATTAACAAACTCAAAGAAAAAACCACATGATAATTTCACTAGATGCTGAGAAATCATTTGACAAAATTCAGCATCCCTTTATAGTAAAAGTCTTGGAAAGATCAGGAATTCAAGGCCTGTACCTAAACATAGTAAAAGCAATATACAGCAAGCCAGTAGCCAACATCAAACTAAATGAATAGAAACTTGAAGCAATCCCACTAAAATCAGAGACTAGACAAAGCTTCCCACTCTCTCCCTACCTATTCAATATAGTACTGGAAGTCCTAGCTAGAGCTATTAGACAACAAAAAGAAGTCAAAGGGATACAAATAGGAAAGGAAGAAGTCAAAATATCACTATTTGCAGATGATATGAAAATATACTTTAGTTACCCCAAAACTTCCACCAGAGAACACCTAAACCTGATAAACAACATCAGCAAAGGGGCTGGTTATAAAATCAACTCAAACAAATCAGTAGCCTTCCTCTACTCAAAGGATAAACAGGCTGAGAAAGAAATTAGGGAAATGACACCCTTTACAATAGTTACAAATAATATAAAATATATTGGTGTAAATCTAACCAAGCAAATGAAATATCTGTATGACAAGAACTTCAAGTCTCTGAAGAAATAAATTGAAGACCTCAGAAGATGGGAAGATCTCCCATGCTCATGGATTGGTAGGATTAATATAGTAAAAATGGTTCCCTTACTGAAAGCAATCTATATATTCAATGCAATCCCCATTAAGATCCCAACCCAATTCTTCAGAGTTAGAAAGAGAAATTCTCAAATTCATTTGGCATAACAAAAAACTGAGTATAGCAAAAAACTGTCCTCAACAATAAAAGAACTTCTAGAGGAATCACCATCCCTGACTTCAAGCTGTACTATAGAGCAATAGTGATAAAAACTGCATGGTATTCGTAAAGACACAGTCAGGAAGATCATTGGAATAGAATTGAAGACCCAGAAATGAACCCACATACCTATGGTCACTTGACCTTTAACAAAGGATCTATAACTGTCCAGTGGAAAAAAGACAGCATTTTCAACAAATGGTGCTGGTTCAACTGGAAGACAACATGTAGAAGGATGCAAATCAATCCATTCTCATCTCCTTGTATAAAGCTCAAGTACAAGTGGATAAAGGACCTTCACATAAAACCAGATACGATACACTGAAACTAGTAGAAGAGAAGGTGGGGAAAGAGTCTTGAATACTTGGGCACTGGGGAAACATTCCCAAACAGAACGCCAATGGCTTATGCTCTAAGATCAAGAAATGACAAATGGGACCTCATAAAATTGCAAAGTTTTTGTAAGGCAAAGGACACTGTCAATAGGACAAAATTGTAACCAACAGACTGGGAAAAGATCTTTACCAATCCCACATCTGATAGAGGGCTAATATTCAATACCTACAAAGAGCTCAAGAAATTAAACTCCAGACAACCAAAGAACCCTATTAAAAATGGGGTACAGAGCTAAACAAAGAATTCTCAAATGAGGAAACTCGAATGTCTCAAATATGAAGAAATACGGAGAAAAAGTGTGGAGCAGAGACTAAGGAAAGGCCATCCAGAGACTGCTCACCTGTGGATCCGTCCTATATGCAGTCACCAAACCTGGATGCCATTTTGGATGCTGGGAAGTGCTTGCTGACAGGAGCCTGATATGGCAGTCTCCTGAGAGGATCTGCCAGAATATAACAAGTACAGAGGTGGATGCTTGCTGTCTGCCATTGGACTGAGCAAAGAGTTCCCGATGGAGGAGTTGGAGAAGGGACTGAAGGAACTATGGAGGATTGCAGCCCCATGGTGGGCACAACAGTGTCAACTGGCCTGACCCCAGAGCTCCTGAGGACTTGCTTTTTTTATTGGATATTTTATTTATTTACAATACAGATGTCATCCCTTTTCCCCATTTTCCCTCCCTAGAACCCCTTACCCAATACCACCAGTTCTTTTATATTTTTATACCATTTTGATTGCATGCATGTATTAAGGTCAGTTCTAGGTTGAAGGTCTAGCAATGCATTAGATGCAAATAACTGAGGAACAAGCAATACAATAAGCACAAATAGTCAAAGGAAAAGCAAGGCATTGAACCCAATTATATGAACACAGCTGTGATCACTGTTTCTAAAGGTTTGTCAGGATGACCAAAGTATCTGAGCCTACTTCCCTATCTTAGCCCAAGGTCATTTACATGTCTGAGGCCTACTTCCTTGTTCCAGCCTAAAGTTTAGATTCTTGTATGAAGCTGTTTCTTTTTTCTAGTCTAATATTTAGATTCCTGTCTGAGATTACTTCTTTGTTGTAGCCTTCAATTTAGTGTCCTACCTGAAATTACTTCTTTCTTCTAGTCTAATGTCAGATTCCTGCTTGGAACCTGCTTCCTTGTTCTTGGCCAATGTCACATTTCTGCCAAGCAGCCCATTTCCTTGTCCTTGGCCCATGTCAGCTTCTGGTCAAGCAGCCCCAAAGGCTCTCTACCTCTTCCCCTTTTTTATTTCATTAACAAGACTGAGTCTGTCTTAGGTCATTCTGACAAGAATGCCTTCCTTAACTGTCATGTAATATGCATTATCAAAAGCAATGCATTTCTGTCTTAGGTTCGTAAGGCTCGGTGCAGTATCTTACCTGTCCTTGGTTTGCCAGGCTGTGAATTTAGTAACTCTGTCTGGGGGTCTATTTTTCAGGTTCAAGCCATGTACTTTGGCTGCCAACATGTCGATATTGTTAAAGAAAAGCTTTAACATGATGTGCAGGAATAAAAGTATTCCCAGGACAAGAAGGGCTAGTCTGATTAAGCTATATATGCCATTCCCGAGGTTTGACCAAAATGGAAATACTGACTTCAGGCCATGGATAATTTTATCAGCATTATCTGTAGAATCAAAGGTCAACAGAGCAACAGTCTTTAAATTCATAATCTCACTATGCAAAGTTAACACACCCAGAGAGGTGTTAAGATTATGCTAATTATCCTACATTTGTCTTTAAACTTTTTCTAATTGTAATGATAATCATTGTAATTTTAAAAGTAACACTACTCCAATGATATTTGTCATGACACTTGAGATGACTCCTAGCTCTTTAGCCCTGAACCTCCTTCACATAATTTGAATGGGTTATAGAGCATCATTCGTTGTTCCAGGTACCTATATAAATCCTTTTGTCTAGCCAAAACATTAGTAACATTTTTTTGCTAGATAGTTAACAAAAATAGTTGTCTTAACTCTTTGTGTTAATGCTATTACAAAAGCAGAGGCGCCAACAATTAATGGAATTAAAGCTGTTATACCAGCAATGATCAAACCTGCTACCCTCTTGCTTCTGCTTAAAACCTAACTCATTTCTTCTAACACTTTCAACCTATTTTCAGAGAATCAAGGTTTCCCAATACTCAGAGCAGTGAGCCAAAAGCTGGTTGATAACCCCGCATAACAGACATGCCAGGTTTCAACACACTAAGGAAATTATACAGTCAATGCAACTTATAATAAATACTGTAGAAGAGACAAAACCAATTTTAGCTTGACAATTAAGAGAGCCTTAAAACATGCTTGTTTGAAGTTCAGATCTTGTCCCAACCTTTTCCCTTGCTATCATAACATTATAGTGAGCTACAGCTAACTTCCAAATATGTCTCTGACAAAGTCCAGATCCAGTCTTCCAAAAGTAGGCTGTTATTTCCCATATTAGATTGATTTCTAGACCAGTACATGATTGAGTCCAAATAGCTGGTCAACTCTTAAGAAGGATTCATCTTTAAAAAGAAGAATTTATCTTTTTAATTCTCTATCCCACAAGGTCTAAGAACTTGAGGGAAGACAGTTTGTCCCATCTGGGATATAGTGAAGCCAAAGGTGGGTCAGGAATATGTCCAATACAGCTTCCCAGTCCCCATGTCAAGCTACTCAGCATGCTCACAGGTCGGCATCATTCTTTGTCTCAGCAACAGTATGTCTCCTCAATCTTTTTAAAGTTCCATGAGCTTCTTCCACAATACTTTGTCCTTGAGGATTATACGAAATCCCCATAATAAATTGTTGACAAGAAGACTCGACTGCTCAACTACAATTGCCAGACCCATTATCTGTTTTTTTTAATTAGATATTTTATTTATTTACCTTTCAATGTTATCTCCTCTCCCAATCCCCCCAGAACACTTTATCCCATCCCCCCTCCTCCTATTTCTATGAGGGTGTGCTCCCATCATCCTCTCATTCCTGCCTCCCTGCTCTTGAATTCCCCAACACTATGGAATCCAAACTTTCAGGGACAAAGGCCCTCCACTTCCACTGATGCCTGACAAGGCCACCCTCAACTACCTATACAGGTGGAGCCATGAGTCCCTCCCTTTGTGTTCTTAGGCTGGAGGTTTAGACCCTGGGAGCTCTGGTTGAGTATTTTGCTACTCCTTCTAAGAAGGACCAAAGCAACCACACTTTGGTCTTCCTTCTTCTTCTTAAGTTTCATGTGGAAGGAGAAGGAAACTGACTGGGTCCTCACAGCCCTTGAGTTCACTAAGGACAGGAGGACTCATTTGTAACCTAGTCACCACACTCATGTCCTGCCAGCTAAATAACTGCTCCATGTCCACTAGAAGATGTGACTCGTATACTGTGCTATTTAAATATTTCGGGTCCCGAAAGGCAATGATAATGTTTCCATGATTGTTGCCTTGGGTTAAAAGATGGAAAGCTATGCAGCAGAGCATTAATTTTTCATTGAAAAAGAAAAAAGCAGTTTACTCTAGTATTTCCCCCTCACTTTAAAGCTATTTACCCAAAATATTTTCCCATTGCATATGAAAGTATATAGGAGCATAGGAATAACTGAATAAATATCCATATATATTTATCATATGCATAACAAACATCCAGGGCTTTCTTTAGGCAAAGATAGTTGATTTTCATCCTTTCCTCTCTCACACAGCTTCTCCAAAAATTCGTCATTTTCTCTGTATTTTCATAGTGAAGACAAAATGTATCATTGGCATTTTTTTTCCTTTTGTCACAGGTGACAAAGATACAAGTTGAAGATCTACCTTGCTCTTCCACTTGGACACCAATTTGCTTTCTAAATACAAATATGAGAGAATATAACTGGGGATTTTGGTCCTTAGATGAGGAAAAAAGGCCAGAGCATCTTCTCAAAGAGGAAAAAACAGGCCAGAAAAAAGACCTAGGGAGAATGTAATGAAATGAAGTGCAAATCAGGAAAGCACAGCTTGGAGAAGGACCAGAGATGAAAGAGGAAAAAGCATAAGAAGAAGGAAGAGGAGGCAGAGGCGGAGGAGGAGGAGGAGGATGAGAAGGAGATGGTGGATGAGGAGGACAAGCAGAAGAGAAGGAACCACAGCTACAACCACAGAGGAAGATGAAGGAGGAGGAATAGGAGGAGGGAGAGGAAGAGGAGGAGGAGAAGGAGAAGGACAGCAACAGATTGTATCCATGTATCCAGTCTGTCGGGGTGGTGGGGGGGTTGATTGCCATGGTTATTAGAACAGCATTTTGCACAGAAGGAATTAGCTTCAGAGTAAAAACTTTTCTCTATGGACTTGAGTCAGCTGAAGAAGTAATAATTAACCACATTCAGTTATTACTGATTTAACATTCCAGCTAGGGGTAGTTTAGAGTGACTGGGAACTCAGAAAGTTTGAGATAGGAGATAGCTAACCATATCATACATAAATTTACCTTTTAAACTTTTGTTTATTTATACCAGGATATGCTAGAAAAAAATGTTTGTTTTTGTGGGTTTTTTTTTTGTTGTTGTTGTTGTCTGTTTGTTTTCAGTTTACTCTTGAGCTTTATGGCTCTGAACAGCTATTCTGGTTTTATGGTTTTGTTTATCAATGTGTGACAAGCAGTTGGAAAACTGCAGAAATTAGTCTTTGCAAGTGTTGAGCTGCTTCTTTGGGAATCTCCTTCCTCTCTAATCATTCATCCTGACTATAAGGAAGATTATCTTCTCAGTTGCTTTTATAAGCTCTGAAGTTCAATATGGAAAGTGTTTCAAATATTGTAGTACAGTGAACGCCTGTCATTCGCTTGGTAGAATGCTATGCTGGTCTTATAAGTAGTGCTTAAAGACTATTTGCTGCATTAGCTTACTGGTGTAAAGTCAAAAATTGAAAGCCTCAGATCTTTTTTAAATGACTGCTTATTTTATGTATTTATTGTTTTACTTTTGATCCTCTCTGTCTCTGTCTCTGTCTCTGTCTCTCTCTGTCTCTGTCTCTCTCTCTGTCTCTCTGTCTCTCTGTCTCTCTCTCTCTCTCTGTCTCTCTCTCTCTCTCTCTCTCTCTGTGTGTGTGTGTGTGTGTGTGTGTGTGTGTGTGTGTCCCATGTGTGTGCAGATGGCTATGGAGGCCAAATTAAAAAGGCCATGGGATCCTTTGGAACCTGAGTTACAAGCAGTTGTAAGCCACATGATACAGATACTGTATACTAAACTCTACTTCTCTGAAAAAGCAGTGAGTATTCACTCCACCCTGAGACTTTCATATACTGTAGTTTATATAAAACCAGTCTTTGTCTTAAATTATTTTAGAATGTCTTAAATTATTTATTATATTTAGAATCTCAGATAAAATTATTTATATACACTAGATCTTTTAAAAACCTTTACTTAATTTTCTTATTCTTTTTAGATTAACCTAAAAAGAATATTATTTTTAAATAAAACGCATTTTAGAAGTACCCTTATGATGAGTAGAAGACATAAATGTAAACCCCTCCATATTGCAATTTGAGAAAGATGATCCAACAAGAGCGTGTAGCATAATGAAGTCAGAGTAAATGTAGGGAAGAAACAGGTTGACGATGATGGTGATAACTTTCCTCCAAACTTCTTGTGACACATTTAATCTGTCCTTGGGATTCCTTTTGCAGTGTCTCACAGCTGATCATTTGACATCTATTCTGAAGTCAGTGTGAGTTCTGCTTATAGCATTATAAGTCTATCTTGTCTTCCTCCAAGATTTTATAACATCACAAGAGATACTTCTCTAGCCGGTCAAGTCAACCCACTTTGAGCTATTGGTAAATGTCTCATTAGCTGGAATCTCAGATAGAATGGCTCAGAACAAACAGGGATAAGCATAACATTCCAATTTAGATCTTTATGATATTATAGTTCCTTGGGCTTCCATGCATATTGCAGAAACTCTATTCTTTGTGATATTAATCTTACTGTAAAGTTTGAACTATGGATGCTTAAAAAACAAAATCCATGACAATGAGAATTTTTTAACATATTGTGGTTAAAAAAAATCACTTTTTCTATCTTCCCTGCCCACTTTGGCCATAGTTCATTAGTTTGTTGTGGGCCAGTGGACCTTGCCACCAGACAGAAAACTTGGTAAGGTCGAGCAGAGATAACTCTCATAACTGATAATAGTAGGCATTTTATCTACTCCCAACCAGGTTCCTGTCCTGGAAAATGCGTTTTCTTCCTAGAAGCTGCTCAAGCCTGCTATAGTCACTTCCTGCTCTGTGGCCCCGCCTTGCTCTGCTGACTCCCTGTGCCCCATTGGACCATTGAGTCCCATCGTCTGCCATTCACTCCAGAGTAGCAGCAATTTTGGAAGAGATACAGCAGCACGCCTTGCCCTGTTTCTTCTTGCCCTCAGAATGCCTAGCTTTTTGGCCACTGCTGCTAAACCCAGAGCCCTGCAGATGCCTGTGGATAGTGTCCAGTATGCAAATCTGTAGTTTATTTTTGTTTACTGTTTTCCTGAAATTTTACTTTATTTTTAACATTTTTGTTCTTTGTTTCCAAGGTTTACATGCATGACATATACTTTTACATGACATATACTTTTGTTTAATAATAAGTGGTACTCGGCTGAATCATGATTTCCATCTTCACTTTAACTAAAGTATCATGAGATCATAAGAAGCAAACCTTGTACACTTTAAAAATAAATTATTTGGGATTATACTTAGTGGCCCTCTCTCAGTGATTCTTATCAAGTGGTCAAGATACACTCCTTTTTACTAGTCTGATGTGTCTCAAATATAACATGAAGCAGAGTTATAGATTTATAAGGATGATTTTTTTTGTGTGCCAAAGAGTGTGACCAGAAGACTTTGCACTTAGTGAATACCAGTTCATCACAGCTTCTAAGCCAAGATTTACCATTCATGGAAACATTATGACTTGAAATTCCAATAATTCTTTCCTAATATACGATCTTTCTAACAGGCAATTGTTCATTCCAATTTATCTGTTGGGCTCATTAATTTACTTTACCAAACCAATCTGTAGTCGCAATGTTTCTCCTATAGAAATGGTTTATTTACTAAAATTCCAAGACAATTTTTAGAAAAATTCCTGGTATTCTAGGAATTAATGGAGGCTTAACAGTTTCCATGCAGGTTGTATGTCTGCTCTAGTCTCATTTAGATTACTTTTGAAATTTCCAGCCTCTCTGCAATAGATGGTAGACTTACTCTAGCTTGATAAATATTAATAAAATATACCATATTCCAGTCATGTTAGATAACTAACTAACTTTACCTACAGAGAGTATAGACTTTGCTTGGAGCACTACTTAGTTAATTAACCAGAGAAAAGCTAAAAATCAAATTATAAGTCTATGTATTTACCTATATAGTAATATTTTTCTAATAAAGTTATATCTAAAAACCATAGGAACATATATATATATATATATATATATATATATATATATATATATATATGTGTGTGTGTGTGTGTGTGTGTGTATGTATATGTATGTATATGTACATATATGTATTTGTACATATATATATATTTATACACACACATATTTGGGAGTAGGAAGATATTTTACATAAGAGAAAATGCCTCATGAGTACTTGAGAGAATTGATAAGGTTGACTTATAAATAAGAATAAGGCAAAGATTAACTAGCATTGAGGCACAGACTGGTAAAACAATAAAACAGTAAGGTATTTTGAAGAATTGAAAACATTTTGAATAAATACTAAAACAGGACCTAGAGGAGTAGGATTTTACTAGCTATGGTTTTAGCCAAGATCAGAAAAAATAACCTTGAATTTTTGCATTTTATGTGAGGAAAACTGGAATTTGTTCTAATTCAGATGAAATTTAGTAAATAGGTGCTGACTAACATACAAAGAAATGAAAAAATGATTTTCAATTTAAACAGTTTTTAATGGCAAAAATGTGGCAGAGATAAACAAGAAATTATTAGCTATTGAGTTAAATAGGAGGCAAGGGGTGTAATTTTTCAAGCCATGTCTTTCATGCCTAAGGTTTAAATAATAGGCTTTTATTGTATTCAAATTCTATTAGTTGCAAATGAAAGATCTGAGAATCTAACATGAATATAAGGGGAAATGTTGGCTTACATGATCTTAGTATGTTTCCAACCTGGAAAACATAAATAGATACTGTATACAAAGAGCAAGGGTGTGGATTGGTTAGTTGTGTACAGTGGGTAGCATAACCAAGGAAGGGGTGGTGTCAGGTCATGTCCTTTTTAATAACTGGGTTTGTCCTATTTACAGCAACTTCATTTGGAAGCAGAGAGGACTGGGAATTAAGAGTTAAGCCTGCAGAAAATTACGCTCATATTGGAGGTGGAGAATTCACATATTCCACACAGAGAGATTTCCTAGCAGGGATTTTTATAGATTTAGAGTTGATAGGATTAATTTTAAAGCTATTTAAGGGACAGTAGTAATATGTAAAGACAATATCCTGGAATAAACATATAGGCAACAGTTAAAAGAACATAGTAAAGATCACCCAAGCATGAGTTCAGACCAGTATATAACAATCCAAAGGACAGCACAGAAGACCTTTTTACATGAAGAACTTAGTCCAAATAGGAAGAATAGTCTATGGACATCTTGTGAAGATTGCTTATAGAAACTTAAATACCACTTATGGCTTCTGAAAAGTGGTTCCAACATTTAAAATAAACATTACATAAGACAAATAAGTTGCATAAAAATATCTATCTCTTGTTTACACACAAGTGATTTTTTTTTAATTCATCATAGAAATGGAATCGAACCAAACCAGGTGATGTAACTTCTACTCTGCTTGGTTTAGTAAGTTTATATAGAAACCAGACATAAAGAAAAATATAAACTGCCATGAAAATGTTCCCTCATCCAAAGTCTCATTCAATTCTGCAATGCTCACCAATATCTGGCAGCAGGCCTAGGGTATTGAAATCGTTTCCAGCTTATATACAAACATGCTCAAAGTAGCCATCGATGGCTGTTGATTACATTGTCTTCCCTCATTACAAGCCGCCATATTTCTGTCAACACCGCCGTTGCCTCACCCTTCTTACGGGCTGGTCTCAGCCTCTTTCCTCAGGAACATTTTAGTATGGAGTTCCGTGCTGACAGCTCCCTTCTGTTTCCTACAAATGATGAGTAAAATCCAATTTTGCCTTTAAATTTGTCTCTCTAAGTGGGCGCGTCCTTGCTGGAAGGATTCAGTCTTTAAAAGTCTCCCCCCCCACACACACAATGTACCACACATATAAAAATATGTAGAAGATGCTTACTAGATAAATTTTAGGTAAAATTAAAATGGATTGTTATCATATTCCGTATTCAAGAAAAAATATCTATTGAGCTATTTATTAAGATAAATATTAAGCATGGTTGAATCGGCCCGTGGTGTTTGAAGAGGACAGCCAATAGATGTTATTTACTGCCAGCTTGTGTGGCTTCCGACAGAACAGAGTGACTGATGAGTGAGTGAGCCCTTTGGATTTTTCTGCTTGGCTCCATTCCATAATACCCCAGGCACTCTACTTTTACTCTAATTTTTTTCTCTCTCTCTCTCTCTCTCTCTCTCTCTCTCTCTCTCTCTCTCTCTCTCCCCTCCTCCTCCTCCTCCTCCTCTCCCCCTCTCCCCTCCCTCCTTCCTTCCCTCCCTCCAGTTATTTGAAATGAATCAGTCCAGTGGCATTTCTGATCACAGTTGCTGACTCGAAGCACTGAATTAATTTTAACATTTAGTTTCATACTCGAACTTTGGCTGGATTGCCGTAGATTTTATTTTGTACCTGAAAGATGGTGACAGGTTTTTAATGAAAAAAGTATTCCATATGAGCTAGAAAGAATTTGAAAGGGTTAAAATAACTCCTATATAATGTAAATAAACTTTATTTCATCGATGGCACAAGTATTTTCTGATTTTAGAAGCATGAGGTCGGCTTTTTAAAGAAGAATGTTGTAATTAAAAAATAAAACTTTAAAATTTTCATTGAGTTAATATCGGAATTTATTTTTCAAAATGTCATGGTGTTTAAGAAAGTTGAATTTCTTATTCAATACCTTATTGGAAGGTATTGAATCTTTCTCTTATTCAATAACTTATTGACAAACAATCCTGTTTTAAATACTGAGAAGCCAGCAGAGAACTTTAGACTCAGGAATTATACTCCAGGTTTTTACTAGATAACCATTGTATCGAAAGTCCTAAAGAGCCAGGGGAAGGTAAGTAGAAATAGCTGAGATCACTCAAAAGCCTCATCTCATACTGATAACTGGAGGGACTGTGTCATTTGCCCATAGCTGATGGGAACACAATGAAGAGGAGGTGAGGCTAGTGCACCCACTCCACACAGCAGAGACTTCCCTTTCAAAATGCAGAGGACAGAACAAGGTGTGAGATCCACTGGAGCTAGAGTTACAGGCAATTGTGAGCACAACATGTGCGTACTGAGAATTGGACATGGATCCTCTAGAAAAGCAACCAGAGCCATCTTTTCAACGCCTTACCTAACCATACTATCAAGTGACTTCCTAACTTTAAGACTAGGACGTTCTATTTCAATTATGTTTTCTTTGAGGTAGGATTTTGCTGTGCTCAAACTAGTCTTAAACTAGTAATCTTCCTCCCTCAACCTTGAAATGCTGAGATTACAGAGATGTGCCACCATGTCTAGCTTAAATAAAACTTGAATAATTACATAGGTGATGTGATGTGTGTGTGTGTGTGTCTTAATCTGCCACTGCTGTGTTCCTGGTAAAGATAATTCACTGATTTGTGTAAGTATTAAGGATGGCATTATGAGGTCTTCAGGGGTACTAGTAGTGGGAAAAAATATTCTTGGTTCTGTCCAAGATGGAAATATCAAGAGCTTTGCAGTTTTTTCTGAATCATCTTTTTGCTTTTCTATTTTGAGACTTCAGTTCTTGTCAGTTTATCTGATAATCAAATGCTAGACTTGCCAAGGGCTTGAGTAGCATCAAGCACTAAGGCTCACTGCAGAGAATCTTTCAGCCAGTGTACCCAGGAAGCGTTCTTGTTCTTTACTCAAACATTTTCCTGTGGTGAGCTTTAAGTGCTTTGTTCAGGCAAACCATGACATGAATTAAGCTGATCCTATCAAAATGAAAGCCAATTTTATTATCTCTCTTGGGTCACAGTCAACATGTATGGTTATTAACACATGTGGATTTTTAGGTTCTTATCATGTTTACCTCATATTTGTATTAAGCAGGTACCAAGGTATGGTTTGTTTTGACACTAAAATATTGTTCTGCGTATTAGTAGGTGTTAGCATTTTTGAAAAATCTGAATACCTGAGACTCCATTCATTTTTGTCCAATTTTAGCTGTTTCTTCTGATGTGTTTTCTAGTCTCTCAAAATTACTTTGATTGTTAATTGTCCTGCCTCGCTTCCTGCTGTTTATAAACAGCTTACAAAACAGCCTCAGCTAGAGCAGCAGGTGATGATTCCAGAGACCAAGCCCTAAAGCCTGATAGTACACTGGCTTCCCTCAGGCTTATTGTGTCAGAAATAAATGAAGGGGAAGAGGTACTTAATATTTTCAGATCTTGCAAAAAAAAAAAAAGAAAGAAAAAAGAGACTGTGATCTATATCTCTAACCAAACTGTGCCTAGGGAACAGTAGAGAGGAATTATTGCAAATGCCCTGTAGCTTTAGGAAAATCTAAGGTATTTTAAAGGGAAAATTAAGGAAGCAATAAATAGACCATTATGTGACAATCTGGATCCAATTAATTTCAATAAATTCCACAGTATGACTTCAGTCATTCTCTCTTTCATTTATTAAACAAACATCTTAGCATTTTGTAAAACTTAGCTGTTAATG
The DNA here is from genome assembly GCF_004785775.1 of Grammomys surdaster. Taxonomy (NCBI): domain Eukaryota; kingdom Metazoa; phylum Chordata; class Mammalia; order Rodentia; family Muridae; genus Grammomys; species Grammomys surdaster. The sequence goes on along the minus strand of NW_021604633.1, from coordinate 12,250,773 downwards.
GCAGTGATTAACCCTCAGTGTACCATCTCAGCATGCCTTCAAGCCCTTAGGCATTTAACCACACATTGATTTTTCTTTTTTCCCTCAGTTCATACTGCTTGGAGAGAAGGAAGTAATGTGTCAAACAAAGTAGCACAGTACCAAGTAGTGACAGATGCTGAAGAAATACCACAGGGCAGTGAGAAATAATTGAATGGTCATAAAACTAACATGATCAACAAATGTATATACATGGAAAAAATATCAGTAGCTCAAGGGAAAGTTGAATGAATGACGTACAGGAGAAAAAGGCAAGCAGGTTATAAATCATCCTCAAAATACCATCACTCCATCAACCACAGGGTAAGTCAGCTAAAATTACCTTCACATTTTCTTGCACAATTCTTAAAGTTGCCTGACTCCTGTTTTCCTGACCTTTGCATCTACTCAAGAGGTCTTGAGTTTATGTTTCTCTTCTTTTGAACAGGTGTCTCAGTCTAGAGCCCAAAATCAGATAGAGCATTCCCCGAGACTTTCTTCTGAAAGGTTAACACAGTCATCTCCCTGGCTGTGGACACCAGTCAAGACTGGAATTCAGAGCAACACACAAGAGGGGGAAAACATTATAGGAATTTCCAACTCCTTTTATGCAAAGTCCTACATGAATTTTCAAATGCAGATTTGCTTGCAAAATAATTAGAGTTTTCTATCCTTTTCCCAGGACTTCAAAGTGAGGTAAACTATTATGCCACAATGAAAAGAGCGCTGTGCCTGTGCTCTTTCTCTGATGGTTTCCTTTGTTGTGATTAATTTCTTGGTTCCACAGCATCTGCAGGTGGGATTAGTCTTTTGCTGCTTTGTCCGACTGAAAGGTTTCCTGACAGATGGTGATAGCAATGAAATGGGACTTGTGTATTTTTGAGGTGGGAGAATGCCTGGGCTCATCAAAAGAACAATTATCATAAATAAATAGACTTCAAGGTGCCCTACAGTCACTGAGCTCTGGGATATTACAGTGGACCGGGAGGACCTCATTCACACTGTAGAAAATAGCTTCCTACCTCCTTTACCACTTCTGCATATGATTCACAACACAAGGCTTGTGGTGAGTTTTTGGCAGAATAGTTTAACCACAAGACATTGAACTCTTTGTAGGTGTTAAATATAGTAACTTTGAAATGACTATTTAGTTCAAGATTTGTAGCTGAGTAAAAATATCAGGCCAATATACTACATCATTTACTGTTTAAAAGAGTCAACTGAGTTTAAAATAAATACTCCTGAAGCCAATTAGGCTTATCTGGGGAGAAAAGAATGAACGGAAAGTACCAGCAAGCTGGTAACACTGAGCTTATCCTAAGCACTAGTACATTTGGGGATCTGAGGACAGAATAAGTAGTTTTCATTTATTTACCTTTTAAAGTTAGAGCTATATTTAAACTTGCTTATTAAAGTAAAACAATTATATTTCTAATGCAACTTGGGGGGTATTGCTTCATAAAATGAGGACAGGCCATTTTATTCTGGGACATACCTATCACCAAAGCCAGGTATAACTCATGCTTCAGAAAAAAAATTGCTTTTCCTTCAGTTTCTCTAATTCTAACTGCTATATTTTGAAAGAAAAAATCATCACTTCTATATGATGTCAAATAGACACATTATGTCTAAAAAAGTAGAACAGGATCAAAGTGACCATGACTGTAATTCCAATCTATATTCATATATGAATATAGTGATATATATTTATATTCATATTTATATAATAAGAATAGAAATGAGTGTAGATAGACACAGGTGATGTACACTATCTCCAATGAAGGAGGCCTTCTAAGAGTTTCTGATTTGCCTCTGATCAAACCGAAAGACAAACATAACTAGGAAAATTGCCATTTGTCAACTGTTCCATGTCATCTCTTATGGTGATATAGTTCTTTACACAGCAAATGTCAGAACACTGACACTCTTCTGCACAAACTAAAACAAGCTCAAAATGGAGCGTTAATTATCCAAGAACATTGGCAGGATTCATGTGGAAATGAATGGTGTTGAGGCAATTAGCACAGTCTTCCCAGGCCTCTAGAAGGCCTGTATTTCTTCTCTGTTGGACATCCCTGAGGTGAAAGGGCAGAGAACACGTGAGATTTGGGTTATTTTTAAAGTTAGAAAACAAATGATTTTAAGTCCTTGTTTAATTAAAAATGGAACAGTACAAGTTGATGACTCACTTCTATCTTAAAAAGCTGAAAATTAAAAATTATGCAATGCACTAAAAATACAAAGACTGAATCAAATGTTGCTTCCCATAAGAATCTTCCAGTAGATTCTGGAGCATAATTACACATGTAAACAGATTATGCCTCTCACTGACTTTTAGATCATAAACACAAAGCAGCATAAATACTTACATCATTAAATAGTTCATGACATCATGATTATAAAAAACATTGCCTTTCTAATTGACAAAGAAGTTACAGTAAACATTCTTCAAATATCCAAATGATGCCTTATAATAAACATTAGTGTGAGGCATTTCTTTGTCCAGTGATAATTCAGCATTCCTTCGCCACTCATCCACTGATTTAGGTAGGAAAGAACTGGTTCTATGTGGTAGATATTATTCAGAAATACAGATGACATTTTTCTCAGATAAAAAAATCAGCTCTTATTCCTTGTATATTTACTTTTTTGAAGCACTGTAAAATATGCTATTTAATACACTAGAAAATGGGAGTCAAGTAGATGCCAGGTGCATCAAATTAAAAAATATAGACATATATCTAGAAATAAGAATTTAAAACACAGTGCCTGAAGGTGTGATACATATGATATTGAACATGGCCAAGATAGTGTGGTTAATTGATTACTAAGGAGAAGTTTTTTCTCAAGTGCCATTGCCAAATACAAAAGATTGTCTGTCAATGACAGCTCATTTTAATTATTTTTAAATTCTTTTAAATATTTTTGGACACTTGGAATGGTATTGTGGTGATAGTTCACATGCTGGATTTCATCCTACACAACTTTGGCAAAGTGCTTCACAGCATCAGCCTTTATGCCAAAGAACTATTACTGAAGTGCCAAATGTTCTGTGTTCAGTGGTTCAGGTACCACTAGGCTTTTCATGCTGGCATCATCCTAATCAATGTAGCAACAATGGCAGAATCTCTCCAGCAGGCATCTTACATGTTTATTTTGCCGGTACATCAAGAATGAAAGACAAATGTGGTTATTGGTCATATACTTTAAATGTTTAATTAAAGACCTAGTTATATTAATATCAAAGTATTTTTGGTATTAAAATATCAATTAAAATTTGAAATTTGGGGATATAATTTTCCTCTTTTCATCCCAAAAGTGTTGTGTGTGGCAGCATTATCACATGTGAAGAAGTCTGTGATGGTCTTCATGGATGTGTGAACTTGAGCTAAGGACATGTTCCTATCTGCTAAACATAATTAATTCTAATAAAAATAAAGTGCAGAACAGGTATTATAATTAATACTGAGTTCCAGACTAACCATAGTTCTTTTCTTTTCTTTTTTTTTTGTTTTGTTTTGTTTTGTTTTTCGAGACAGGGTTTCTCTGTGTAGCCCTGGCTGTCCTGGAACTCACTCTGTAGACCAGGCTAGCCTCGAACTCTCGAACTCAGAAATCCGCCTGCCTCTGCCTCCCAAGTGCTGGGATTAAAGGCATGAGCCACCACCGCCCGGCTAATATTTATCACATTTTGTTTTTCAAGACAGAGTTTCTCTGTGTAGCCCGGGCTGTCCTGGAACTCACTCTGTAGACCAGGCTGTCCTCGAACTCAGAAATCCACCTACCTCTGCCTCCCAAGTGCTGGGATTAAAGGTGTATGCCACCACTGCCCGAGTAGTTCATTTTTAAAAGATTTTTTTCTTTTCTTTCTTTTTTTTTTCGAGACAGGGTTTCTCTGTGAAGCCCTGGCTGTCCTAGAACTCACTCTGTATACCAGGCTGGCCTCAAACTCAGAAATCTGCCTATCTCTGCCTCCCAAGTGCTGAGATTAAAGGCATGCGCCACCACAGAAAACAAAGATTTTCTGATGTTTACAAAATGTCAATTCATAGAAGATACATGATGTAAACTTTAGTTGGATTACTTTCAATTAACTCTTTGCTTCGTTGATCATTTTTTTTTAAATTTACTAAAAGTAGCCATGCCTGTCCTTTCTTTTTCTCCAGAAATGATGACGTATACACAACTATTCATCATTCCTGTACTGATTAGTAAATCTCTCAAGGCTTATCTGAAAATCTCTTCATTTGTAGTGGAAAGTGATCAATTTAGAGATCCATAACCAGTCAGTGAGTAGAGAATGATATTGAAATGCTCATCTCTAAATGGGATGTCTAAATCACAACCCTTAAACCCAAGGCTTTGGGATCATCTTGGGAGAACAAGCAGAAAGATGCTAAGAGGCAGAGGTAGTGAATGTCTGTGGTAAAACAGTATTTCACAGACACAACAGTGTACACACAAACTTACAGCAGCTATGACAACATGTGATTGTACAAGAGCAGGTCAGGCAAATTCTCAGCATGGATGGGAAGGAAGCTATGAAGTCCCATCCCTAGCAATTGTTAATTGATAAATTCTAGGAAAGAAGAGTTATCATGTAGTCCCTGAGAGCCTGTCCATACTTTACACAGAAGCATACACACACAATACTAAATACACTCAGTAGATATTAACTAGAGAGAGAGAGAGAGAGAGAGAGAGAGAGAGAGAGAGAGAGAGAGAACTCAGCTTTTAAAAAAAGATTTATTTATTTATTTTATATATGATGAGTACACTGTCACTGTCTTCAGACACATCAGAAGAGGGCATCGGATCCCATAACAGATGGTTGTGAGCCACCATGTGGTTGCTGAGAATTGAACTCAGGACCTCTGGAAGAACAGTTAATGTTCTTAGCCACTGAGCCATCTCTCCAGCGAGATTACTCAGCTTTATCTACAACTGCTGAGGATTCTAATCTGAGCTAGAAACAAGTTCAGCATGTTAAGATGGCCACCTTATATCTAATATGAAACATAGAGCACAACATTTTTCTACATGTTCTTTACCAGAAAAATGGAATTAGAATTTTTGGAGAACAAGTGTTCAGGATCTTTTACATGTGTTAACTTTTCAACTCTATATAACTCCAGTAGATATAACACTAGTTTAATTTTATACATAGGCAACCACCATTCAAATTTTGTCTTACCAATGTTACTCAGAAAGTGAGTGAAATTTGATTAAGCCATTCCAAAATTGGCATAAGATTATAACTAAAATGAACCCACAACCTTGCATATTCCAGAAAAATGTTTGTCCATTCAGATATAGCTCATACAGATATTTTCTTTTTTATTTTCCATGGTTTTCCACCTAACCTCATCCCCCAAGTCAGTTCAATATTACTCCCTGATTAACCATAGTTCCATAAATTACTTATGATACATTGCACAAAACCCTTGCAATAAACAAGGCTGTAAGTAACTGAGGACATTCCTAGGCTTACATTTCTAGAAGTCTGTATGTGAAGGACTTCTGCTATGTAAATAATCTCTCCTGAATGGGCCAAAAGGGCAGCAAGTAGCCACAGAATCCACAAAGACATTGAAGGGTGGCGAACAAGAAAACTTTTTTTTTTTGAAACAGAATCTCAGTATGCTATCATTTCTGATCTAGAACTCACTATATCAACCAAGCTGGCTTCTAATATACAGATATCTTCCTGCTCTTACTTAATGGGAACTGGGATCAAAGGTGTGCACCATCACCCTTGGCTAGAAAATCAATGTAAAAAATCAGCTTTTAATTGAAATTTTCAATTACTTTAATTGAATTCTTTATGTTAGATTTTAGCTTAAACAGAAACGCCAGACCAAATGGTTCCACGAGGGGGGGTTTATTCAGGGTGGAGGGAAGAGAGCGAGAGGAGAGACAGAAAGAGAGAGAGAGAGAGAGAGAGAGAGAGAGAGAGAGAGAGAGAGAGAGAGAGAGAGGTATAGGGGCATGGCATGCCCACGTGGAGAGAGCGGGGAGGGGAGGGGGAGGGGAGACGGGCAGAGAACCTGCAGGTGAGGGATCGAGGGAGCAAGAGAGAGAGAGGAGAGGGCAGGCAGCCCCTTTTATAGTGGGCATGCCTACCTGGCTGTTGCCAGGTAACTGTGGGGAGGAGCATACCTGGCTGTTGCCAGGTTACTGTGGAGGTAGAGTTTAGACAGAATACTAACACTTTATCTACTAACTATTGTTTTAAATATCTGTTTATAAAACTAATAAGAAGGAATGGGAATGTAGCTCAACTCCTCAGGAAAATTGCTTGCTAGGCAAGCAAGAGGACTGTAAGTTAAGATCAGGGCCTAATGTAGAAGGAGAAATTGAAAGTTTTTCTGTAACTTCCACACATTCATTACCCTCCCTATATGCACATCATGCCTACATACTCATAACAGAGTAAGAAAAAATAAGAAAAAGTCATATTTAATTGTGAGACTTTGCTGTGGTGTCATGTTGTCTGAGCTAATGTGGTTTCCAAGGAAAGGTTCCTGTCCACGTCTATCTAGTCACAATTTAGAGTTGGGCTATTCTTTAACATTTTGTAAGTGGGATCACATGTAGTTTAGGCTAGCCTCAAGCTTGGTATATAGCTGAGGATGCCTGACAACGTCTGATCCTTCTGTCTCAGTCTATTTGGTGCTGGGATTCAGGTGTGCACAACTGTGCCTTGTTTGCAGGTTTGGACATACTAGTCAAGCATTTTAGCAGATTAGCTCTAGCCCAAGGAAAACTTTATAAAGTATATATACACTGGAGTTGATGTGGGTCCTTTGTAAGGATATTATATTGACACAGAGCCTCTTAAAGATGTTGATGGCAAAATTGAGCCTAGAAGCTTGACTTTAAGTGATTCTGTTGTTGATCTTAAGTCAAGATTTACTTGCTCCATAGTTAAGAATATTGGCATTGACACTTTTGATACTGTTTTAATTTGCCTAATAAACAGGAGGTCCAATGTGACAGAGTATGGCTCAGAGCATCACTGACACAATCAAACCTAAATTATGTGTGGCTGGATCTGAAAGTTCTTTTTAATTCAGTGTTTTGTGGTGGTAAGAGAAGATCTGCTGCAAAGAGGTTTCAAGCGATATGCTCAGATATATGTGTTTATCATTAGTGATACACCACATTACTTATTGGTAAAATTATCCATGGCTGGAGACTAGCATTAGCTTGTAGGCAGGCCTGCAAATTTAGCTGAAGATCCCTTTTACAGTTACTGGTGTTCCAGAGAGATCCTTTAGTTGTAAGGCATACTAGGCTAGCCAAATTCCCTGGAATGTGAAGCTCTATGTTTGCTTTGTAGAAACAATGGCTGACACGGAAAGTTTGAGCCTTTGGACTTAGCATTGAGGGCATCCAAACCAAAAATAACAAAACCAGTAGGTAGTCAGCAGCTTGGTGTATAGTTGCATTTGACAGGACTCGGCTTTTTGATGTTGGTTATCCCACAGTGTGATTACTAAGCAAAGATTATCTGCTTCCATCACTATAGAACACAATGGCAATTTCATTTTTATTTCAGAATGTCATTTCTATTTTGTTTATTTGTGGGACTCTCTATATTCTCAATAGCTTATAATGCCCATACCAATAGCTGTAAAAATGAACTTTAATTTACTAAAAAGAACCTCTAAGGCCACTCTGAATCAGCCACATGTATTCTATAACCTAAAATATAGATGAAGCCATTTTGAGTAGAGGATGGTTCATCTCAAATGGCTTCTACTTCCAGTGATTAAACTCCTGGACCATGAGAAAATCCTTGCTTAATGGTTCCAAAGGAGTCCATGCTTTACTTCTGATATAATGTTATAGGGTGGAGATAGAAATTAAAATATCCAGAAGGATGTATTATTAACAGATCAAATATATCATCAAATTTCATCAGCATAGGAATCAGGGAGTGCCTCCTCCATCCCAATACACATACTTTAAATATAGGAAAAGGAACAGGAGGGTATTTTCACTTTTCTGTGAGACATGCATCGTCTAAAATGCCTCAAATTAAAAAAACTACACGTCTTGGGGCAAGATGGAGAACCATGGAGGAACTTAAGGGTTATTTTGTAATTTAAGTATGAGTTATTTGCTGTGTTCCTTAGGCCTCTCGATTAGACCAAAATAGGCAAATGAAGCTTCCATTACATGTGGCTTTTAAAGAGCCCAGTGTTTCAATTCTGAGTATTGAAGCATATGGTTTGAGAGATAATGTCTGGAACTCTAATCAGATAAAGGTTGTCCCAGTAAGACTCTGTACTTGGCCTGTAGAGACATGGGAGACTTTGCTTTATTATATATCCTGGATTTCTGTGAAGTGTGCGATTCATAGGGTTTATTACTGAAGGAATTCCTCTAAGATAAAGACATGAAAATTTATAAAAATGTATAGATGGTCAAAACACTCAGCAGGTCACAGAAGATCAAGATGTTTGGCCAATGGTAGTGACTTCAGATCCTATACTTTAACATGGACCTCATAAAGGGGTGTGGAATAGTAACATTCACTGCATTATATCACCTATGTGTAGGTGTACCATCTTGACAAACTGTGACTGCCATTGCTGCTTATTCAATTGATACCATGGTACTCAAATGACAAAGGAGTCCTCCTACACATGGCTTACATGACTTCTAAAGACTGTCTGAGAACAGATTCAGCCACATCTTTCTCCAGGTATAATATGACACAGGTCCAGGTCTACCTCTGTCTTGTATAAAGAAGGGTTCAATAGCTTTGCAGATTTTGTGTGCAGGGGGTTGCTAGGTTATGACTCAAAGAAAGTGGGGAACTTGTGGTCGAAGCCAAGAGATTTTTAAAGCCCCCTGTTGTCTCCTAGAGTGCCTGTTGGACATCACCATTTGCTATCATGGTATTTAGTATATGGTATTTAGTATAGTACAGATCCTAATAGGAATGCTTCTGTTAGCAGCCTGTGTTATATTCATCATAGCCACAGGTCACAGACTCCAAAAATATTGTAAAAATAATATCTTTTACAGGGTTCTGTGTGGACAATAACAAAGACCCTGTCAATTTCCCCGAACAAAAATTCTCATGATGAAATATGTACTTTGTAGAATAACTGAGCTCATTAGATTTAGTTCTTTAAATAAAACAACCTGACATTTAGCTGAGGATGTGTATTACAATTGCTGACATCAATATAGATCAATGACATTTTTTAGACAGGGATAATCCTTATTATTGTTTTCTTCAAAAGGGGGTAAATCCACTTAGATAAAACAAACATCGTTTTGTAGATGTTGCTTTTCCTCTGATTTTCTTTCCTTCCAGTCAATACCATGTATGATGCATAGCTTGCAAGACTGTTTCATGGCAAATTTTCTCTAAAGCTGCAGTGTGCACTTGTGAATGGGTGTTTTACCTCAGAATGAGAGGATGACTCATAAAATTATGTATCTCTATGTAGGTTCTGCTATACAGTCTTCTCTAGATGGGGACATGCTTCCAATATTGAGACATGAGTTGTTGTGTTGTTTGACTTCACTTTGCATTAGAGTATTTCCAGGCATATTGGAAACTATTGTTCCATGGTTTTTGTGTAACTCCTACTTCATTTGGTCATGAAGACGCATCTCTTTGCATATATTGACCTTGTGCTCTTCCCATTTTATTCAGCTTCTGGATAAAGCAAATTACACGGTTCCAGCACTGATAGATGTTCAGATGCTGGAGTTTTGAAACATCATTTTACAGCCCTCTTCATTGAATACATTTTAAAACTGATTTTATGATTTATGTAAAAACATTTTTCCAATGATATTTTCTGGTGATTTTTTTAAGTCACATATATCAATTGCATAAATGAAAGGCTTTTTTTTTTTTACCAGTGGGAATCATTGAGGTGATTCAGATCATGGTCCCTGAAAGTTTTGCTCCATGGATTAAATGCAGCTAATTTTTCCTGAGCTTAGGGGTGTGTGTGTGTGTGTGTGTGTGTGTGTGTGTTAAAAAGATCCAGACACAGACAAGATCTTGCCCATCCACATGGAAAGTATTTTCAGTTCTCAAGATATCCAGGATTTGGGTACCTCTGTGCAGGAGGAGGCTTGGTTAATAGAAGCACCTTGACAAGAGAAACCACCCAAAATGAGCAGGTGTAGATAGACAATACTTTGCCTAGCTCCCCTGTTCAAGACGACTCCCTATGCAAGCCAGTTGTAGGTCCCTTCAGAGACAGATGACTTTAATTTAGAGGATTTTCTTGTTTTCATTTTTGAGGTGCCTAATTTTCCCATGGCAGGTAGATAGCACAGGGCCAAACAGGGTGGCTTCCTGTGGTAGCTTCCTGTCAGCCATCTATGACAAATACATGTGAAAAATATTTAAGAGGCAAAGAATTATTGAGCACATATCTGTCCTGTGAATGATAATTTGATATATGTATCAGACAAATGCAAATTTGTCTACTTAGTAATATCACTTTAAAATATTTATTTACAGCTTACATCTCCATGTATAAATGCACAGGTTTAACTACTAAAAGTAACAATAAAGATTTACTTAAATTATTCACAATTTCTACATCAATTCTTATGTACTGAAAAAATACTGGATTAAAAACTGTAAAACAAAACAAACCTTTATTATTTTAGAATTTGAATCGCACATTCAGAGTTTTGTTATGTTCCCCTCTACAAGAGCTCAAACACAGCTGGTATTCAGTTATAACTAAGGCACATCAAAGTAAAGAACAGTGTGCTCAAAATTGAAATTTATGTAAACGATTAAACAACAATATGTGTCATTTGCACTTATTTAATAAGTGAGGTATGTCTGTATAAACTAGAATTGTCATTAAGAAACACAGTGGTGATTGAAAGTTGGGATGGATATGGAGGGATGACTTCTAGTACAACAGGATACAATGCAGATATTAAAAACAACAAATGTGTTTGGAATCAGGTGAGTGCATTACCTACGATAATTTATATGCTAATACAAATCATAATTTAATCAAAATTCTGATAAATATGACAATGCATCTAAGTTGTAAAAACACATTGCAGTTTAGATAAAAATAATGTGCACATATTTTATTATTATTATTTTTGAAGGATATAAAAAACTTCACTCAATGATCTATTTTTAAAAAATGGATCTAAAAAGACTCTATGCATCAACAACTTCGGAGTTTGTATTGCTGCCTTGGTAATACCCAATAAAACCCAGATTTATATATTCAATGATGTGTTTTACATGTGTAATTTCAAATGATAATGTTAAACTATATCAATCCTAGTATACTACTCTGTTTCAGCCATGTTCACATTCTGTATTCAGGAGTTTATGTAAATGATTTTCCAGCAAGAGAAGGCAGGAATAGTCACTATGAAAACACTATTATTATCAGACTCACATTTAAAACACTCTAGAGAAAACTTCAAAATATGTCCAGAGTACTTATAATTATCCAGACTCTCTCCGTTTCTGTGTCAAAATATCTTTTACATAGATTTTTAAAATTCACTCTTTATTTTTTAATTATATTATTAATTGTAATAGAATTACATTATTTGCTTTCAATGCTTTCATTCAAGTTAATAGCCTTTTCAATTATTATGGTTGCACACAAACACACACACATATATGTATGTTCATGCACAAACATATATTAATACAACCTACTGAGTCCATGGTTTCAAGGGTGTGCAGGCTAGATTTATGCCACCCCAGCAGAACCTAGAGTTATCTGAAAGTAGGGAACTTCTGTTGAGGAAAGGCCTATATAATAATTGGTTGTAAGGCATTTTATTAATTAGTGATTAATAGAAGAGGCCCGAAACCATTGTATGTGGTGCCATCTTTGGGCTCGTGATCTGGGCTCTATAATAAGGCAGATACATCAAACCATGTTGAACAAGTCAGTAAGCAGCACTTCTCAATGGCTTCTCCGTTCGTTTCTGCTTCCAGTCTTGCTTGAATTCCTGTGCTGACTTCCTTTAGTTATAGACCACAATATGTAAGTGTAAATCAATAAACCATTTCTTCCCTAACGTGTTTTTTGTCATGGTGTTTCATCACAGCAATAGTCGTCCTAGCTAAGACAAAGTCTATTCATTCTGCATTAGAAAACCAATACTATTCATCTTTGAGATAAGCTAATTCTCCCTCTTCCGGAAGTCCTTAGCTGCCTGTAGTTATTTAACTAGGATGGCACTTTTTAAAATGTTCTCTTATACATCAGCATGTCCATAGATATTACCATGAGTCTATTCTTGTTTTTGCAGCCATTTCTAGAAGTTAGGCTTTCTGTAAATCTCTTACAGTCTTTCTGCCTCTTCTTCCTGAATGTTCCCTCAAAAGCATGCAGGAGCTGTGCTGCAGTTGAATCCATTGATGCTGAATTCCCCAAGACCTGTTGATCTTTGCATTGTTCACTGGTGGTTTTGTGTGATGTTTGATAGTTGCTGTAAAGAAGGGATTCTTTAATGAGGGGTGGTAACTACATTAACCTATGGGTATAGGAATATAATTAAGAATGTAATAAGAAATTATGCTATTCTAGCAGAGCAGCATTTGTAAACTATTTCCTAAGTTCCATGACTTCGATATCCCCAGGAAACTGGCTAGGTATTCAGGACCATGCATTATTTTCCTCCTGTTGAGTGGGTCTTAAGAACACTTAGGTGTTGGTCCCGATTGACATGTGAGAGCTCCTTATTCAACATTTATGCATACTTTCATCTTTGTGATTGTTGTGATTCATAGGAATAGCAGCTGGGCTCTATTACCTAATTATTTTTATCCTTTGCTAGTTTGAATGGTATTTTCTGGAACAATAGAAATAAGACCAAAGGAATGAAGAAGATTTTAGGTCAGATTGAAGTTAAATCATTCCTAAATTTCCAATTCCTTTGTCAATAGGAGCCCATCCTCAGCTTCTGAGAGGTAACCACAGGCTAGATCTACATTCATAATCTATTTTGTTTTGAGAGTCTTTTGGACTACACTGACAAACCATTTCTCATGTTGGTACTTAGACTTTTGCTACGGTAGCCGATGGTTCTTATGGAGAACATTCTCAGCCCAAGATGATTAATTTCCATGTATCTATTATAATTTCAGTATATAACATGATTTCTTGAGACTTTGTCAAACAGCCTGGTGCTATTTGTTCTTCATTTTCTTCTCTTTCAGTACTGAACTCCCTTCTTACCTTAGTTGGAACACATTCTCAATTCTTTTTCCCATTTCATATACCTGCATCTTAATAATCCTCTCCCAAAGCCACTTTCCCTGCCATAGTCCCTCTATACCAGTGGTACTCAACACTAATGCTGCAACACTTTAATATAATTCATCATGTTATAGTGACCCTTTCATATCTACTCTATAAGTTTGCTGCTGTTATATATCATAGTGTAAATATCTGTGTTTTATGGTGTTCTTAGGTGACCCGTGTGAAAGGTCATTCGATGCCCACAGGTGTTGCAACCCATGGGTTGAGAACTACTGCTCTATTATAACTTTATTTTTTTTCAAACTTTATTTTTAATGATGGTTATTAAAGGCTTCAACCTCCCTTGTAGCCTAACACCCACTGAGGTAGTGGAAAAGAAAGGATGCAGGGAAAGTGCACCAATTTAGAAAAGTTCTTTGGAGCAACTCTCATCTGTATTGTCTGGAAATCAACAGTTCAGTTCACAAGTTAGCAGAGAGCAGCAGCTTGATACAGTAACAAACACTTCATGGGTACATCAGCAATCCAGTTTGAGAGAGTTCAGCTAGCAAACAGAAATCAGCAGTGGTGGCACTACCTAGCTGAGACAGACTGGCCTTGACCTCAGCTTGAGTCAGCAGGAGGGACCAGCAGAAACACCAGGAGAAATTCTAGGCTGTGTCTCTCTCAGGGAAGCAAAGATCTTTGAAGAAGTAAGACCCACAAGCATTGCAAAGCTAGCTCTACTAGCAAGCCAAGCTCTGTCTCCATCACTCCATGGAGTCCTATTTGTACCTTCCAAATATCATGTGTCCTATACATGCCTTGCCCCAGCAAGTGTCTTCCCTCAGCACAGGTCTTACCTCAGCACATGCATCCAATCAGCCTGAGTCTGTGGAATCAGCAAGAAACTGGAGTACACCACCAGAAGTTTTTTGCTGAGTTTCTCTCCATGGAGTCCCAACAAATGGAGCTCAACTCTGCAATGTAAGGCAGACTAACACATGCATGTTGTTAGCAAAGAATCCTTCATCACATGTCCTTGCACATACTAGCTTTAGCTGAATATCCTCTCCTGTGTCTGCTTCAGTGGAATGTTCCTTCACGAGTCGGCCTTAGCCTTCCACACCTGTGTCCACTTTAATGAAACATTCCTTCAGGTGTTTGCCTCAGCAAAACACCATCCAACTGACTTTCCAAAGAACCCTCAAGTTTCCACTTCACTCTATACTTTCTCGGTTTCTGTGGTTACTCCATGTGAGATACTCACATCTGAGAGTTTGGAGTTAAGAACCATAGTTGATAAGGAACAAGCAGCATTTGGAGCCTGCGGGCTCTCCATTATCTGCACAAAGAATACAATGCACTGCCCTAACTAGGCCACCCAATGATACCATTTGCAAGAGGCAGGGTCAGCTCTTCCATGCTCTCATTCCAGGGCCAGTTCACCCATGCCCCTTCCATCAGCCCCAACTCTAATGTACTGCCTAGGTGAGTTCAGCGCCAACTACTCTGCACATTAAGCACAGGGCCAGCATTCTTGCCCTTATGACTTCAAGGCTAGCTCTCTTGACAATGGCAGGTGGCAGTGAGAGGGGACATATTACCCCTGAGCACATTCCACCTCATGGCAGACAAGTGGTGGGGCCAACAGTCCTGCATGTTTGTCCCCAGAGCTGACTCACTCATGTCCGCTCTACTAGGGCCAGTTCTTCTGTGTTGCTTAGATGAGAGGCAGGGCAGCTCCGGCAGGGTCAGCTTGTCTGCTTTCAAAACCTTGTGGTCAGCTCTTCCAACTGCTACATGTGGAGGGGTGAAAGGTTAAAGGGCATCACCTCTGTACCCTCTCCATCTCCACAGCAGAAGAGGGGTAGGGCCAGTACTCCCTTGCTCTCACTCTCAGGGATCTCCTCACCTGCACCCCCAACACCAGGGCCAGCTACTGTGTGCTGCCTGGTTGAAGCACAGGGTCTACTTTCCCAAGAGCTGTCACCAGTGAGAGGTTTGGCCAGTTCTCCAGAATGCCACCACCAGTGAGGGGCTGGCCAGATCTTTGAAGTTCCTAAGAATCCAAGTATTCCTAGGTAACTGCCCAGACCAGGAACATCCCCTGGTCTATAGTTGTAATATAAGGTACAGACATTTACACTAACCCTTGCAGGGCCATGGGCCCAGACATGGCCCTTCAGTAGCAGTACTTGCCAGGACTTTACCACAGCCTCAGTAGGGCTAGCTACTTATAATAGGCTATTCTGCTTCTGTCTGGTATCTCCAGTTCCATCTCCCTTCATAATGCTCAAACTATTCCATTTCTCTTTCTCTCCCATGTGTCCACCACACACTTGCACATTATTGGCAACATAGTCCCCCCAATTCACATGTTAATTGTACATGCAGGAGAACCTTGTAGAGGTAATTAATATTAAATAAAATAATTAGGCGCTCCACTGAGGCCATTGCTGTCTTTATAATGAAGGGAAGAAAGACTTCATTAGTGTTCTTCCTTTGTCTCATTATGTGACATAGACATAAACAGAGACAGATAGAGATGACATTCTGCCAAATTATATCATGCAGCCTGTAGCATCACATCAGATGCTGACCACATATCAGCACTAGGCTCTTCTCTTCCTGACTTCTGAAACCTGGTGCTCCCACGTAAACCTCTTAACAAATTGTATACTTTCAGGTAGTTTTTTGTTTGTTTGTTTGTTTGTTTTTGGTTTGTTTTCTGGTTGTTTGGTTTTTGGATTTTTTAATAGCAGGGAAAAATAGACTGCAACATGTGTGCATATATCTCATTCCTGTTGCATTTGATATCAGAACTCTGAATCTCAAGCCTGAATTTGAAACTTAAGGGTTCTTTGGAAAGTCAGTTGAATGGTGTTTTAGTGGGGCAAACACGTGAAGGAACATTTAACTGAAGTGGACAGAGGTGAAAGACTAAGGCAGGCTCATGAAGGACCATTTTGTTGAAGCAGACACAGGAGAAAGGATGTTCGGCTAAAGCAAGCACATGAAAGGACACGTGATGAACAATTCTTTGCTAACGATATGCATGTATTTTACACTGAATATGAAGTTGAGTTTCATTTGTTGGGACTCCATAGAGAGAAACTCAAAAAAAAAAATCCTTCTGGTGGCATGCTGCAATTTCTTGCAGTTTCCACACAGACTGACTGGCAGAGTGATGTCAGCTGAGACAGATACATGAGCTAAGTCAAGACCTGTGGAGGACTCATGATATTTGAAGAAAGTATAAAAGGACTCGACAGACAGTGACAGAGGCTGAGCTAGGCTTGCTTTTATAGCTAGCTCTGCAACACTTGTGGGGCTCAAATCTTTCCTTCCTTGAGAAAGACACAGCCAAGAACCTGGTCTCCACCTGGATCCTTCCTGCTAACTGGAGTTGAGGCTAGGGCTGAGGCCTGGCTGTTTCTGCTAGGTAGTATGACCGCTGCTGATTCCTGTTTGGTATCCTGACTCTACTGAACTGGATTGCTGGTGTATCTATGAAGTGTTTGGGAGTGGATTGAGCTGCTGCTGCTGGCTAATCTGTGAACTGAACTGTTGATTTCCAAACAACACAGACAAGATTTTCTCCAATGATCCTTTCTAAACAGGTCCACTTCCCTCCCCCAAATTCCCACTGATATCCTTTCTTTCCTACTACATCTGGTGGATGATGGGCTAAAAAGGAGTTTAAAGCATTTAAGGACCATCATTAAAAATAAGATCTGAAAAAAATTGAAGTTACCCAAACCTTTGGATTTAAACTAAGATGCACATTATTAGCTTTTGTTGTTGTTGTTGTTGGTGGTGGTGGTGGTGGTGGTTTGGTTTTCATGGTTTTGTAAATGTCTTAGACTCAGACTAAGGAATGTTCCCCTATTGTAGTGTTCCCACTTCTCTGCTACTGTAAATTCTCTGTTCCTGTAATCATGTGTTCAAGCCATAGTTACACATTTTTCTCTTGTAGTTAGAGAATATGAGAGGTGAGAGATGAGAACTAGATACCTAGACATTTTATAGGAAGAGAAATAGATTGATAATAGAAAGGTGACAGATAACTCATAGAGCAATAGACAGATATAGAGACGATAAGTAGATGGTAGACAGCTGACAGATAGATAATAAAGAAATGATGGATAGATGGAGAGATTCAAGTGATAGGTCCTAGATTCTAACCTCAGTATCCACATTAAAAACAAAAAACCAAAAAACTGGCATGTATGTCTGTGATCACAGTATTGGGGATAGAGGAAAAGAACAGATCTCAGAGGTTGGCTGGCTAAGCATCAAGTTTCTGGTTCAATGGAAGTCTTTGTCCCCCAAAAGTGAAGAAATATATATATATTGACTCTGTTTTTCGTATGTGCGCAGTCTACATACCCCCATATCAAAAATGTGTATGTTCAGGTAGTTAAGACATCCATATTATAAAGAGGCATAGCATGATACTGGATGGGTATTCAGGTCACACTACACTATGTAAGCACATAAGAAGTACCATTTTAAAAATTATATGCTTAGTTATTGAAAAATTCGTTTTGTTCCACACTTTATCACTAAGTCTGAGTGTTAAAGTATACACTTGGTATTCTTACAAAAACCATTTTATAAACATGGAACAGTGTGTCACTTGATGGATTTCCTTTTAGAATTCTTCACAGTTCCAATGAAAAGATGTTAACTCTTGACACCTCTCATGAGGACATTTGATGACTTGAGAGGTCACCGAATTCTATAAACATCTGTGTTTGTCATAAACCCACTGGGTAAAAATACCTTACACGGATTAGTCAGGCAGGTTTGGGAAGAATATATCTTAGCTTTCCTCCTGCAGAAATGGAAATCATTTTTAAAAAACTAAGAAAAAAGTAATGAAAGAAACTCCAAGAGGCATAGTTTAGGGCTGTTTAGCAACCAAGTAACTCCAGTAACATGAACATGTGGGTCCCGTGGGTTGTGTAGACTTATTGAAATGACTTAACATACATCTACCACAGCTCAGTTACTCCTCAGTTACCCAGAAAACAATTTTACTCAGATTTCTTAAGGGTTGCTTATATATTGTTGAGCCCCAAGTGTCTCCCAAATTTTTTATGTTTTTTTTTCTGTCTGCAGATATGTTTGAAGCCCGTGAAACCTCAACTTTCTTGTCCTAAATATTCACCTTTACCTCCTCAGACGTATTTTGCAAGGTATAAGTACTCTCAGGCCTCTTTTCCAGCTCGTTCACATAACCCTATCACTCCTCCATTCCATAATCAATCTTTTAAAGATCACTTTAATTTACTCTGTTCTTCTGACCTCCTATATATTTCCAAACACATCATATCACCATAGCTTCTATAACATGACTGGCTCCTCCCTACAGACACTAATGCTCTCTAACTTACCAAATTTAGAGCACATTACTTTCCATGTAATTGACTTCTTAGCAGCTTCAATACCATCAATTGTTACTGCTGTTTTAAACTTCAATTTTTGTACTGTAATACTCTTGAGCAATCTCAGAGATGGATAGAAAATACCTGAACTAATACAACGGCAATGAGAATGAAAGTAAAAATGAATAAAACATATCTTTGTATACAAATTGGTTAAATATAATTATGTAAGCATAGCAATCCCTATACTCTATACAAAAAATTCTTTATCTCTTGTTTTTCTTCTTTGTCTTGAATTAACTTCCTCCCACTACTTTCTTCCTCTCTGTCTTTCCCTTCCTCTCATTTTTACTTTGTTTCATTTACTTTTGGATTGATGTTGAATTATGTGTATCTGTGTGAATATGTAAATGTGGATGAAGTGCCCTCAGAGGCCAGAAGAATGCATCATATACCCAGAGCTTGAGTCATAAGCATCTGTGAGCAGCCCAACATATATGGTACAAAGTGAACTCTGATCCTCTGAAGGACAGAGGATTAGCAGTGCATTCACTTAAACCCTGGGCCATATCTCCTTCCCTTTTTGGAGACAATGTCAATCTGCTGCTAAGCTTTCCTGAAACTGACTAAGTAGTCAGCCTAAACTCCTAGTCTCCTGACTCAGCTTCCCAACTGCTAGGATTAGAAGTGTGCCTTAACATGCCTGTCTTCCCTCTGCCTTGGCGCATAGCAGCTGAGCTCAGGCCAGTTTACATCCAAAGCATTTTCAGCCCCGGTGCAGTTAGATGTGACTATAATGCAGACATTCTCTCCAAAGTTATATGAGAAACATGCTATCTGTGGCATACCTCATGTGTATCACATTCTGTTCTTTCCTATTAGTGTGGGAATTCTGGGGATTACAGATACTGACAGCATGAGTTTGTGAGTGGTGGTCACTTCTATGCACACACATATCTCTAAGTTGGAAAATTATTTCAGGTACTTGACATGTTAATGTGCATCTGAATCACAGGGAAGGTTTGCTCCAGAATAGACTGCTTGTCTTCACTGCAGTCACTCTTGATTTAGATTTAGGACAGGGTTACAGAATTTTCATTATTAGAAGCTTTCAAGTTACATCCATAAGGCCCAAACTTTGGGAAGTGCTACTTTAGGCTTATTTATGAACAAATATGTATTTTCCCTCTGTCCTTTATATTTTGTGTCTATTGTTAAATAATTTAAGCTTCTATTATCTAATAGAAACCTGATCAAAATAATGCTATTTCCACATCCTACTGCGCATTCAATATGGCACAAAATATAACAAACCACTTTATTTTTATGAAAATAAATAGAGCTTAAGTCTCTGTTTTGTTATCCTTCTATTGATTGCTTCATTTCTCCTAAAACAAAACCTTAACTTTCAAGCTACATCTTCTGGACCTGAGATGCTCAAATGCATGATTAATTAAGCTATTAAGGATTAGAACAGAAGAAGCAGGGAGAAAAATAGAGGTAAGTGGGTCTTCACAAAGCAAGTTGAGTTTGGACAGCAAATACAAAATAAAATCTATTTTCAATGTTTTCCTTTGTA
Source organism: Grammomys surdaster (assembly GCF_004785775.1). Taxonomy (NCBI): domain Eukaryota; kingdom Metazoa; phylum Chordata; class Mammalia; order Rodentia; family Muridae; genus Grammomys; species Grammomys surdaster. The sequence goes on along the minus strand of NW_021604633.1, from coordinate 12,230,560 downwards.
CCAATGCCATCTCTGCTATTGAGATAAAAAAGGATATGTCCAGTGAAGATGAATACACTGGACAGGGTGAACAGTCATTAGAACTTCTCACTGTGTTAGATGAGGAGTCTTGCTCACCTGAGCTTTGTCACAAGCAGAATGTTTAAGACTATGTGAGATGCCAACCAGATTTAATAACCTATGAGTCTGTGATCAATCTGTTTGTTTTATGAGTAGTTACAAGATATGGCCTTTAATTTCTTGTAATAACATGTATTTATATGCCCAACATATTTTTGATGTACTCATACATTTATTTGGATACTTAACTAAAATAGAGAAATTTATTCTTAAACTTGACATATGTCAACTCAAATGCTCTAGCATTTTTTCCAATAATTTAAGAAGCAAACTATAAAATAGGAGATTGAATAATATTAGTCCTTATCAATTAGCAAATGATATAATTCAAAGAAAAGCTTTCAGTTTGAAAAATAGTTTGGTTTCACAGCTCTATCAATAATTTTTCATTGTTTCAATTATTTAAAGCATCAGAGATAATTTAAAAGACTATCTATTAAATGTCCTTTAGGGTATTTAATAACTAAACATAGATTTCTTTAGTTCTCATTAAAGTCTAATTTCCTAAAGCCATACCTATTTATAAATTATCAAACATAAGATTTTCCAAAAAAATCTCAACAATTTATTTTCTCTTAGTTCTGTCACTTGACAATCATTAAAATAAAAGAAAAGAAAGAAAATAAATGAAAAGAACAGAAGTAAAAAAGAAATCAAGCAAGTACAGGATGTATAAGTCAGAAACCTGAAGACTGAAAGAATAAACTGAAAAGAGAAGAAAAGCCTGCTGAGAAGGTAAACTGCCCAATCTGCTCCTGTAAATCAGGAATTGAATTGATGGGTGAGTACTAAAATCAGTTCCTTGAAGTCTACATTTAAATGGCACAGCCACTGGCAGTAAAATACATGAGAAATTAAGGTCTGACATTCAGTTGATTTCTACAAAAAATAGAGAGTGGGATTTAATACATATAAAGCTTGGTAATAATAGGAGAGGTCTGATCTCACATCACAGTGTTTCCAAGCCACAGCTTAGAGATCCAGTGGTTCACTGACTAGGCTACATCTTATGTAAATGTGTTCAGCAGGTACCTGTACTTTCCTTCAACTATTCAACCTTTCCACTCCCTGATTGTGCATCATGCAAATTTCATAGCAAGACACTTAAACTTCCTTCTGATCATTATGAATACACAGAGTCTTGGATGAATATTCCTGTCTAAATCAGAGTCCCAGTTTCCAACTTCATTCATACCATCTCCCTTTCCCAACCAAAGACTGACAAGTGGCCTAAAGTCTCCTAGAAACAAGAATACTTGGCATTTCTGTAATATATCATCAGAGCACTTTTTCCCACCCTCTTCTATAATGAAGAAAGATCAGTTTGTAGAAGAAATGTCAAAATTTCCAATTATTTTAGTAATCTAGACTTTTAAAGTCCTGGTACAAGGCAATATTCATGAGAGGTATGTTTGCTTTTGTTTTTGAAGGCACATATACCAATCTTTGAGAGTTTCTGTGAAAACATTGTCAATAAGGAGTTCCATCCCTTGGCTGTTTAAATTTGGCGTGCCATTGTCCTGGTAAACAGACCTTATGGCTTACATCATTTTTACCCCATCCTTTTACTCTTAATGTGTACCACATTAACCTCACTTTCTAATTTATAACACTTCCTCTCTAATTGGTACTCTCTACCCCTGCCCCAAACACCATTGCTGAGCTTTTACTGCTGCTTGGAATACTGACAGTCTCCTTTTATATTTACATGTACACCATAGCATATAAAAGCAAACAAAAGTGAATGAATATACAAAGAACTCAAGAAGCTAACCACCAAAAACCAAAAACTCAGTCAAAAAATGTGATATAGAACTAAACAGAGAATTCGCAACAGAGGAATCTAGAATGGTTGAGAAGCATCTCAAGAAATATTCAAAGTCCTTAATGATCAGAGAAATGCAAATCAAAACGACCCTGACAGTTCATGTTACACCAATCAGAATGGCTAAGTTCAAAAACTCAGGTGACAGCACATGTTGGCAAGGATGTGGAGAAAGAAGAATATTCCTCCCTTGCTGGTGGGATTGCAAACTGGTACAACCACTCTAGAAATCAATCTGGAGGTTCCTCAGGAAATTGGAAATAGATCTACCTGAAGATCCAGCTATGCCATTCTTGGGAATATACACAAAAGATGACCCACCATGCTACAGAGGCATGTATTCATAGCAGCCTTGTTTGTAATAGCCAGAAACTAGAAATCAACCCAGGACAAAAATATGGATACAGAAAATGTGGTTCATTTATACAAGGGAATAGTACTCAGCTATTAAGAATGAGGACATCCTGAGTTTTACAAGCAAATGAATGGAACTAGAAAATATCATCCTGAATGAGGTAACTCAGACACAAAAGGATATGCATGGTATGTACTCACTAATAAGTGGATATTAGCCAAAAAAAAGTACAGAATGCCTATACCTAAGATACAGTTCACAGAACTAAAAAAAAAAAAGTCAGTAAGCTGAAGTCCCGAATCAGGACACCTCAATCCCACTTTGAAGGGAGAAGAAAGCCATAACAAGGGGCGGAGGGAGGCACCTGGATGATAAATGAGACAGAGATTGGTGGAAGAGGCAAACAGGATCAGGTATTGGGTGGGGGAAAGGACTGAAGCCCAAGGACTAGCAGAAAAAATGGAAAAAGACAACATCGGGAGGTATGAGGTGTGGGGACCCTCCAGAATGTACCAGAGACCTGGGAGGTGAGAGAGTCTCAAGACTCAAAGGGAGTGACCCTAGATGAAATACTCTACAGTGAGGAGAGGGAGGTTGTAGAGCTCACCTCCAGCAGAAGACAAGACATCAAGTGAGGGATGTGGTTGTCAAACCAGAGTCAAAACTCTGATCAGTAATTGTTCCTGTCTGAAAGAACTGCAGGGATGAAAATGGAGAAGAGCCTGAGGAAAAGAAGGTCCAGTGACAGGCCGAAAGGAGGATCCAGCTCAAGGGGAGGCCACACAGCCTGACACTATTACTGAGGCTATGCAATGCTCACAAAAAGGGAACTATCATGATTGCCCTCCAAAAGACCCAAAAAGCAACTAATAGAGTCAGATGCAGATATTTATACACAACCAATGGACAGAAGCTGCTGACCCCTGTGGTTGAATTGTGGAGAAGTTGGAAGAAGCTAAGGAGGAGGGCCACCCTGTAGGAGGACCAATAGTCTCAATTAACCTGGACTCCAGAGATATCTCAGACACTGGACTACTAACTAGGAAGCATACATCAGGTGATATGAGGCCCCCAACACATATATAGCAGAAGATTGCTGGGTCTGGGTTCAGTCAGAGATGATGCAGCTAACCCTCAAGAGATTGGAGGCCCCAGGGAGTGGGGAGGTATGGTGGGATGGGGGCAAATGGGTGGGGACATCCTCTTGGAGACAGAGGGTAGGAAGGAGGTATGGGATGGGAAACAGTCAGAGGGTAGACTAGGAGGGGGTAAAATCTGGAGTGTAAAAAAAAGGATTAAATAAAGTTTAAAATAAAGAAAGAAAATGCAGACTCAAAACAACAAATAAAATAAAATGAATGAATGAATGAATGAATTAAGAAATCAATTAAAGTTTTAAAGGAAATTATTCCTCTTAAAGTCTTGTTGAAGAAACAGAATGAGGAACACTGAAGGTGTTCATTCTCTTGCTCCTTTTGCAATTTAGATTCCCAGCACATTTACATGTTTAAGGCTGACCAACTGGGATTGAAGTATCTGTCACCAGCACATTCTTGGAGAAGACTCAGTCACCCTTTCATAGCAGCCATTAATTGCTCACAGGTCTGCATCTAGCAGTGGACTCTGTAAGATTTCTCCCTCAGTGTTTGCATGTTAACATGTATGCTCAGGAAACTTACCAGACAAGGAGAAAGAAGGGTTGTAAGAGCCAGATAACCAGAATGTCTGATCGAAGACCATGTCTTGGATATACAATACAGAAGCCACACCCATGAACTCTTAGTAATAGAGTTACCCAAACAAATAGTGACTTTTAATGTAAAAGTTTCAACTGCAATATAGTTTCAGTTACATACTGTATAAAAGATCATTTAACTAAATATGTTTACAAACCAGTACTTCTTAATTTATCAATTTTAGAATGTTGAACACAAAACTGATGTTTTCATTAATAATTCAGAAATGTTTTTAAAGAGCCCACTAGTTTAACTAGTCACTAAGATGTACTATTTTGTTTTTTGTTGTTGTTGTTTGTTTATTTGTTTGTATTGTTTTTCGAGACAAGGTTTCTTTGTATAGCCTGGGGCTGTCCTGGAACTCACTCTGTAGACCAGGCTGTCCTCGAACTACACCTGCCTCTACCTTCTAAGTGCTGGTATTAAAGGTGTGCACCACCACTGCCTGGCTATTATTTTGTTTTAATATCGGCATTAAGTTATAATCATCCTCTTCCAACAATTTAGTTCATATTCAAAATCAAGGTTGATATAAGTTTCCAAAATAAATTTTAAGATCTTTTTCCTAAACACATTTTATTTTTATCCAAATTAAGTATGGTCCCCAAGGACTCTAACACTCTTTTGAAAAAGTGGAGTCATTTAGGTTTTCTTTTAAATTTTGGTGACCTGTGACAAATTGTATTAATAATATTTGGCAAATTAAAATCTTTTCTTATTTTATGTTTACTTACATAAGTATGGGCAAACCTGAGCTTCTTTGATAAAGACATTATGTGATACACACCTGAAGTTTAGTGGGGAAAGAGGAGGAGCTATGCAGAGCCCAGCTGTACAGCTATTTCCAGAATGGCACACAATATGTACCTTACAGAGTGTTGGACACTCCAATTCAATTCAGCCTGCATCTGACTAATACCTTGTAAAACGATGTATCTTATCCATGCTTATTTGCAGCAGAAATATCCATATTATTTGTATGTGATTAAAATCAGGCAATATTCCTGAAATAAACATTTATTTCTTCTAAACTTAATCTAGTGACTCAGGGTCTGAAAACATAAATCTAAGTGTACTGTCAGGCAGAAATATCATTGAGTTGGGATGAGTAATGCTAATTTGGAGGACCAAATAGAATTTTCATAGTTTATCAGTTTTTGAAACTAGAACAAAAATTAGATTCAGTGACCTTTCAAAATTCATTGTCCTTATTAAATCATGATTTTTATCATCTAGGAAAAAATACTCAGTTTCCTGTACTCTTGATGTGACCTCGACTTTGATCAATGATGTAGAGGCAAATAAAGAGAAAACACTGAAAGAAATTTGAGGCAAATGTGCAAAGTTTTAATAAAATGATGACAAAGTAATGAACAATGCATAGCATTTTCAGTTTCCTGTTATAATGTGTACAGTCGTGAAATATAATTAATGTGGATGCCAAGTGTCAAAGTTGAACACTTCAGGAGGTTGAGTCTGAGATTGACATATATATTGATAAATACTGACATATTTGTGGTCCATCATATTTCATGGGGTTCCTACTTATTGCTGTGTCAATTGCATAGTAGTAAAGATCTATTATGTACTAATATTCTACATGTGTATAATATATATTAATATTAATGTTCATATATATATATATATATATATATATGTATATATATATGGTGTATTGGATAAAGCTCTTCAGAGAGAGAGAAGGTGAGAAGGTAGGGGACAGGGAAAAGAAAGATAGACAGAAACAGAGAGACAGGATAGTTTATGTTAAGGTACAGGATAGATAGAAAAAGCTGATGGCTGTAATTATTTCATGTGTTGAGATGTACTTAGTTTCTCCTAACTCAAACATGAACCAGTGGAAAGGTTACTCTTTGGTGTGGAGTAAATAATACAATCCCTAGCCATGTGACATGCTGTTGCATTAGTCCTGAAGCAGCCTACTTCGGTATCTACTCTAACAAATTTATGTTCAACTTGATGATATATTAACTCTTTCCCTTTTATCTGACAATTGAGAAAATAAACAATGTTAAAGAGTTATTTTTTTAAATAAAGAACTTAAAATGTGTAGATGCCACTTCTCTCGCCCATGTTTCATTTTTGAAATATTGCACTGGATCCCAGTGTGATGGAACCAAACGGATCCTGTTCTGTGGAGCTCATGCCTTTGTATTTTTCACCATATTTCATGGGGTTCCTACTTATTACTGTGTCAATGGCATAACAGCTCAGTTCTAATTTTGTTCTTTTTCCTCCTCAAAATTGGTGGGGAGCAGCATGAAACAAATGGTGTACCCAAAGTAGCAGCTATTAAATGATTTCCATTGGCTTTGCATTGCCACTGCCTGGAAGAAAGGCATGGCTTCAGAGAGTTTCTTGTGGATGTGCAGCCAACACTGACTCACACCCTGTGAATGCATTTGGTTTGCACATGAAACAGTTGCCATTTGAGTTATTTAAGATAATAAACTGAACAGCAGTGATTTATGCAATTTGCATATTTGATTTATTGCCTCATTTAATTTCTGAATATCACATAAATGTTGATCTTCAATAGCCCACTTACTTCTCCAGTGCAGTTCACAGGTCCGTAAAGATGATGCCTATTACTTCATGAGAAAGACAAGAGAACCTAAAGGATTGTGTTTTCATTTTAGACTGTTTGATGAGGTAACAAATTACTTTCCAATGAAAGATTCTAGTTAGTATGCTCTGATACATTTGATTGTAATTCATACATAGATATCACACATCAGTTTATGTTGTTATTGTGTCTGAGTTTTACCACTAATGAAATCTGATAAATAGATAAAGGTAAAATGACACCTCGTAGCAATGAATTTTAAAGCAAAAAATACATTTCTTAGTAAGGCATCAGAACTGGGCAGATACTGAAGACCTTGTGAGACTAACTTCAGATTGAAAAACAGAACTTGTTCTGTTGAGTTCAGAGATACACACTTGTTATGTAACCTGTTTCTTGCTACCAAGGCCATGGCTATTATGTATTCTCTGTTCCCAAGAGTCCTTAAGTAGATTGTGGAAAGGTAGAATCTCATTTTGACTTATCTATAGAACCAGATTTTCACTTAGTCCTGTTTACTTTCCATTCTCTGCAGACATTCTACAATCTCTCAGTAGATGTCTGATTTTATGATGTCATTTAGCCTAGCTGAGCCTGGAGAGTTAATCAGGACTGCCTGTGGGATACTGTTGTCACTGTGGCTGGATTTACAAAGAGTAATTTGTTCCTGTAAAGAACAACATTTTCAGGGGCCATGTGTAAGATCTCCCATTTTAAGATGAACAGTGTTGCTAGTATTTTCTTAGATAAACCAAGGTAAAAAATTTAACTTTCTTTCACTATTTTTTTTTGGAGTGTTCTATTCTAATTTGATAATACCTGAAAGAATCCATGCATTTTAGGACACCTGACATATTACCTGATCATGCTACATAAGGCATGTTTTACTGTGATAATAATTTTCAAGTTAGGCAAAAATAATGCATTATGTATGTATACTGTGTTATAATTTCACAGTACACTTACCTGTTTTTGTAAATTAAACCAAGTAGTATCTTAGAATTTAGTATAATGGTGGATACTTGGAGTTCAATATCAGGACAGTATATTGTAGAGGGACTTGAGATTACCTTGAGAGACACCATTACTATGTCCACTTACTTAGGAACCATTCCAGAGAATGCACCTGAGTCCTTACTTACCTTAAGCTATGACCATTGTAGTAATTGAGATAAAAAAAAATAAAATTCTTTGATTTAGCTGGTAACTCTTTTCTTTTTGAAAGGCTGTTTAAAATTCCTCATTATTAGTCAGACCCAGGAGAGTCTAGGACATGGAAAGAAGAAGAAATGGCAAATGATTAACTACTGGAACTGAACACAGGAAGCAGAATATTCACTCTATGAGTACATCTTTAAACACACTAAGCGTTATTTTTCAATTATCCCATTTAACATGTAAAAGATGTATATGAATTAACATGTAAAAGACATATATGAGTACATATTCTTAGAGAATCCAAGGTCTTGTTTATAGCTCTATCACAAATGCATGAAGTTGTGCCTTGAAGGAAGTAGGCCTGGTATACGTATATAGGGAGAGTGCTGAAAGAACCAACAGAAGCAGCCTGTGAGAATAACTAAGGCAATATCTCAGATATCTCAGCAAATTTATAATTGGATCTCTTGAAGAGAAGAATTACAATTTCTTCTATTTCAAATGACTCACTGAAGACTGCTTTTAGATGCAGAGGAACTGAAACCTTAAAGTACGTGCAAAATGAAGCTACAGAGTCGTAGCTTGGATCTTGTCTTGGTTCTTTTCACTTGCTGGGATATTTCTTCTTGAAGCATGGCAGGAAGTGGGCTTATGACTTTGCTTTTAAAACTTTATTCTTATTTTTTTCTTTCTCAAAGATTAACATATTTATTTTATGCACATGAGTGCACTGTCACTCTCTTCAGATACAAGAGATGCTGACATTTGATCCCATTACAGATGGTTGTAAGCCACCATGTGGTTGCTGGGAATTGAATTCAAGACCTCTGAAAGAGCTGTCTGTGCTCTTATCCACTGAACCATCTCTCCAGTCCCAACTTTATTTCTTTTTAAAAGAATATTTTTATAATTAAATTACATAGAACAGCGGGATATTCTTTTCTTGGGAGAAACAAATATTACAAGTGTTTCACATTTACAAAAACATATCATTACAACTATTGTATTTGTAAACAAATATGTTAGTTTGTATCAGGCCTATTATAAATTAATACAATTTGTGACTTATAATGCTTTAAAATAATTCTGTGATCATTTCTAAAATTAAGTGGTTCTTGCACTTATGTTTCATTATGGTGTGTATTCTGTGTATGTTTATGAGTACATGTGTGCCACAGTACATGTGAAGAAGTCAGAGCACAGCTTGCTATAGTCAGTTCTTCTTTTCCCACGTTGATTCTAGGGGTCAAAAATCAGGTAGTCACACATGTGTAGTCAGCACTTTAGCTATCTTCCTGGCTCATACAATTTATTTTGAAAGGAAGAGCCGCTTTGGCAAATTTTTTGCTTGGTATTTCTATACTTTAGCTTCATTACATTAGAAAGAGTTGCTTACCTCTTCCTGTGTGACTCAGAGTAATAGAATAATGAGATCAACCTCAGGTAATTGAGGGAGGGGCATTTACCTATACAACTGAAAGAGGGTGTGATCTACAAAGACCATGTGACCTGCTCTATGTAAGAACCTTCTATTTCTCCTTCAGAGTTGGAAGGCAATGCCTTCTGCCCATTTTGCAGAGAAGGACTGCCTAGTTAGAGAATCAGAACCCGCAAGAAACACTGGTGCCCTGTCTTCTGGTTGCAGGCACTTGCTCCTGCTCTCTCTGTGAATCTAATTACAACAGTCACAGCATTGCATTTTCCCGTCTGTACCTACTCCCCTTAGCACTCTGGTTTCTTCCCCAACACATTCTCTCTTAGAAGGCCCATAAAAGATGAAATAAAACAAAAAAGTTATCACTCGCGGTCCATGGGTAAAAGTGCTTGTGGGTAAGGACAGAGGATAATGTCCAATTAATTTTTTAGCTTATCTCTTGAGCATGTTCACTATTCCATCTGCAGCTAACAATACCTGACATTTACTACTTCTTCATTGCTTATAGGTTTTTTTGGATATATATATATGTGTGTGTGTGTGTGTGTGTGTGTGTGTGTGTGTGTGTGTGTGTGTGTGTATGTATTATCTCAAGATAAACCAGAGGGAAATCTTGTTATTCTACTCCACTGGAGGTAGTGACATTCTCCTGGACAGTTATCTGGAAGATGAGGACTAAGATATGTGACATATCCAGGAACAACAGTGTCTTTCCAAAAAAAAAAAAGGTTAATATACTTTGCCTAGACTGTCCTTACTGTGGGACACCGGGTGTTGTATCTTAGGGACATGGTTCTTGGAAACACAAGATCATGCTGTGTTCATAGGGGACAAAGCCAAGGAACTAAGCCAACAATGTGAGGTTGGCAGAAGAATGTGACAATGAGGAACCCTGACTTTAATTATCTTGGGCTCCAAAAGTGATAACTCCAAAGATAGACACTCTGGCATGCTGAGTTCTCTGAAGGACATAGGAATGGTGTCCAGAAACAATCTCTTACTTTCTTCTCTCCTTTCTTCCCCAGTAGAGTCATAGAACACAGAATTCTCTTTGCCCTGAAGATAAGCATAAAGACTAGTAACCATGTCACTATATATTAGACATTTTTCTATATATACAGTGTGTAAAGGCTAAGAATATTATGCTATATTACCATAATCACTGGCCAATTTCTGAGTAAAATTTGCCCATAAAGAAATTTTCAGATCTATTTTATTTTAAAGCAGATCATTCCAGTATAAGCCTAGCCCTGTATCTCAAAGGGGGGGGGGTAAGTGCCATATTGAAAGTCTAAGAGGACACAACGCAGACAGTACTTTCTGAGTTTCCCCTTTCAGTGAGCAAAGTTCAAGCATGTCTCCTTCCCTTCACAGTAGCATTTCCACATGGCTGTCCACACTATCACTAGGCACAGGAGCTCTTGTAACCTGGGTCTGTGGGCCTTCACTCTGAAGGATCTTGGGTCATGTAAATATTAGACAAATAACTGCTGTACTTTTGTCATAAGACTTTTTTTACCGTTGACTCTTACAAAAGATGAAAAGGTATCACTATGTTTTGCCTCTCCAGTCACACCATTGGTTTCTTCTCACCCTGAATAATTTGTCTCCTTATAATATGAAGTAACATTTTCTTAATTTTTGAGACTTCTGATTAATTTTTGAGGTGTAAGAAAATCATTTTCACACACACACACACACACACA
>NW_021604633.1:12186629-12219538 GCF_004785775.1 Grammomys surdaster | reverse complement strand
TGTGTGTTTGTATTTGAGAGAGAGAACAGAGACAGAGAGAGACAGAGACAGAAAGACAGAGAGACAGAGAGATGGGGGAGGGGTGTACTATGGTTCTCAGCTGATGGAGTTTTGGGAAATCATTGAAAGCCAATTCGACTCTCATTGGATTGTTCTCTTACTAGATTTGAAATATGATTCTCTTATGGGGAAGTGCTGGTAAGGAGGTGGGGCATAGAGGAAGTGGGTTACTAGAGGGTCTGCCCAAGAAGTGTAAATCCTGTCCTCTGCTTCTCCACTCCATGACCCCTGTCTGCTCTGAGGTGAGAGACTTACTGCCACAAGAATGAGAGGCAGTAGAGGAACATGAGACTTATTCTGGCAAATATTATCATACTCATCGTATCTATTTCTAAGATGTCCTGCCTAAGAAGTGCTTAAGAAAATTATTTCAGCAGGGCAGTGGTGGCACACGCCTTTAATCCCAGTACTTGGGAGGCAGAGACAGGTGGATTTCTGAGTTCGAGGCCAGCCTGGTCTACAGAGTGAGTTCCAGAACAGCCAGGGCTACACAGAGAAACCCTGTCTCGAAAGACAAAACAAAACAAAACAAAACAAAACAAAACAAAACAAAAAGAAAATTATCTCAAACGGTTCTCTTGAGAATCGAATGTCTCTGTCAGTACGTGCAAGTAACAGAGCTCAGGAAAGGACAGCTATCTATCTCAGTGACAAAATGCTGTCTAATGGAATTTGTGTTGGGAAGTTGCTTTTCTCTCAGGTCTGCCTTTTCTACACAGTTAACTTCATTGCCCGGGGTTGCCCATTCTCCAGGCCCACCCAAGTTCACATAGGTGCAACCTGTCTAATATCAATTCCAAAGAGGGTGAATTGCACAGGAGAGAGAGTGAGGCTGCTTAAGTGGAGGAGGTGGAAAGGAGGAGGCTGCCAGGGGTTGCCTTGGCAATACAGAGGAGAATGTCAAGAGGGAGGGATTTATATGCTGATGCTAATTGCATTTGCTAATTACATTCTATTGTGCTGACCTGCCTGATTCTCCAGTTTTCCCTTTCTGAGTCATTAAGTCCCTAAAGCTTCCCTAAGAAACAGTCCCCTCCTATTCTAATTTTATCCCTGTTCCCAGTTGCAGTACGCAATTTCCAAAACGCTACCTCCAGAGCGGTCCTAGGAAAGGCTCTCCTGTAAACGAATGTGCAATGTTTTAGAAATCCTGTATGACAATGCGTCTCTGCTGGAGCTTGTGACTCTGCAGTTCAAACCACAGCATGGACTTACTACACAGGAAAACTGCTGGAAAAAAAAAAAAACAGAGAAAATAAATCTGAAAATAATTCCCACAGCGAAATGTAGGGTGCCAAACATCTACCAGCACAAGAACATTCAAAATTAAAAAAAAAAAAAAAAAAAAAAAAAAAAAACAACTGAGCCTTTCCCTCTGGAATCCAGTGTACCGAGAGTTGGAGAGGTGCCTGGACACAGAGCTTTGAGGTTTATTCCGTTGCACCCCCTGGTGGCTCTTTCGTTTAATTACAACAAACTTTTCCATGATCGTATCTTTTGACTATATTCATACTCTGTTAAAAACAAAACAAAACAGTTTTCTCTCAATCCTGAATCAGTGACATGAAATGTTATCCTTCAGTAATGTTGCATGTAGTTAAAAACACATGAATAGACTTTGATGCATGCAATCTTTGTCCTTAAATCATGTAGTAAATTTAATATTTCAAAACTAATTTGAATGAGTTCTGCTGTTTAGATTTGGTTATTCTCAGCAAGATCTTTGCTTTTACATAAACCCACCCATTTATCCCTACCGACCATGAAACAACAAAGCCTTCATTCAGTACTTCTACATTTTTCTTTGATTGAAACTGTGTTGTAATGGATAATTCTCTACTAAGACCCTACAAGGAAGATCTCTATTCGTTCCATCTCCTCCATCTGACACTGCATCTCTTTTGAAGACTCTCTTGGTGCTGCTGGATCTCTCGAGCGCTGACTCACTGCACTAGTCAGACCTTAAATTGGCTCCTGGAAGGCTATGAAAGGCAGGCAGGCCATCTTCAGACTATAGGGAATCTAGCATCCTTTTTTGTATTGGTCATTATCTATGGCTGATTTACTTAAGTGAATTTTTTTCCCTGTGAAGTTTGATCCGTGTACAAATTCTAAGAATGCCCTCCATTACCGCAAAAACAGCAGATGACTCAGCATTCTTCGTGCTTGGCCTCCCATCACTGTTTCCCTGTTTCTTCTGCATAGGACATTTATTGGAATCGCCAGAGATAATGCAGAGAGGCAACTGTTTGACATCGCTTAGTCCACAATGGGTTTGCCATACCCTAATCTATACTCAACATGATTACCCCCACTTGCCAAAACCATACTGAATATTTTGCCTGTGTAGAACCACAGTTACATGGCAATTAAGGGTGGATATTTATTATGTATGAATTCCAGCATTTTTCATGTCCTTGACTGATATGTTTATTTTCTCTCTACAACATAATTTTTAAACAGTTGTGAGATTCTCAGCTTTAGTCATATGTAAGAAGTGGGTGAGACATGATTTTCAGATTTCTATGTGTACAGGGGATGAGAAAAGAGTCTCCTAAGAAATAGATATACTGAAACACATCAAATTTTCAGTTATCATGGGCAAAAGCTGGTTTTCAGAAAGTAAGAAACAGCTGTTAAAATTGTGTCTCACTAAAAGCCTTGTTCATTCAGTTCTGGATCCTAAGAGAGATGGCCAGGGACATATAAAACATAGAGACATACAGGTTTTTGGAACTTTATTCAGTCTCTTAGAGTAAAATTACTGTAATATGTGATCAAAGGAAGGATGAAACCTCCTTACTATTTAAGAATTTGACTCAGTAGAATGGTTCTTCCCCAGATCTTTCAAAATATTCACCACTGCCAGAACAGTAGTCAGACACACGTAGTCAGAGAAGAGAAAGGTACCAAATCAAGGATGGCAAATCCTTGAAGTCCGTCTTAGTTAGAGGTTGGGGGATTTTATCAAGCTGCTTTCACTGAGGTCTGCTGATCACAAATATGGATTAGGCAATTAGCGAAAAGAACATGAACTAGAAAGTGATGGACTAATAGTAACAGTTCCCAAGTATGCTTGTAAGTTCCCTCAAGATTTCTTCAGAATACGGGAAGTTGCTTCATCTAATTACAGTCCTATATTAATAACTGGAAGTGAGAAGCTCTGCCATGCTCAATGATTTCTGTCATTGCTGTACTGCACTCTAAGGGAACAGGCATGAAACAGAAGTGAGTTCTGCACTGTGATAGGCTTGTAATCCACAAGTCTACAACCATTCCATGTGTCAACATATACTGGTTCTTTTATAAGGTATGGTCATCTACCCCCAATAAGCCTCTCAAAGAGACATTTTAATAGTGGACAGCAGAAAAGGGGGATTTATCTAGTCAATATGATCACAGCAGGAAGGTGAACAAAGACATCCAATGACCATTCAAGTCTGTTTTCTTTGCATTTCTGGAGTGAAATTGAAGATTAAACAAAAACTGAAGAATATATACTCCTAAGCAGTTCCTGTGCACATGTGGCCCTGCCCCACTGATCTGCCATGTCTGTGCATGTGTGCCCCTGCCCACCACTGAAGGGGCATTGTCTGGGCTTCAGTTTTTCACCCTGTAAAGTGGTCTGACAAGATGAACCATGATCTCTCTTCTCTTAGATAAGTTTACCCTTGTTAAGCATAAATGTCTCAACTCTATAGAAACAGAGAAATGTACACAGCATTTCCACACAGCAGAATTTAACAATAAAACCATAAAGTTTACCTGGTTCAATTACAGCAATTTGTGATAAAGTACATCTATCATGGTAGCTTGGTTGAGATGAATGCAGATTCTTTTATTCCTATCTTATTTACTGATATCAGCACTCATATCACATCACACACACGCACACACACACACACACACACACACACACACGAGTATAAGTTCAAGAGGCTTCAGCAGGGTTCCAAAGACTTCAGAAGTAACCTCAGACTAAGGTCATGAGCCAGACTACTGCCAAGAGGAAGATGCTGCTGAAAACCCTTGTTTTCAGGTTTGAGAGCAAGGCTTCAACTTCAAGGTAACAAGGCAGAGTTAGCAAGTTCAGCAGCAGGAAATGGGTCAAGTCAAGGTCCAGACCAATATATACAAGTAGACAAGCAGGAAGCGAGTTGAATGAACACTGTGGACAGATACAAATCTGATCATTACCCCATATGCCAGGTGTCAAATGATATGTTAGTATGGGACTATGTCATTTTAGTGTCTTGTATATCCAACCAGTTCTTGGGATTGATTTCTCTGATGTAGTTATAATATACCATATCATTTAATAGCAGCATAGTTTCAAGTCTTCCCTGATAAACTTACAGACTTCTTCTTTAGTATTCATAGGAATACTTCTTATTAGTTTGTGATGTATTGATCGTGACTGCCAGATAATGTGGTTTCTAGTTTCACCCAGGAGCTCCAGTCAACCTTTATTAGAATAAAATCAGCAATTACTTGAAAATAGTGTTTCTTGGGGCAATATACAGCCTGAAAAAAAAAAAAAACACAGCTTTATACAAAGTAGAGTAACGTAGAATAGGGCATTGTCTGTTCTTAACAATGAGATTCCTGGGAAATTTTCATCTCTTTGTGGTCTATTTGTATAATAGTATGATAGTCAGAATGTGAGGCATACGTATCATTTTAGAATGATACAGTAGCTATGATTATTTTCTTCTAGTTCTGTTAATTTATATGCAAGTTTAATAATTTCATATTTAAAGTCTGAGTACTAGTGCATTGTGTAAATGTACACATTTTCCTACTTGTTATTATTTATTTATTTATTTATTTATTTATTTATTTATTTATTTATTTATATTCCAGGCATTTTTCCACCCCAGTCTCCCCTCCTACAGTTCTTTATCCCATATTCCTTCCCACTTGCCTCTGAGAGGGTGCTCCCCCGTTCCCTCCAGCCTCCTCCTTCCCTCGGGCCTCAAGTCTCCACAGAATTAGGTGCATCCTCTCCACCTGAGGCCTGAGAAGGCACTGCCAGAGACTAAGCATCTGTAATCTTTATAAGATTTGATTTATGATCATTTGTTTTGCTTCAGTTGTGTTAGAATATCTTGGGCTTGCTGTAGAAGGGTAGCTATGCTCTGAAGGTATCATATTGTCCAGGGTTTTGTTGATTTTGTTTTTTCAAGGACTTTTAGCCATCAAGATGGGTTTGGTCACTGGTCTTGTTGTAGTAGGTATGGGGGGGGGGGAACCTCTGTGGTTCTGGTGTGGCAGTCCTTTGATGGATATACTTGGGTTGTATGGCTCTGTATCTTCAGGTCTGTATGGTTCAGGATCTACAGGTCTGTGTGGTTCAGGAGCTATAGATTCTATGAAGGTGGACAGAGAGGTGCCAGGAGAATGGATGTCTGCCTGGGGTAGCAGACTGCTCATGGCAGCTTGGCTTGCTCCAGAGGACTCAGCAATCAGGGAAGATGTGTGAGAGAAGGGAACATTACCTATATGGTTGAAGATCCACAGGTCTGATGAAGGTGGGTGGAGAGGTGGGGATAGGGAGATTGCAGATCCCCCATGGATAGCAGGCTGCTCAGTGTAGCTTGGCCAGGGGCCTTACCATACCTATCCGTCAGAAACTTAAGTCACTCAAAGTCAGCTTAGCTTGTTGCTATACCCTCAATGAATTAATGCACTTTTCCTTCTCAGTGGAGCTTTTTGTGGAGTTTCAGTTGGCACTGGAGCATATGCCCATGGGCTTGCCCTACTTGTATGAATCCTAACTCAGGAAAGCCTAAATTTTTCTTCTTTTGTATCTCCTTTACTTTTGGATGCTGACCAAAGCCTGACATGACTCACTGATGCTCTGGACCTCCTTACTCATTCTCTGGCACTCTCCTCCACACCCACACCTCTGCCATGCTGTTGCTTGATAACCACAATTGCAAAATCGTGACTTCCCTCTTTCTCTTCTGAACTTTCTACTACACTCACCCCCATCCCCACCCTTCTCTCTGGGCTTCAGCTGAGAGCCATAACCTGTCTGCTCTTCTCTCTGCTGCTTTCCTGTCAAGTGCTAATACAATTCTTGAGCTTACAAAATGTCTTATTAATGAGCCTAAGGTGCTATTAAAGAAAACCTTGATTTCCCTGGTAACAAGAAGATAAGGACTTAACTGTGGAAAGGCTAAAAAAGGAAACTGTTTGGTTGGTTCAAAAGGCAGAAGAATGCTGGTGCTGATCAGTTTAGCCAGATCAAGATGACTCAGACATCCAGAGCTTCAGAATTTTCAGAAAATACTAATATCCTTCTGATGAATTTGGCTTCTTATAGGTACTCAAACCAGTTGCCTCACATATGTATATTTTTAAAGAATTATGTGCCAGACTGCCTTCATAGAGCTTTATTTAAAATATAGATTACAGTTAGTTTTTTTTAAAAGAACATTACATTGTAGCTATAGTATGTTAATGAATTCAGGAAGATCAGAAATTCAAATCCTGTCAGAGCTAAATAGAAAGTTTCAGGGCAGCTTGGGGTTATACGACAACAGTTTGTTTTTTTGCTTGCTTGCTTGCTTTCTTGTTTGCTTGAATTTCAAGCATAATATTATGTGATGGATACATATCATGATTGACTTTTCTTTCCCAAATCTCAAGCCCTATGCCCATGGAAACTAGAGCAAACCAATAAAGTGATAGATGATACAGTGACTATGGTAATGAAGCAATTGATTCCACCCTCCAGGAAAGCCTTTCCTAGAATCCAGCTGTTATTTCCTCTCCCAGATGCAAGGGATCTTGACAGGAACCTGAGTATAGAGAATGCAGAAGGATGAATTTAAAAGGCACTGCATGATACAGCTTTATGACGAAACCATACAGGATGGAATGGGATTCAGCAATGAGAAAGCTGCTTGGGGGTATGCAATGTTTCTGAAACTAATTCTTCTGTGCAGTTAAAAGAATCAACACACCCATTTGTTTCTCTTTGGTCTGTGTTTGATTTGGTCATATATTCCCATGAAAGTGAATACAACACATGGCTTCGTAGTAAGACCATGACTGATAAAATAGAAAATGAAGCAAAGAATAGTCAGGAGGTGGTTTATTGAGGCAACAGTGAACTGAATAATGGACCAGGGAAGAAAACCTACCTATTCAAGTCCCCTGTGAAGAAGCAAGTGTTATCATCCTGACATGTACAAAGGGGTTTACTTCTCCAATGTTCAAGTGAACTCTAATGTGATACAAGAAAGGTGAATAAGAAATAACACCAGAAAGAATTAGGGCCAGGAACAAATATGGCATTTGTTGTAATTGCAATGAAAGTTCCATAAAGATTTTATGGAGAAATAACTTTGTTTTAATGATTTTCCTACTGCCATCAAATATTACTCCCATGCTGATAGAGCATATATTAAGAAGAAGAAAATGTTGAAACAGATCAGGATTAATCCATAGAGGAGAGAAATATTTGGCCATAGAATATAAATGATTCTGAAGGATAAAAAGATATTATTTCTACAGTTGAAAAATGTAAAAATTATTGATGAGCTGAATAGTGTTGATGAAAAGTCATGATGAGGCATGATTCCTAAACTCAGAATGGTGCCATTTCTACCAACAGGAAAATACCAAAGAACTAGTAGCTCTGCTCTGAGTATATTAAATATGGTGGGTCTTAGATATTTGATAAATGTATCATAGTATCAGGTGGTTACAAATCCAGAACTCAAAAGGACAATAAATTTCATAAGTTTGAAGAGGTATAAAACCTAGTATTCCACTGGCAAAATTAGGCTTATAGATTTGTTCAATTACTATTTCATAGTATTTATATTTTTAAAAATTTCAAATAGTCATTAGCTTTTACAAGTTGGAAAAAAGTTATATTAAAGTAGAATTTGTTAATAAAATTTCCCAATTTTCTCATGCCTCTTATCATTAGAGTTATTAACATTTGTCAAAGTAAAACACAAATCTCACATTGACCAAGCCTACTCAGTCAGTCAACAGGGTCTCAAGGGAGGAAGTGAGAATTAAGGAAAGAAAAGACAATTAGACAACACTAAAGTATGATCCCAGTAAGTGCTGAAACAGGTTTAATTTTTTCCAGTCTATTTTTATATCATTCTTGGTACATACAAAGAATATAGCCAGTTCTAAGGTGTAACTGCCGTTTCTTTTGTAACGGCCGTCAGGTTCTGTTACTTTGTAAAGGCCGGCCGGTTCTGCTGCTCCGGTCGGCAGGTCAGGGTCTAGCAAGAGAGAAAGTGGGGACAGAGGAAGGGGAAAAAAGGGGCAAGAGACGCAAAAGATAGATACAAGCCAGAGTCCGGTGGAGTCTCTTCAAGTCTTCTTTATTCTCCTCTCTTCTTACTATATTCTCACTCCTTCAGTCTCCTGACACCTCTCACTTTCTCTCTCCTTCCTCTACTTCCTACTTCCTACTACCTCCTACTACTTACTACCTCCTACTTTCTACCTCTACCTCCTCGACTCCTCTACTCCTCTACTCCTCTTCTTACTTCCTACTTTCTACTCCTCCATAGAAAGGAAATCCTGGGTATTTATACCCTTTACCACGTGACTTGCCCTCGTGGACAATCTCAACTGAAGCCACTACGTCACGTGCCTTGTAGCCATGGATACCAGGAGCACCTGGCAGCTGGGGGCACTAAACAGTGTAACAAGATGTTTATCAGAGTGCGCTCAGCTATTGCAGGCTGTTGAAACAAGTCTCTTGTCAGGGTATATGGCTCGAGATGGCTGTAAAGATGATAGCCACTTTTGGCTAAGAGTCGGCTCCCAACACTAAGGCATAAACAAAGTTGTCAAGGAACAAACACAGAATAAACAAAGGTCGAATGGAATTCAGGAACTTATCAAGGTGATCAAGATTTTGAGCCTACTTCCTTGTCCTAGCCCAATGTCAAATTCTTGCCAGTATCCATGAAACAACACCAAGAGCTCTCAACACTACATCAAAGGTGACAAGGTATAGATTAATTTAAAACACAGATGTATAGCAGTAGCCTACAAAAACAGATTCAGGTTATCACAAATTCTAAATTACAGTGATGTAACAATATTAAAGTTTTTTTTTATAGAAACAGAATAAATAAAGTCATAAATAAACATTTTCAAATCCATTGATGAAAACATCAGGGGGATGGGATTCAGCAAAGTAGGGAGAGCTGCTATAGGTCTCAGACTCCATCAAACTGTAGTCCTAGCCCTCTTATTGTTGGAACTATAAGTCTTTTTAAACATCCTGTGCTGGCTAGTCTTATGTCAACCTAACACACAAACGAGAGTTATATGAAGGAGAAAATCTTAATTGAGAAAATGTTTCCCTAAGATCTGGCTGAAAGACATTTTCTTAGATGGTGATTGATGGGGAGATTCCAACCTTTTGTGGATGGTCCTATCTCTGGGTGGTGTTTCTGGGTCCTATAAGAAAGCAGACTGAGCAGTACAAGGGATGCAAGCAATAGTACTCATAGTGCCCTGTGCTTCATCTCTTGTCTTCGTGGTTTCTGCCCTGTTTGAGTCCTTGTCCTGGCTTCCTCCAATCGTGAGCAGCAATATGGAAGTGTAAACCATATAAGGCTTTTCCTCCTGAACTTGCTTTTTGGTTATGATGTTTTCAATGCAGCAATAGAAAGCCTAAGACACATCCCGAAAGATTTACCTAATGGTCAGTAATTTGAGTCTGGACTTACAGCATGTCAAACTCTCCACATAACTGAGGTTCTGATCAGTCAGTATTTTGTCTAGTAGAAAGATTACTTTTAGACTCATGTCTGAATTGGATAAGCCAATGGGGATAGGGAAAAACAACAAACAAACAAAAAATCCACAGCTGAACTTTTAATTTGTAAAACCTTTCACTACTCCTCTGTTTCCTATAAGCATTTGTTGACATTTATAGCACTGAATCTTCCCACAAATAACATCTCAAAACAAAGTAGTGAAGAAGATCAGACAGAAGTGAGAAGAAAGAGGAGAGTAGGGTTCAAGCTAACACATAGGGAGTTTGAATCTTCTTGAGATGTAGTTTCCTATAGTGAATGACCAAATTATTTTAGAAGAGGAACTGTGCAAGAGAAGCAAATATCAGAGAAATTATTGCCAAGAAGACCTTACAGGAAAAAGAGAAGAGGCTGATACTGGAATTTCCTAAGATGGATGGAAGATCAATGAGGTTAAAAGGCAAAGAAGCAAAGAAGCAACAAATACTCTCCCATATTTAGCTCCAAATATAGAGTCTTGGCTGCAGGAAGACTTTTATCATGATTATAATAAAAGTCAGCACAAAGGTCATGCTATTTTCTAAGAAAAGACTAATAAGAAAATCATTGAAAGAATAGAACAAACTGATTTCTTCTTCCTGACATATTGATTGCATACTGGTAATCTATGCAATGAACTCTGCTGAGGACAAGAGTGGCTATAGCACCAAACATGACATAGTATAAATGCCACAAGTACCACACTTGTGCCTTCTGAAAATCATGCCTGGTCTGATGCAGAGAATATAGCTGCTTCCACAGTACTCCTGTCTTAAAATATTTTCATCAGCAGGCTGCCTGAGGCATCTTACTTCAATTATTCTTCAGTCCTAGAATAGCCTTGCTAAAACAAACTTAAATACTCCTTCTTGACATCTCATATTCTTGCATCACCTGAGGGTCATTATTTCATTTTAAGTTGTCAGCCCAACAAAAAAGAGCACAAATGTCAAGTGATATTTCTAGGTGATTAAATAGACACTAGGTGCCTTTGGCAAAATATGTTTATTGTTCCCACATGTTTGTTTATTGTGTGCAAAGTTATAAGGTTTCAATTTTTTTAATGTTTAACATAAAGAAGAAAATTAAGCATTTAAGCATAATAGATCAGTTATAATTATGAGTAAAACTCTCATAACTCTTTGTCAAGAGGCAAGATTTTCCATCATCCTTTAAACCTATGTGGTCTTTGCCTAAACTGGCCAGTAATATAAAGTGAACATGGTATTGTCAATCTTGTGTACATAGAACAAACTCTGTTTTCATATACATCAACCAAAGAATATTATCCAACAAGGTTTTTGGAAAAAAGTATACTATATGAAGCATTATATACTTGTTTTTTGTTATATACTCAATATTTTGTAATAGTAATATGATTATCTAACAACTAATTAGATAAACTTTTACTGTTTGTGAGTAAAAGGTAGTCCTTAAAAATTCACCTATGGCATGGAATAATCACCTCCATATTATGAAGGAGGGGGCTGAGCATCAGATAAAGAAAATGCCAAGGTTACCACATAGCTGTGCCAAGAATACTTGATCTAATTCCATAACAGGTGCCTTCTAGGGGAGGAGGGAGGAATGATCATTTTCTCATCTCAGCATTCTCCACACCAAGGAACTGTCCACATGAGCTGAAGGATACTCAGTTCTAGTTTTTCCCCCCATTTTCCTCATGTCTGGCTGTGTTAAAGGCCAGACTTTCTTAGAAACAATCCCATGATAGACTGCAAAAGCCCTACAGGTGAATCATTTCGAAGTAACCAGAAGGCAAGTACAGGACAGTTTACATTTTGGAATAAAGGATTTTAAAGGCACAAGGAATGTGACTTAAACCCATTTAAAGATGCAAATGGGAGGGATGATGGCTGAATATGTAAAAATATATCTATTGTCACATATATCACTGGACCAGCTACTTTTTTCAAGAGCATGCCAAATATTTTCTATTGTGTATTTACTTAACTTCAACACTGACTGATTTTAGAATACCTTGAAGATTCATCAAGGTTCTTTTGAGAGTTGAATAATATTAAGACATACAAAGGTAGTCCTCTGGGTCTCCTTTCCCATAGTGAGTACCAATTCCTTATATTTAATGGAGTCATGGCATGGAAGTGTTGTCGTTATTGAATGACAAAAACCTTTGTACAGCTTTTTTCCAGTTTCTCAACATGTCCTCAGTTGCCCAAAACAGCAGTAGTAAGGACTGCTATAACTCAAACTTTTCAGTCATGGCTTTCTCTCCTTTCCAGGGAAAAGGGCACCATGAGAAAAATCATGCGGTGTGTCTACAGATGTCTATGAAGAATACTCATGGAGCTTTCCCTTTTCTTTTTGAAAATAATGTGCCACCTGGTTTCACTTCCATAAAACTCTGTCAAGGAGAGGCAGATATCACAAATTAGCATGAATGATTTATTTTGCTGTTTGCTTTGCTTTCAAAGCATCCATGAATGATGGGGAATGTAGGTATCATTTCTTTAGAGCACCAAAAAAAAAAATTAAAACCACCCAAAACCTCTATCTCTCTTTGACATGAAGTACTGTACAGTTAGGTAGGGTGGGGTGGGAAGGAGAGATTCAGCATTGATATAGCCTCTAAAAATACTCTGCTGGAAAAGACTTCAATCCTTTGTTATAAAGATACAAGAGTCCCAGTTATTTAGTGAATATTTATATCTAATTAAACTACTACTCTATAATTAAAGGTTATATATCTGAAACCAAAGCATGGTGCAAAGATCATTGTTTTGAAGCCATGAAAGTCAAGTGAATGTTTCATGACAGGTACAAACGAGTAAAATGCCAAGCAGTCATAGGGCAATTCTAATCATATGTATTGGTTCAGCATAGGAATCACAAGTGAAATTCAAAAGAAAAGTGAAATCACTTGATTAATAGATCTCATTTTCAGTGAATCCTTGACAGTATTGGATTTAATGGATTTTGAGTGGCAAGCAGACCAGATAGACAGCAAGGAGATAAAAAGCTGAGCAACGTAACTAGGGAAAGGAGATTGTGTGCCTATTATAATGATTTGTCTATATTAGTATCTTTTCTTAGATGATTGTTTATATCCAGAAATGACAAGGATGTACAGCCATTGGGAGTTTGTCTAAGGATTTGCCATTTTTTTTGATTTATGTATACTGAAAGTGTCCAGGTTTTGACCTAATTAAAGTTTAAAATTAATATCTTAGCTTATGAAGAAAAATATGACCTTACACACAAATGTAAGTCAAATTTAATATACTCAATTTTCTGTGCAAAGTTCCATCTAGTAGGCTTTATTATGTTTGTTTCTTTTAAGAGTCAAAGAGGCATGTTTGCATAAATTGTACCTAGGTACAGATGTTCCAAATCTCACGGAATAGCATATTCTTCTATTTTTGGTTCATTAATGTGCTTTCTCAAAGGAAACAACTGCTGTGAATTAAAAGAAATTGAGTAAAATGTCTTTTCTGAATCAAATTAACAATAATCTATTAGACTTGGATTACATCCAAAATAGCATTAACAATTGCTTGCTCATTTGTATTAAAATACAATGGGCACTATTCTGCTGTGCTTTCCTAAGAATTTCTCACTATTTTCACTCTGACAATTAATGTTGATCAAGTTGTGTATTGAGGTACTGGCAAATTCCTGCTCTAGACATCAGAGCACTAGGTGCTTGGCTCTGCTTGATCTGTAATCCATTCCATGATTTCTTAAAAATTATTAACCAGCAGCTCTTTAAATTCCTTCCCACCTCAAAAGAGAGAAGTGCAACTAGCGTCCTTCTAAAAACTTTTATGAGACAAGTAAATAAATAAAGAAGGCAAAACAAAACATGGTTACAGTGTAATGCTACTGTGACCCAGCCTTGCCTTTTTTTTTCCTTTCAGTGTAGTATAGATATGTAAATAATGAAGGTGACTTGCTGAGGTGAGAAGATGCAAACTTTATCTGTATGAACTACCAGTGTTAGAATAGATATACAATGCAAACAAAGAATTACTGTAATGGCTGTGAAAGAGGAAATTAAAGAAGACTGGTAGATTCTTACCATGTGGTTGTAACCATCCATACATCTAGGAAGATTGCTCTTGTCATAACCTCAGAAAAACAGAATTGGAAAGATGTACCATTAAAATTAAAACTCAAAGGAAAGTGGCCACCAAGTTAGCTATTATAAATGAATTCTTTTTGTATGGTTTTGAAAGGCAAGGATTTTCTTCCTTACTATTACTAAGGCCACCACTATGATAATGTTTTCTCCTTTAGTTATAGTTACTGTGTGGATTTCAAACACCAGCTAACGCTTGCAACTAAGCAATTGTAGCAGATTTCTTCTCTCAATTGAAGAATTAATCATATTTTAAATCTCTAATTAGGTTTCACTCTTTTTCTTGTCTGAATAGGCTAAAAATTTGCCAACTGAAAAAATACTTTTAAAAACACCTTGATTTAAAATATAATTTCATATATAGCTCAATTTTTAATTAGATCATATCTATCTATCTGACATAGTTTTGCATTTGTTAGAGATGATTGAAATGGCAGTGAAATGATAATCTGATCACTAATAACATTTGCGTACAGATATCCTTATCTATTCATCTCCTTTATTTGTGAAATTTTAAATATTATATGCATAGAATCTTTCAAGAATGGTCATTCTCAAAGTATGATCAAGCCTCTGAATATCAGTATCCCACTGTTTTCAATAAACAATATGTATTTTGTCTCCTCCTCCCACAACTCAGGCATCATTACAGAAGCTGGGGTAGAAAAAGTATAAGAGCTGGAAGCAGAGAATGAACACAAGAAAGAAGTTTATTCCAGACAAGACTTATCTATCAGCTGAAGTCCAAAAAGGAAGTTGGGTACAAAGTCTCATCTGATCTGAGACTTTGGCAACAGATAATTGCTTGGGGAGAGAGAGAGAGACTGGGTTGGTTGGGGGAGGGAGAGGGAGAGGAAGAAGGAAAAGGAGAGAGAGAGAGAGAAAGAGAGGGAGGGAGGGAGGAAGGGAGGGAGGGAGGGAGGGAGGGAGGGAGGGAGGGAGGGAGAGAGAGAGAGAGAGAGAGAGAGAGAGAGAGAGAGAGAGAGAGAGTTTTCTTTAGGAATGGAGTGGAGCTCTTGGTAAGTCAACCATGCTCCAGAGGAAGAACATACATTGGACCATATGTAGGCAATATAAACCTGATTTGGTGAGGGTAAAAAGAACAGATACCATTTGGTGGGTAGGGAAGATGGTTGAATCTGGGAGGAGTTTGAATATGGGCTGCATATGGTCAAAAGACCATTATAAAATTATCAAAGAACTGTTTTTTTAAAGGAAAACTGATATATATATGTTTATTTCTCCATCTAAATATGAACCACTGTCAGTTGAATGAAAGTCATATCAGAAGATTTGAATGATTCAAGACAATAGAAAGAAAACCTGTTTTATTCAGATACTTATAATAAATGTTATCTGCTTTTAAAAAATTAAATTTTCATTTTAATTATGTGCATATAGACATGTATGTAAGCATAGGTATTCACATTTCCAGAATTGGATGTCAGATCCCTTGGAGTTCAAGTTACTTGAGTTTGTGAGCCGACCAACCTGGGTGCTAGGAACCAAACTTGAGTCCTCTGTAAGAGTAATGCATGCCCTTAACCTCTCAGTAATTTCTTCAACCCTATTATCTGCTTTTTAAATTAATAAATAAAAACTTTAACAAAATACTAAAGTTCTTTCAATTTCAATTTCATAATATGGAAAAATAATATATTATATAGCTACAGTAACTCTCACATGATCTAAAAACATGTATTGTCAGACAAAGCACTGTCATCTTATCCTGGCTTCTTTGACACAATCAAAATTTGAGAAAAGATATAATTATAATATAACTCGAATCACTTTTCTTACCTAAATTCATTCATACTTGATGATGTCCTAAGAACTAAGTTTAAGTTCCTGAGCCTCAAGATAATTGGGTCTGATTTCAAACAAAAGCAGGAGCAACTAATTCTTGTGTGGGCACATTGGAAAGGGGCTTGCTGAGGGAGAACTTAAGAAAAATGTGATTAGGAAAACTTCAGGAATCAAGGTAGACATCAGCATGTACCTGCAGGTTCTGAATAACACATGTGGTGATGTTGGAAAGAAACCCACTAAGATGAAGATTGAAAAGAAAACAAGTTTAACATCTGGTGATTAATTGATATTCTATCTCAATTAAATATAAAAGGGATCACTTTAAATACAAAGTTGAACTTAAGAGGTATTTAATGAACCAATTAGTCAGCTATTTTTTTTTAACAACACACATTAGATGTCACAGCTATTTAAGAACAATTTCAAATTTAAACAGTTCAAATGAGAACAGAAAGATATTTATTGATTGTTACAGTCTAACTGGGTCATATCATGTCTCTGAGATACTAACATTTATATTACTAACTAATTAAATATATTACGCATTTACATGAATAAATAAATCATGCCCTCTGTAAAAAAATGCTCAAAAATTCACTGACCATAGATACTAATTCTCCACAAGGTTAGCTATATTAATCAATTATATATGCATCATTTATATATGCTCAGTTGGTGGTGCATTTTCTGCTTAAGCCTTAGGATATGATCTTGATTCCCTGAAAACAAAGACAATGTCATGCCCAGTGCTGAGTGCCTGTAGTTCTAGTGATGGGAAAGCAGAGACAAGAGTATCTATGGGATTATCTGGTCATTCAGCCTAACCAATTTGGTAATCTCCAGGCCAGTACCTGATAACAGACACTGTTTCAATCCTAGACAATCCCTGAGAGTTGGAACACAAACTTGTGTTCTGCTTTCCAAATATATGCATGCACATACATATGCAAAAGAATTTCATATACAAAATTACTTTATATGAATGGTGCTTTTATTTTACATTTTACTCCATACTTAATAATTACTTTTAATTTTATCATACAGATAAAATGGACTGCATTTTAAATTATATTGTATAGTAATTTACTGATTAATTTATATATCCTTGAATATATAGTAGATAAAAGATTTACTCAACCAATATCTTTACAAGTATTTAGGTTATACTTGGTGGCTGGTCTTTTTTTTCCAAAATAAGAGGAAATATATATACCCTTACATTTGAATAATTCCTATAAATATTTTGTAGATATTTTGAGTGCTATGCTTTTATGAATAAAAGCTAGAAATTTCATTCTTACTATTTATAGTTATAAAATGTATTCTGTGATCAAATGCTGAATTAAATGTCTGCCTTCTTACATCTCATCACTATGTGTACTATGAAGCTTCATGTTTTGGCCAAATTGATAAAAATAACATAGTTTTACATAAATTTATTTGCATTTATATGAGAAAACTTAAGTATCTTCTCAATATTTTAATATACTGTCCGTCCAGTCAATTTTGGGAATTGAAAGTCACCCTCAGCTATATGGGAAGTTGGATAGTTGAAATAATACCATTGAATTCAATTGACCCAATTGTTTAGCCCATTTCTACAATGGCTACAGACACACAAACCCTGTAAATCTGCTTCTATTGAATGCCTAAGCTGTCTACAGTGACAAGGTTAGAATTAGTCTTGATGTTTCTTTTCATTTGAACTATATAATTTCCTTCCATAAACCCTTTATCCAGCACTCTAAATCTTCTCATCATTCTACAGCTCCACTTTAGTCCAGAACACTTTCAAGTCCTCCCTGGAGTATTGGAATCTTTCCTCCTAAGAGAAGTGTTTACTTCATTCCTTTGCACCTGAATTCTATTCTCAGTACTGAAGAATTCTGCTGAAATACAGAGATCAAGAAATGAAGTCTTCACAGGGACAGACAGCCCTTCTGAACAGGATATGTAACATCATCCCCTACTTTGCTACTACAGCTCAGCCACACCAATCTTCTTGACATATAGTTAACTTGCAAGTCAACTCAAAACATAGACGTTGGTTTAGCTTTCTCTTCTCAGACAGCTGAATTAAGGTTAAGGTGGCACAGTAAGCATTGAGCTCAGGATTCTGGTGGAGTAGTTTACTTTAGACACTTGGTAGAGAAATCAGTAGCATGAATCTTTAATTCATATCCAAACCATACTGATATTCTGTTAGAAATGTTAAGCACATCTAATTCGTAATAATATACGTTCAAACAGACAACAAATAAGTAAACAAGTTTTTTGATGGTTCATCCTGCTACCCAAGGCACTTTGTCCATAATCTGAGTTTGGGAAATTCTAAATGAGGAAGTATAAATATGAGTCTAAGAAGAAGCCATTTACAGAGGATTCTAGTAAACATAGTATAGTCAACTACATCTGTTACAAACCTTTTCAGGGATACTTTAAGTAATTAAAATTATTTTCTTTGGCAACTTATTTGGTTGCCCAAGTTGAAAATACCCTGAATTGCCACCATACTTGTAGTCAACTTACAGAAGAGGAAAAACAAGAACTTTCATAAAGGCTGTCTGTAATTTTGATTTTTCTTCATCCTTGTATATTTTAGAATTATTTTTCCATTATATTGCTTCATTGTATGTCAGTAGGTTGCCAATATCTTACATATAAGTGTAAGAATTCCTCAAAAGGTGAACAATATAGGGCTACATTGTTGGTATGTAACTGTTCTCTCAGCAGGTGGGATGTAAAGGCAGGAGGATTACATATTAAATATCATTATTTTTAAAATAAAGTCATTATTTATTTTATATCCCGATTGCAGCTCCCCTTCCTCCTCTCCTCCTTGTCCCTCCCTCCCAACTCCCCTCCTTCCCCATTCACTCCTCCCTCCTTCTCAGAAAAGAGGAGGCCTCTGATAGATATCAACCAGTCTTGGCATATCAAGTTGTAGTAAGACTAGGCCCATCACTTCTTCTTATATTGAGGCTAGACAAGGCAGCCCAGTTGTGGAAATTGATCCAAGTACAGGACTTGTAGTCAGACATAAACTCTGCTCCTGCTTTAGGAGCCCTACATGAGGATCCAGCTGTGCAACTGTCAACAGAGAGTCTAGAACTGTCCTATATATGCTTTATGCTTGGCATTCTGTCTCTGTGATCCCTGAAGGACCTATGTTAGTAGGTTCTGTAGGTTTTCTTGCGGTGTTCTAGATTTTTCTGTTCCTTCAGTCTTTCCTTCCCCTCTTCCACAGGATTCCCCAAGATCCACGAAATGTTTGGCTCTCAGTCTCTGCATGAGTTTCCATCAATTGCTGGGTGAATCCTCTCTGATCTCAGTTTTTATGCCAGGTTCCTGTCCTGTTTGTCTTTCTGGGCCTGGGTTACTTCATTCAGGATGATCCTTTCTAGCTCCAACCACTTGCCTTCAAATTTCATGCCATTGGTTTTTAGTGATACTGAGTCATACTCCATTGTGTCTTTATAATAAATTTTTCTTTATTCATTCTTCTTTTGAAGGATGCATAGGTAGTTTCCAGTTTCAGATTATAAACAAAGCTCTTTCATATGAAAAAACAAACAAACAAACAACCTCAGGATAATAAAAACAGTTTTCTGTACAGCAAAAGAACTTCTGGGAGTATCACCATCCCTGAATCCAAGCTCTATTACAGAGCAATAGTAGTAGTGTAGTAGTGGTAGTAGTAGTAATGTAAAAAAAAACCCACAATGTAACCAAATCAAAGAGCCAGAAGTAAACCCACACACTTACAGACACTTAATTTTTGTCAAAGGAGCTGAAGTATGCAATAAAAAAAAAGCATCTTCAACAAATGATGCTTGTCTAACTGGATGTTTACATGTAGAAGACTGCAAGTAGATCCATATATATATCTCTGTACAAAGCTCAATTTCAAGTAGATCGAAGACTTCAACAGAAAGCAAGATACAGTAAGTCTGATAGAGGACAAAGTGGGGAATCACCTTAAACACTTTTAACACAGGAGATAACTTCCTAAACAGAACACAAACAGGTCAGGGACTAAACTCAACAATTAATAAATGGGACCTCATGAAGCTCAAAAACTTCTGTAAGGAAAGGACACTATCATTAGGACAAAATGGCAGCCTGTAGAATGGTAAAGATTTTTATCAACTCCAAGTCTGACAAAAGGCTACAACCAAAATACATAAAGAACTAAAGAAACTAGACATCAACAAACCAAGTAATCCAATTGAAATGGGGTACAGAGCTACACATAAAATTCTTTTCAGGAGAATCTCTAATGACAGAAGCACTTAAAGGCATGTTCAACATTCTAAATCGTCAGGGAAATGCAAATCAAAATAACTCTGATATTCCATCTTACACCTGTAAGAATGGCTAAGATGAAAAACACAAGTGACAGCTTATGTTGACAAGGATGTCGAGCAAGGGAACATTTCTCCATTGCTAGTGGGATTGCAAACTCATACAACTACTTTGGAAATCAATTTACCAATTTCTCAGAAAATTTACCTATTTCTCAGAATAGATCTACCTCAAGACCCAGCTATTACCACTCCGGGGCAAAGAGCCAAAGGACATTCCACCAACCCGAAGGACAGGTGAAAGTTATTCTTAGCCACAGAGAAGGTGAAGTTTACTCTGAGTTATATAAAAATCAGTCTTAAAAAAAAGAAAACCAGAAAAAAATTTAAGTGTATGTGTTTGTACTTGTTTGTCTGTGTGTGTCTTTGAGTGTGTGTGCAAATCTGTGTGCACACATATGTGAAGGGTTTATATTTATAATAGTGGAGAACTTGTACAAGTTTTATATACATACATGTACATAAATCTGTAAATTATTTTATATATATATATATATATTGATAATATCCATCCCAGCTGTTGCCTCTTTTACTCCCTTAAACTCTTTCCAGCATGTCCTTCCCACCACCCCTCTTCCTCTTTCACATCCATTCTTCTTTTAAATGTTTTATTAGTCAACTGAGTCTATTTATAATTGCCAAAATATTTTAATTAGTTTTTTGAATTT
The DNA here is from genome assembly GCF_004785775.1 of Grammomys surdaster. Taxonomy (NCBI): domain Eukaryota; kingdom Metazoa; phylum Chordata; class Mammalia; order Rodentia; family Muridae; genus Grammomys; species Grammomys surdaster. The sequence continues at coordinate 12,198,729 of NW_021604633.1, read as the reverse complement.
TCATGCCATATGTAATCATGTTCACTTTCCAAGTTCTTTTAGATCCATCCCTGCTTCAGTACTCATCCAATGTTGTGTCCTCTCCAAAAAAATAAACCAACAAACACCCTCACAGTACAATTTTGCTTCCCATACATGTATGGCCTTCCAGAAAAGCATGTTCTACTTACTCGAGAACACACTTTAAAATATAATTCTCTCTCTCTCTCTCTCTCTCTCTCTCTCTCTCTCTCTCTCTCTCTCTCTCAAGCTATTAATTGCCAATAGTTCCTTAGCTAGGTATAGGGGTTCTTATCTATTTCTCCCTCATGAGATTTTCGTCTGGCTTGAGTTTTCACAGGCCTTGTGCTTGTGGTCACAGCCACTGTGACTTCATATATGCATCACTGTGAGTTCACATGGTTATCTTCCCAGCTGTGTCCAGAATACACTGTTTCCATGTAGTGATCCATTTCTTCTGGTTCTTCTTTTCTTTCTTCGTAATCTTGTACAATGAATCCTTCTGATGACAGGTATAGAATAGATGTACCATTTAGGGGTGATTGTCCCATACTCTTATTCTCTGTACTGTTTTCAGTTGTGGGTCTCTGTGTTAATCACCATCTACTGAAAAAATAGGCTTCTCTGATCAGGATTGAGAGAAGCACTGATATGGATACAATTATAAGACATTAGAAATGTTCATTTATCATGTGTGTGTGTGTGTGTGTCGCTGTAAATTAACATTTTGAAAGCCATCATAGCCCAGAGCTGTACATAGCCCAGAGAGAATGGATTTGTTAGTTTGCTTTTTTAGAAGAGCTTCTATTTCAGTGGGAAATGAAGACTTATGCAATTCCTATAGCTTGGTTAGCTATCCCTCAGTTCTGAAAAGCAACATGGAAAAATCCTTCGCCTCTATTTTATTCTTACCCACCTTTAATAGCAGTGAGCAAAAAGAGTAAATGAACATTGGATAATGCTGTAGCAGTAAATCTTAAGATTGTTTCTGCAACAGAACAGAAGCTAATGGACTTTCCTTTCTTTGTTTCCCTCCCTGTCCCCTCATTAGTCATTCCATTTGTTTACATCTCAAATGACATCCCACTTCCTGGTTACCCCTCTACACACACCCCATTCCACATCCTTAGTCTCCCCCCTCCCCGTTGCCTCTATGAGGGTGTTCTCCCACTCTCCCTCTCCCACCCCACCACTCCAGCATCCTTCTAAGCTGGGGCATCAAATCTCCACAGGACCAAAGGCCTCCCCTCCTACTGATGTCAGACAAGGCCATCTTCTGCTAAATATGTATCTGGAGCCATGGATCCCTCTCTGTACACTCCTTGGTTGGTGGTCTAGTCCCTGGGAGCACTGTGAAGTCCAGCAAGCCAACATTGTTCTTCCTAGGATGTTGCAATTCCTCTTGGCTCTTCCAGTCCTTCTGCCAGCTCCCCCACAGAGTCCCTGAGCTCAGTCTGATGGTTGGCTCCAAGCATTCACATCTGTGTTGGTCAGTTGCTGGCTGAACCTCCCAATGAACAGCCACACCAGGTTCCTGTCAGCAAGCTTCTCTTGGCAACAGCAATGTTGTTGGGATTTGGTGTCTGCAGATATAGTAGATCCCAGGTAGGGCTGTCTGGATGGTCCTTGCTTCAGTCTCTGCTCCATATTTTGTCCTTGTCTTTCCTTTAGACAGGAACATGTCTGGGTTAAAAACTTTGAAATGGGTGGGTGGTGCCATTACTTGACAATGGGCCATGCCTATCTACTGGAGGTGGTCTATACCAGTTCTATCTCCCTTTTGCTGTGCATTTTGGCTAATGTCATCCCTGTTGGGTCCTGGGAGACTCAAGTTTCTCTTGTGTCCCTGACACTCCAGTGGCTATCCCCCAGTTCTTCATCCCCTACTGCTACATATTTTTATTCAGCTTCCTGACCTCTGTGCCTCTTTCCTGGCCACTCCAGTACCTGATACTGTCCTCCCTTATTTCCTCCCCTTCCTCTCTCCCTCTTAGATCACCCTTCCCTCCACCTCCCGAGATCATCCCGTTTTCCCCTCAATGCAGGACTGAAGCATCCACACCCTGGTCTTCCTTGCCCCTAAGCTCCATATGGTCTATTCATCTCCTGACTGTCTTGTTGGGACTGGTACTCCTTTATTTGCATCCCTTGCCAATCTAATCAGCTCCCAGTGGAGTTTCTTTTTTAAAGTAACAATGTGTTTCTTATTGGGGAATTACTGGATCAAGGTCATATGTAAGGCACCATCTGTAGAATGTATATCTCGAGGACAATATCAACTCTTCCAACAGGGGTGATGGAAATATTAAGAATTACTTAAGGAAAGGTGTTTCTCTAATTACATATTAAAGATTCTAAAGAAATTTCTCATCTGCTTGTTAATCTGTGTGATTCCTTGTCTTCTCTTTAAGGCCTTCAGAAAACCTTCACAGACAAAAGAGCCTGAGAAGTGCAGTAGAATGAGACCATCCCCATACAACACAGGGCCATTTTTAAAACAGGAAGCTGTCTAAGTGCAATGAAGCTGACAGCTTGGTCTGTGAAAAACTGTATTAAAAATAGGAACAAAAGTGGGGGAATGGGGTGGAAGAACATGGAAGAGACAGACAAATTATTCACAGAATAGAGATGAAGCAAACTGGAGAGCTGAGATGATTGAGAGGGCACAGTGTGTGTGTGTGTGTGTGTGTGTATGCATGATACATATACATATATATATATGTAATTTAATCCTAACATGTTTGGAAAACCAGGTAACTCTGCAATTACCACATATTTCAATTTTCACACTCCACAGTCAAATACATAAAAGCTTTTTCAAAGTTCTCTTAACCATCCAAAAATTATACAATCAAGATGATTAGGTTTCTAAAAACAGATTCCCATTTTGTGCATTTCCTAATTTTCACATTTTTTAAATAAATGATCATATAACCATCTATTTAAAATAAAATCACCATTAAATCAATTCTTAGTAAAAGTAATTTTCTAGTAATTAACCATTAAATTAAGTTCACATTTATGTTCTATATATACTAAGAAATAATACTTCTTATTTTATATTTTTGTCTTGAGGAATACCCTCTTAATTCAATAAACAATTTTAGGTTTAGATGAATTTTTCCACTGTCAAACAGCTCTAGGAAAAGAGAATGAATTCCAAGGTACTTTGCTTACAAAAGAAATGTACGCGATCTCTGCTTCTATTATAGGTTTTTTTTTTAATAGATGACATATTTCTAAAGTAATGAACTTTGAAATGAATTATTCAACAGTGCCTAGAAATGACATGCATTCTTAGTTACTGTATGCACACCTAAAAGTGTTGGAATAAAAAGATCATTGAGAAAGTCATATAACACCATATGTATACCATTCCTCCCTCCCCAAAAAGCACTTTCAATATCAAACATTCTAAAGAGTTATTTTTTTCCATGACAGAAGGGGACTAAAGCTAAGTAAGATCTTATATAATTTTTCATATGACACAGTGAAGGCAATAGAGTTCTAAGTCATTGCATAATAGCAGATGACATCATATCTTAGAGCACATTATGTGGGGCTCATAAACTATGCTAAGAAGTATATAGAATATCCACAGTTGAACATTAAGAATGACTTACTTCTATGGATCTATCATTCAGATTTGGTTAATGCAGTAGAAGACTTTCTATGAACAGATAAACAAAAGCAAGATGTTGTGCCTCAGAAAGAAGGTGTTACGAAGTGAACTAAGTTCAAATGGGACTGGAAAGTATGACCTCAAAAGACAACATATGAGATGGAAAATATAAGGCTAAACAAAATAATGAAAACATAAACAAAACCAGACTGAGGTGGATGCAAGAATTCAAGGAAACTGTTACAAAAAAGATAGGTTATATTTGATGCTTTGGTGCTGATAGACAAAGCTGATAGTAAACATAGATGAAAATTATAATAAATTGCATTTTTGATCAACTTTATTGTATTTAGAATGTTCAGTGATTAAATGTTATTAACATCTATTCCTAAATTCATTACTAGCATATTGAGCTCTACATGTTACTAATAAGCTGTGTTTTTCTTTTCTGTTTCTGGAATTAAAAAAAAAAAAGTTCATATGCGAGGGTGTATTGCATGCGCGTATGCAGGAGATTGTGAGTACTGGTACACATGTACAGAGGCCAGAGGGGGCTTGATCTACTTCTTCTCCACCTTATTACTGTGATACTAGTCTCTCACTGACTAACTTAGGGTTAGGCTAGCTGCAAGCAAGCACAACAATCCTCCTTCCTCTACCGCACACAGCACTGGGGTTAAAAGGGCACACTCAGCTAAGTTCAACTTTTAATGGGAGTGCTGGTGACTTGAATTCGGGTCTCCTAGTACTCTCATCCACAAAGCTCTATCTCTGGCCTCGTATTACCCCTTTCAAATCAGCATATGTGATGCTTTTCCCCATCCTTCATACTTTTTCACCAGTACATTAAACTTGATAAGCTAGGGCTGTGAAATTCAATTTTCCCAAATTTCAATATTTGAGGAACACTAAACTATAACTGCCATTTTCTTTGCATCTACCGCAGAAAGACCATTCATTTTTAATTCATAAAACCAAATTAAAGTTCATATATTAAGTTACAAGTATAAATAAAAGGACACTAGACAAAATCCAAAATTTTATGACAAAAGCAATAGCAGTAACTAAAACATTGAACATCATCAAATACTTGAAAGATAAAGCAATTTCAAAATTTAGCTTTTATAGAGAAAACAAATGAATAAAATTATTCTGACTGCTTTTCAAAATATTGATTGCTTTTAAATGAACTTAAAGTGTGCATGTGTGTGTGTATGTGTATGTGTGTGTGTATGTGTGTGCACACGTGCCAGTGCACATGTGTATGTGTGTGTGTAGGTCTATATGTTTCTATAAAGAAGCAAACTGTAAAGAAACTCTACATGTATCAATTAGAAAATGTCAACTGTAGAATATGAAATTTTGATTTAACACTGTTTTATCTTCTAAGATGGGCCATCTAGTAAGTGACAAAGTCTATGCAACCCAGTATTTTTTGCACCTTTCCCCCACTTTTATTTCCTAGGTTGGTAGATTTAATGGATGGATGATGAGAAGCCGGATATTCCTAATTAGACAATCAGTACCCTCTTTTCCCCAGCAGCCACCAAGATGAATGTGTGCACTCTGTACTCTCAGTATATATTGCAGAATGACATCAGGGGAGACAAATGATTCACCCAAAAATTTAGAGTTAGACATTTTCTAAAACCTACTTACCTTTAATTCCCAATTTATAATGCCGTGGTTTACGAGAAATCTGACAACTATAGTGTTACTTGCACTCTAATTTTATCCACAGAGAAAGAAAGTTAATTGTTCAGTTTTTGTACAGCAGTCTCAGTTATTTTCCATTAACTCAGGAAATTTTAGATTTTTGTTATATTTGCTGGTGTGTATGAATTTAGCTATTGAATTCTGTGAAAGGTGGTTTGCCACATGATATATTCAATATTAGGATTCTTTATCTGGATTGTATTCCAGAGAAGGCAATGAGCTGATTTCTACAGGGTAATGGGAAATTTGTTGAGCATTATTAGACAGATGTGCCATGCCAGGTGCCCTAATAACTAGGAAACATTTTTGAAATCTCTATATGCATACTTATTGGAATCTTCTAGGACATAAACTCCACGAGTTCAAAAAGTTTACATAATTCATTGACATATCTAAAATGTCTAGAACAGCTGACAAAATAGATTAAGTGCTCAATAAATCTGTTGCAAACTTTCATTAAACAAAATACTATGCAGCTGAAAAAAAAATCATGAACTTCGCAGGTAAATGGGTAGAACTAGAAAAGATCATATTGAGTGGGGTAACCCAGACCCAGAAGTAAAACATCACATGATCTTTTTCATTGTAGGCTACAAGCTCTAAATTTTTTGATATGAGCACTTAGACTGGAATAACTTCAGAAACCATGAAAATAAAATGGGTCAATGCTAGAATAAGGGGATTGGGAACAATAAAGAGAAGAACAGATGAAGACAAGTGACAGAGAATTTTGAAAAGTAGTCTTCTTAGGGACAGGGAGGGAAGTAAATGCAGACTAAAGAGGGGGAGCACAAAGGGGAATAAGCAAATATAGGTGATATGATAAGAGATAGAAAGGAGGAAGGAGAAGAAAGGATAGACAGAAGAATGGGAATATAAAATTATAACAATGATGTTTGAAAAATCCAAAGGAATCATTAGCTATTTACCTAAAAATACTATAATGCATATAATTGAGTATAAATATATAAAATATGCATAGGTTCTTTATATATTTTATAAGAAAAATTTTAATGAACTTTTCTCATCTGAGACCAAAATTCCTACAGGAGCCAATGACCACTTAACAAAATCCTGAATACCAGGCATGAGAAGCCTTTTTTTGAGTTGTTGGCTAGGGTTGTTCAAGAGACTTTCAAAATATATACCCAATAGTTACTGTCTTTGGTTGCCCAAAGAGGTGGAAGGTAAGTCTCTATTACTGACATCATGCACTTCAGACACAGAGCTAAGAGAATCCTGAACTGACTGACATGAGTGTTCTCTCTCCAAGGAATGGCTTTTGTTGTACTACAATGTTAGGCTGTAGCTTGCTCGCTGGCATGGGTCCTATGGGTTGAGCTGTGGGTCCAACGTGACTGCTGCCCCAAGGGCCTGGGGCCTAGGCTCAGAGAGGCAGAGAGTTGGGAACTTGACTGTGTTCACTCCACACAGCGCAGGGGCGGATACCTGGCTGTAAGAAGACACAGGGCTGAGCTCCTGTGGGTGGTGAGAACACAGTCTGGGGTCCCGTGGGGTCCAGAGCTCTTGGGTTGGGGGTCCCTGGGCCAGGAGGTAGCCAGGAACCAACTGGTCTCAAGCCCTTGGGCTCCCAGGAGCTGCTGAGAGACCTTGAGGATTGATCAAGACTGGGGGAGGTGGTGGTCATACAGGCTGGATCAACTCGAAGCCAGAGTGTGGAGGGGGATAAGCTCCAGCTGTGTCCCAAGGGGAGGGGTTTCTTGATCATAGTGAGTCACTTGGCTGGGTCATGACTGGCTTTAGCTCGCTTGAGTTGGTGGCCTCCGTGGCTGGAAGTGTAGAGAGGTCATCAGCGGGAGGTTAGAATATGGGTCAGTAGTTGAAAACCTTCTCCACAGTTCTCCACAGTGGGTCCCAAAGAGGAGAGGTAGTCCATGGTCTTAAAATGTTTATTGTCATGGCTGAAAAAGGATGAAGCTATACTCCATATTCTAGGGCAGGCCTGAAGTTAAATACCTTTTGCAAGAAGGAGGGTATGGGAAGGAATGCTTAATTGACTGCGCCCTCTGGCCTTTAGGTATCTCATGAATATACAGATGTCCTGAGGTTCTGTGGCCTGTGTCATGCCCTCTACGTGTGCTACATGACCAATGGCCATAAACCTCTCTTTGGGAGGGGCTGTAGAGGGCTATGGCTATGTGAAAGCATCCAGAGGTCTCAGAAGCAAGGCCAAATTCCTACCATCCCTGAGGGTCTCCGGGGTTCAAATCCTGCTTGACCAGGTACCTGGTTGCCTCTCACAGTCCACCACCGCACACTGAAAGACACTATGACAAAGGAAGGAGGCAACCAGTTCAATAAAGCCTATGTATATCAATGACTAGCATGGCCCAATAATCCTCAGGGTGTAGTATAAGCACTTATACCTTGGCAGTAATCAACAAGTCTTTAAGTCTATTTAAGATCCACTCAAAACAAGGGAAACAGTGCTTGGCACTGCAAATATAGGTAACTACTCATTGCTAATGAAGTCATGGATATTAGAGAACCTGCAAATTCTACTATACTAAAGCAGTATAATCTTAAAAACAATATAAATATTTGTCTTTATACCCACAGATAAGTATAACCCTCATGTATCATCAAAAATCCTTCTTGCAACAGATGACCGAACCCTACAACAAAGCAGGACCTATCAAAATCTGAGTGGTGTAGCACAGTTCCAGTGGAAACATGCAGACTGTATATGAGGGACTCTGACAGCTAAGGCTCAGGAAACTTTGTAGAAGAGGAGGCAGAAAGATTATAAGGTATAGAATATCAGACAGTTTTCTGTGGAATTGTGTTTCCTAAAAACATCAGAAGTTATACCCATAAAATCTCACCAATATATCTACCTACACATAAGCTGAAAAAGGATGACATCACTAGATGTCACAAATTGTATGGGAAAAGTCCACCAGCGTTATCCCTATAAAAGGAACTACATGCAACTAAGGAATCCAGAGAACAGGAGAAATAGTCTGCCCCATAGAAGAGTACAAGTATGGGAAGTTTTCAGTTTTGGAGGGAAGAAAGTTTTGGGAGAATGAAATTATTTCATAATCACAAATATTAAAAATAAAATTATTGGCATTACTTTTAGTATAATTCAAAATATATCTATATTTCTATAGATAACTTGGGACTGTTGGTTTATTTATTTTTTATACCCTTGAATGAGGTCTAGGGAGTCTTGAAAGAATGAAAATGCTACTCTCTGCTCTGAAATTTATTATGATAAGTAACACACATTGGCACCTAACTCAGTTAATGAATAATGCGACTAACGCTATCTATTTAATTATGAACCATTTATCTTCTTTATTCAGATGACTGTCTATTTTATATTACAGTGATGATGGTGGATTATGTCTGTAATCAATGCACCATTTTCTCTATGGAAGAATTTACCATGTGTTAAAATATTTCATGGGTGAAATTGCAATTTACAGTATAAATGGAAACATTAGTATGAACAGTTCTTGTTTTATGAGTGAGTGCAGAAAAAGATTTAAGCTGGAAACTCTGGCTTAAAATCGGTCATTTCTCTAGAGGTTATAAAATACTTCTAAATCCTACTGCATTGTGCAATTTCAACCAATCCTATACAACACACTTCTGTGCAAAACTATACTTGAAATTAAGTTTAAAATGTTTGCATTAGTCAATATTTAAATGGATTTTAACATTTTAATTTTAATGTGTTCTTTCTTTAAATATTCCAAGAAGCCTTTCAAACTGAGTAGTACTCCCAACGAACTGAGCTTGTGGGTGAAAATAATGAAGTATGTGCAGGCTTAAACATAGCCACAGATGGATGTCATGATGATTTTGGATGAGTGTCTTGCACAGTTGTTTCCTAAGTGTTTTAGTCTGACAACAGACCTTGACTCTGGGTTGTAGTAGTTAGTACAGAACCAGATCTGGAAAACAATGATGCCCAAGTACATCAGCTTCTAGGACTGTTCAGGTTCTTACCTAGTTTTTATCTTCTAGATACTGTTTGCATGAAACTATCCAGTTAGTTTGAATGAACTAACATTCTTATCCTCCTAAGCAACAAAGAGAAGAATCAACCTTGACATAGAAACTTAACTGAGGGATGGATTCCAGGAGGAAGGCAGAGAGTGACGACAGTGTTTTACAGCAACAACTGAACATGGTTTGGGATGTAAGGGAAACAGTTTCAGGAACTGTTCATGGGTTCACTCAGTCTTTTTGCTACTATTCTCTTCACTTTATCTCCTGATCTAATATGTCATTCATAGAGTAGTTACCCGGACTTTATTCTGGGGAATTTTTCTGGCTTGCTTCTCAGATGATGCCTCTGTATAATGTGTTCATCATCTATTCTTGTAATGTATGTTGTCCGTGTATGTAAATGCACAAATACATGCTCCATGTTTGATTTTGTTCTTTGACCATGTGGTTTCATTAGGGGAAGAACTAGATACGATTTTACTCACCAACATCAACACAGGAAAATGCAAAGTGTATGTGGAAAATCTCACTTTCTCAAGTGGGTGATAAGTACCAGACATATCTACATATAATGTTTATAAAAATAGTTGATTTTTAAGCAAAGAAAATACCATATTAGAGAATTAATAATCCATTAGAAATGTATCTTATTAGAAGACTTGTTGAAAGGACAAGCACTACTGATTCAATAGCTTTTTTTGTTTCAAGGCCAACTTCCAGTGATCCTCAAAGCTATCAAGCTGGATGTCATTTACCATGGCTTGGTGGTTTAGAGTATAAACTTTCTGACAGAAAGGGTTCTGTTTCATGGTCCTGAACCTCTTTGGGGCCTGTAGAGAACACCCGGGGCAGCACTATTGACCTGGAATTCTGTCCTCTTACCTCTGGAACGGTAAAGTAGATGAATCCAGGGCCTGTGGTGGTCACAGTTTGATAAAGAGTCAATTGGAGAAAACACAACGAATGGTTTTGGGAGCAGACCAATCCAGTTGTTCCTAAGTCAGGTACCATTCAAGGGAATTTGGTCATTCAGTTTGGCAGGCACATAATTCATGGTAGTGATTCATTGAAAATTGCTGTGAAATAGATGAGTATATGATTCAAGCAAGAGCTGGTTGGCTATAAGTCCTGTGCCCATCACTAGGTCTATGAATAGCAATGTACAAAATAGAGTCCTGCCCAGCATTACAAATGTGCATTTGAACCATTCATTCCGCTGACCAGAGGTGATAGGATGCACAATTTTTTTCTGACTCACATTTACTAGTAAATCCAGTGGGACTGGGACAATGAGATAAAATAAAAAAGGAGGAGCAGTATGGATGGAGTGGTGAGAATACAAGAACTCAGAACATTAGGAGACATTGTCTTGAGGCAAGGGAAATGACACATTCACTTTCCCAAGTATTAGACTGTCTGACACCTCTCTGAAAAGTAACTTGATGACAGTAGGGCGATTATGACCAGAATAGAGGAAGTCGTGTGAGGGTTCAGGCATGAGACTGGGGCCATACTAGGTTAATGGCAGTGGATATGGAGAGCCAAGAATATGAAAGGGTTTTTGAAAAAGACATGTGTGAATTTATATTTAGCAAGAAAGGCAATCCAAAGGTTTTACTATAACTGCTCTGCTCCGTTTCACAAACAATATGTCAATTTTCCATTTGCGTCAAAGCTACTCTATTCAATACACTTCTCAGGCTAGGCTATTTAGTGCCAAGAAAATAGAAGTGAGGAATAGTAGTAATAAATGCATGGAAAGTCGATTATTTGCTATTAAAATCCTTCAGGCATTTAATTTTTTCAGACATTTAATTTTATGGAAGTTCTGCTACTGGCTGAATAAGAAACCAATTCATCAAATTGCACAAATTTACTTCTCCGTGTTTAAAACCTGCTGACATCTATCTACCCATATTGACAATACATTCCAGGCTTAAATCAACAAGCATACAAACTGGATTTTAACAAAGGCTTTGCTCTATACAATCCTTTTAGAAACTATGAAATGCTGAATTTCACTGGACATGGAAAAAACCAGTGTGGTAGATAATAGATACTCCCAAAATAACCAGGAAAAATTATGGATGTTTTTAAAATTTGTAGATACTTTGGTTTTTCTTCTGTTCTTTGACTTAGTCATCTGTCTGTCACTATAAGTCTCATTAAGAGTCTAAAAATCATGAGAACAATCATTATATTGAAAGTCAACATCACCTGAGGTATGGCAGATCTAGGTCAGAATGGAAAATTGAAAATTCATATATTTTTTTCTTATTCCTATTGGAAAACCAAATGAAATGCCAAAAATAAGCATTAATAATAAAATATATCTGTACTTGTGGTCTAAAATTACTTCAGCGACCTAGCACCAAAAGGACCAAAGAGCTAATGGGAAATATGAACTAAAAAGGTCACTGTCATTGGGAAGCTGTAGATACATGAAGAATTGGTAACTCCATGGAATGCAAAGCTATGTGTAGCTTCATAGACTTCATAACACATTCAAAAAATTAACATCGTGGGGGAACTGGATAAAATGTTCCTTTCTTCTGGCAACGAGTGCAATCAGTTCTTGATTTCTTTCTCTGAGGGCTGATAGCTTCAGGTTTTTTTTTTTTTAATTTAAGTCTAGGTGCAATTTTAATTATAGAATTTTATACTTTCTTGATGTTTAAAGTAATCATCTATATTAAGTAGCAAAATTTCACCAAATGATCACATAGAACATAGTATGGAAAACTTCAAATTTCTAATAATGTTGAAGATATATATATA
>NW_021604633.1:12175748-12186619 GCF_004785775.1 Grammomys surdaster | reverse complement strand
ATATATATATAAAGATGGAACAGAGACTGACTGGCCCAACTTGAGACTCATGACACTATTAATGATACACTGCTATGCTTGAAGACAGGAGTCTAGCATAACTGTTTCCTGAGAGGCTTCATCCAACAGTGGATGGAAACAGATGTACAGACCCAGAGCCAAACATCAGGAGGAGTTCAGGGAGTCCTATGAAAAAAATGGGGGATAGAATTGAGCAGGTATCAAGGACACCACAAGAAGACCTACAGAATCAACTTTACTGTGGGTGCTTACAGAAACTGAACAGCCAACCAAAGAGCATGCAGGACCTAGACCTATGACCCCTACACACTTGAAGCAGATGTGCAGTTTGATCTTCATGTGGGCTCCCTAACAACTGGATGAGAGATTGTTTCTAATTCTGTTGCTGCCATCAGATTCCTTTCTCCTAATTGGACTGCCTGCTTGGACCTCAGTGGGAGAGGATATGCTTAGCCCTGCTGGCTCTGGATTTCCCAAGGTCAGGTGGTACCCAAGGTGGGCTCTGAGGAGAAAGAGAGCTAGTAATAAGGGGAGGAATTTTAAGGGTGGGACAGGAGGAGAGGAGGGAGGTGGCTGAGAATGAGATGTTAAAATGAATAAATTAACGATAAAAAGATACAAATAAAGCTGTCTAATTCAAACAAAATTTACGAAATCAGAAGAAAGCATTTTTTTTTTTACATTTATGAAATGTCTTTAGTTTCTGATATGGAATCACAAGTAGAACAGAATAACCAAATGAATGTAAATGTTTTCATGTTGAAAATTACAGAAACACTTGGGAGGCAGAGGCAGGTAGATTTCTATGAGTTCAAGGCCAGCCTGGTCTACACAGTAAATTTTTGGACAGACAGGGCTACACAGAAAAACACGGCCTTAAGAGAAAAACATTACAGAATCAGACATTAGACTTGTAGAAGTGCAGCACTGTCTAAGACAATGGGGACTCAAATATAAGACAGTAGATTGGATAGAGATAGATTTGTCTTAATTCTGTCTTTATGTTTCTAGATAATTTCTAAACTGATCTTTTCAATTCCCATGAAAGTGGCCAACCGGAATTTTAGTATTGACTTTATCAAATACAGAGAAATTTGAGTCTATATGGCATCCTTATGTTCTAAGCCTGATAACCTAACATTAGGCTTTTAATTTCTCAACAATACTTTCTAACCTTAAGCTATAATAAAGTTTTTATTGCACATGTATTTTTACAGCTATGCTCAAACAATTAATGTTTTTAATAGTAATTTCACTATTTTATTTGAAGCAATTTTCTAATAGTTGTGTTATCTGGAAATACAACAGAATTTTACATAAAGAGATGTTGCCTAATAATTTTAATGAATTAATGATGTTATGGACTGAATTCTTTAGAATTTCTATTCATAAATTTTTCCCAAATATAATCAAACATTTTCATATTTAATATCCTTATACAATATATGGTATACATTGATGGTGAACTAATTCATATTCTTATAAAATTATCTGACAAGAGGAGGAGAGTGTACATCTTGGTACTCTTTCTGATGCAAGAAAGAAGGATTTAAGACTTGTAGCAATGCTGGGCTATATTGAAAAATTAAGTTTTGTTCCTTAAGGCATGCTTAAGTCATATTTTGCTACTGAATTAATCAAATGCTTGCTCTGTAGTCACTAATAAAATTAAGGGAGTTTATCTAATTTTCATCTAATAATACATGAAGCAAATTTTTGCCTGATAAATACATGTGTTTCTTTCTAAAATGAATACAATTTTGTTTTGACTTACTGTACCTTTGTTTACATTCTGGATTTTTTGGAGATAAGTTCTCACTATGTAGTTCTATCTGATCTGGATTTGGCTATGTAGACCGGGCTTGGCTCAAACTTTCACAGTTCTGCCTGAGTGTTAGGTTAAAAATTGCATGTTGTCATGGACAACTATTTGGGAGTTTTAAAGAAATTTTAGCACTTTCTAATAAAAATTAGGATGTAATTATAAAGTGTATTGGTTTCAATACCAATGTCAAATTGATTTTATAAAATAATCCAAGAAAGTATCACTTCCTTTCTATATTCTGACTTTTTCATATAGCATGTTCCTTGTCTAAACAATGAAGTCCTCCACATATTTTATCTATAAAGATGTTTAGGTTTGCATTTTTAGGATTTATTTTATTTTAAATTGTGTGTGTGTATGCGTTTGTGTGTGTGTGTGTGTGTGTGTGTGTGTGTGTAGACTGCAAGTTTCCAGAGTCTAGAAGAGGATATCAGATCCTCTGGAGCAGCCTTGTAGGTGGTTGCGAACTGCCTCACATGGCCTCTGGGAACCAAACTCATAGTTCTTTGCAAAACCAATAAGAATGTTCTTTTTTTGTATTGGATATTTTCTTTATTTACATTTTAATTTTTTTCCCATTTTGAGGTCTCCCCTTCAGAATCCCCCTATCCCATTCTCCCTCTCCCTTCCTCTTTGAGGGTGGTCCCCCACCCACCCACTCTTTTCTTCTTGTCCTGGCATTCCCCTACACTTGGACATCTAACACTTTCAGGCACAAGAGCCGCTCCTCCTACTGATGTCCAACAAGCCCATCCTCTGGCACATATGCAGCTGGACCCATGGGTTCCTCCATGTGTACTCTTTGGTTGGTGGTCTATTCTCCGGGAGCTCCGGGGGTCTGGCTAGTTGACACTGTTGCTCCCCCTATGGGACTGCTAACCTCTACAGTTCCTTCAGTCTCTTCTCCAACTCTTCCATCTGGAACTCTTTGCTCAGTCCAATGGCTGACTGCAAGCATCCACCTTTGTATTTGTCAGCTTCTGGCAGAGCCTCTCAGGAGACTGCCATATCAGACTCCTGTCAGCAAGAACTTCCCAGCATCCAAAATGGCATCCAGGTTTGGTGACTGTATTTGAAATGGATCCACAGGTGAGCAGTCTCTGGTCCCTTTCCTTAGTCTCTGCTCTGCACTTTTTCTCCATATTTACTCTCATGAATATTTTGATCCTTCTTCTAAGAAGAACCAAAGCACCCATACCTTGATCTTCCTTCTCCTTGAGCTTCATGTGGTTTTGTGAATTGTATCTTGAGTATTCTGAATTTTGGGGGTAATATCCACTTATCAGTGAGTACATACCATGTGTGTTCTTTTCTGATTGGGTTGCCTCACTCAGGCTGATAATTTCTAGTTCCATCCATTTGCCAAAGAATTTCATGAATTCATTGTTTTTAATAGCTGAGTAGTTCTCCCTTGTGTAAATGTATCTCATTTTCTGTATCCATTCCTCTGCTAATATAAATAAAGCTGCTATGAACATAGTGGAGCATGTGTCCTTGTTATATGTTGGAGAATGTTTTGGTTAGATGCTCAGGAATGGTATAGCTGGGTCTGCTGGTAATACTATGTCCAATTTTCTGAGGAACTGCCAGACTGATTTCCAGAGTGGTTGTACTAGCTTGCAATCCCACCAAAAATGGAAGAGTGTTCCTCTTTCTCTGAATCCTCAACAGCATCTGCTGTCACCTGAGTTTTTGATCTTACCCGTTTGACTGGTATAAGGTGGAATCTCAGGGGTGTTTTGATTTGCATTTCCCTGATCACTAAGAATATTGAATATTTCTTTAGGTCCTTCTTGGCCATTTGATATTCCTCAGTTGAGAATTCTTTGTTTAACTCTGTACCAAATTTTTTCATAGGGTTATTTGGTTGTCTGGAGTCTAATTCCTTGAGCTCTTTGTATATATTGGATATTAGCCCTATATCAGATGTAGGATTGGTAAAGGCCAATCCATGAGCATTGGAGAGTTTTCCTTCTTCTGAGGTCTTCTTCAATTTCTTTCTTTATTGACCTGAAGTTCTAGTCATACAGATCTTTCACTTGCTTGGTTGGTCACAAGGTATTTTATATTGTTTATAGCTATTGTGAAGAGTGTCATTTCCCTAATTTCTTTCTCACTCTGTTTATCCTTTGAGTATATAGGACAGCTACTGATTTGTTTGAGTTAACTTTAAATCCAGCCACTTTGCTGAAGTTCTGTATCAGGTATAGGAGTTCTCTGGTGGAATTATTGGGGTCACTTAAGTATACCAGCATATTATCTGCAAATAGTGATATTTTGACTTCTTCTTTCCCAAATTGTTTACATCCCTTTGACCTCCTTTTGTTGCAGAATTGCCCTGGCAAGGATTTCCAGTCCTACACAGAATACATAGGGAGAGAGTAGGCAGCTTTGTCTAGTCCCTGTTTTTGAGTGGGATTGCTTCAAATTCTCTCCATTTAGTTTGATGCTGGCTACTTGTTTGCTATATATTGCTTTTACTATATTTAGGTATGGGCCTTAAATTCCTGATCATTCCAAGACTTTTACCATGAAGGAATATTGAATTTTGTCAAATGCTTTCTCAGCATCTAATGAGATGATCACATGTTTTTTTCCGTTTGAATTTGTTTAAATTGTGGATTATGTTGATGGATTTATATATAGTGAACAATTCCTGCATTCCTAGGATGAAACCTACTTGATCATGATGGATAATTGTTTTGGTATATTCTTGGATTCGGTTTGTGAGAATTTTATTGAGTATTTTTGCATCAATATTCATAAAGAAAATTGGTCTGAAGTTATCTTTCTTTGTTGGATTTTTGTGTGAAGTAGGCATAAGCATAATTTTAGCTTCAGAGAATGAATTAGGTAGTGTTCCTTCTGTTTCTATTTTGTGGAATAATTTGAAGCATATTTGTATTAGGTCTTCTTTGAAGGTTTGATAGAATTCTGCACTAAAACCACCTGGTCCTGAGCTTTTTCTGGTTGGAAGACTTTTAATGACTACTGCTATTTTCTTAGGGGTTATGGGACTATTTAGATGTTTTATCTGCTTCTGATTTAACTTTGGTACCTGTAATCTGTCTAGAAAATTGTCCATTTCATCCAGATTTTCCAGTTTTGATGAGTATAGGCTTTTGTAGTAGGATCAGCTGATTTTTTGAATTTCCTCAGTTTCCATTGTTATTTTCATTTCTGATTTTATTAATTTGAATATTGTCTATGTGCCTTCTTGTTAGTCTGGATAAGGGTTTATCTATCTTCTTGATTTTCTCAAAGAACCAGCTTCTGGATTTGTTGATTCTTTGCATAGTTATTTTTGTTTCTACTTGATTTCAGCCCTGAGTTTGAATATTTCCTGCTGTCTATTCTTCTTGGGTGCATTGGCTTCTTTTTATTCTAGAGCTTTCAGGTGTGTTGTCAAGCTGCTAGAATATGGTCTCTTCAGTTTCTTTTTGGAGGCACTTAGAGCTATGAGTTTCCTTTTAGCACTTCTTTCATTGTGTCCCTTAAGATTTGGTATGATGTGCCTTCATTTTCATTAAATTCTAAAAAGTCTTTATTTCTTTATTTCTTCCTTGACCAAGTTATCATTGAGTAGAGCGTTGTTCAGTTTCTATGTGTATGTGGGCTTTCTGTTGTTTTTGTTGTTATTGAAGACTAGCCTTAGTCCGTGGTGATTTGATAGATCGCATGGGATTATTTGAATCTTTTTGTATCTGTTGAGGCCTGTTTTGAGACCAATTATATGGTCAGTTTTGGAGAAGGTACCATGAGGTGCTGAGAAGAAGGTATATTCTTTTGTTTTAAGATGAAATGTACTATAGATATCTGTTAAATCGATTTGGTTCATAACATCTGTTAGTTTCACTGTGTTTCTGATTAGTTTCTGTTTCCATGATTTGTCCATTGTTGAAAGTAGGGTGTTGAAGTCTCCCACTATTATTGTGTGAGGTGCAATGTGTGCTTTGAATTTTAGTAAGGTTTCCTTTATGAATGTGGGTGTCCTTGCATTTGGAGCATCTATGTTCAGAATTGAGAGTTAATCTTGGTAGATTTTTCCTTTGATGAGTATGAAGTGTCCTTCCTTATCTTTTCTGATAACTTCTGGATGAAAGTTGATTATATTTCATATTAGAATGATTACTCCAGATTGTTTCTTGGGATCATTTGCTTGGAACAATTTTTTCCAGCCTTTTACCCTGAGGTAGTATCTGTCTTTGTCACTGAGGTACATTTCCTGTGTACAGCAAAATGCTGTATCCTGTTTACATATCCAGTCTATTAGTCTATGTCTTTTTGGGGGAGGAATTGTGTTCGTTGATGTTAAGAGATATTTAAAAGGTCATTGTTGCTTCCTGTTATGTTTGTGGTTATAGGTGAAATTAGGTTTGTGTGTTTATCTTCATTTGGGTTTGTTTAAGGATTATTTTCTTGCTTTTCCTAGGTTATAGTTTCCCTCCTTGTGTTGGAGTTTTCCATCTATTATTCTTTGTATTGCTGGAATTGTGGAAAGATATTGTATAAATTTCATTTTGTCATGGAATATATTGGTTTCTCCATCTACAGTAAATGAGAGTTTTGCTGAATATAGTAGCCTGGGATGGAATTTGTGTTCTCTTTGGGTCTGTGTGACATCTGCCCAAGATCTTCTGGCTTTAATAGTCTCTTATGAGAAGTCTGGTGTAATTCTGATAGGTTTGCCTTTATGTAACTTGACCATTTTCTCTTTATGCTTTAAATACTCTTTCTTTGTTTTGTGCATTTGGTGTTTTGATTATTATGTGTTGTGTCAGGAGAAATTTCTTTTCTGGTCAGTCTAGTTGGAGTTCTATAGACTTTTTGTATATTCATGGGCATCTTTTTCTTTAGGTTAGGGAAGTTTTCTTCTATAATTTTGTTGAAGATATTTACTGGTCCATTAAGTTGGGAATCTTTGCTCTCTTCTATACCTATTATCCTTAGGTTTGGTCTTTTCATTATGTGCTGAATTTCCTAGATGTTTTGGATTAGGAGCTTTTTGTGTTTTCCATTTTCTTTGACTGTTGGGTCAATGTTTTCTATGGTATCTTCTGCACCTGATATTCTCTCTTCTGTCTCTTGTATTCTGTTGGTGATGCTTGGATCTATGACTCCTAGGTTTTCTAACTCCATGGTTGTCTCCCTTTGTGATTTCTTTATTGTTTTACTTCCATTTTTAGATCCTGGATGGTTTTGTTCAATTCCTTCACCTGTTTGTTTGTATTTTCCTGTAATTCTTTAAAGAGTTTTTGTGTTTCCTCTTTAAGGGTTTCTACCTGTTTACCTATATTCTTCTGTATTTTTTAAGGGAGTTATTTATGTCCTTAAATTCCTCTATCATCTGTCAAAAGTATCCCCTTTCCAGGAAAAAGACATCGGAATAGTATGGCCCTCATGCCTCACTGGACAATGACGGGGGACCGGAGCCATTACAAAGTCCGCTTCAATTACTGGAGGTCAGACCTCTATCCCCGCCTTCGCAAGATTAGAAACACCACAGCCCTTCTATACTTAGAGAAGGGAAGAGATGTCAGGGTCAGCCCTGCTTATACACTGAAGGCCTAAAATCAGTCATAGGCCTAAAATCAGCAATAGGCCTGTCATACATGTATACTAACACCTAGTCTTGGGTCTCTGTGGAAAACATTGAAACAGAGGGCTATAAGCTATTTTAAACAGGCAGTTTTTGTGGAAATTTATCAGCCTGAGTAGTTATAGACCTTGTAAATAGGTAGCCTTGGTGTATAATACCAACTTAGATATGGACAAATGAATCATAGACATAGTCATAGTGACCTGTCCCCGAACCTTCACCCAGCTGATACCCTGTTCTGAAAGATATCTGTCCTCCCCATGAACACCCATGGGCCAGTGTCATCCCCTTCCCCACATTCTGCCTTTTTGTGTTTATAACCCCTGTGTGAATAAGTAAAAATTATGATTTGATTTTAAAAAAATAAAAATGTGGCTGAAACAAATGATTCCTGCACTCATAAATAAATACAAATAATTATTTTTTTTAAAAAAGAAAATACATAGACCATTGAGCTTTATTCAATCATAATGGAAAAAAAATATCATTTGCAGGAATGGAGTAAATCAAACTAAAAAGACAAATACCATATATATATATATATATATATATATATATATATATATTCCATAAAAATATGACATAAAAGTAGAAGTAAAAACAGCAGAACAAAAAGAACTAGTGAGAAGTGAGGAGGAAAGGAATAAAGTGGGAGAAATGATGAACAATAATGGTACACTGCATTGAAACATCTTTATGAAATCTATCACTATGTACAACCGATATAAGCCAATAAAAGTTTACATGAAGCAAAGACAACAGGCAAAAAAAAAAAATTCTCTATCATCATCATCATGAGAAGTGATTTTAAATCAAAGTCTTGCTTTTCCAGTGTGGTGATTTTACCAGGACTTGTCATGGTGGGAGAACTGGGTTCTGATGCTACCATGTAACCTTGGTTTCTGTTGCTTATGTTTTTGTGCTTGCCTCTTGTTATATGGTTATCTCTTGCTAACTGCCTTCACTGTTGCTTAGTGGTGCATGTCCCTCCTTTGATCCTGGTTTATCAGAACTCCTCAGAGTCCAGCAGTCTCTGTGATCTCGTGATTCTGGGATCCTGTGATCCTGAGTTCCTTGCTATGTCAGAGCTCCTGGGAGTCAAGCTGCCTCTGGGATCCTGCAATCCTGGTGTGACCAAGCTTCTAACACCCTGTGATCCTATGATCCTGGGTGTGTTAGAGCCCCTGAGAGTCGAGCTTCTTCTGGGTGTTGTGGGACTGGGTGAGGAGCTAGTGCCCAAGGTCTGCTCAGGGCACTGGCTCAGGGTGGAAGAAACCACTGCCACTGGCAGTGCAGGGGTTCCTCAGTCTTTGTATCCTACTGGTCCCAGTCACTTCTCATGTTGGGACTGATGTTGTGGCCTCCTCACCTATGATCCTGGGCATGTTAGAGCACCTGGGAGACGAGGTTCCATTGGGTGTTGTAGGTTTTGTTTTTATAATCTTTTAAATATTCATCTATATAAGTTTCGTGAATTAATATCTCAATATGATTTTGATTTGTGCTTCCCTAATGAATAAAATGTACTTTAAATTCATGAAATCTTTCCTATGCTCATTACAGAATTGTTTTCTTGTGCTTATTTTAAAGTAATGTTTAATTAAGCTTCTCACTTGTTTGTAAATTTATCTTTATATAAAGGGTTGTTTCTTTATATATAGTCTAGATAAACATCATCTATCAAATAAATGACTTTTACATATTAATATAAAGCAGCTTGTTTTTTGAGAAGAGACAGTGGATTTAAATGTTAGCATGAATTACAATGGAACCTTAAAATCTATTTAGCAAAATGATTAGAATCCACCTATGATGTAAGGTCTACCATTAAGCCCATTCTTCTATTCTATTATGACATCTAGAGAAAGCACAGCCAGAATGGTCTAATGACAAGCTCTCTTCCCACTCTTCTCTTTTGTATAGTGCCTAAGCAAAGGACACAGGCACAATTCCTAATTGAATAGCAGGTTTGAGCTGTCTTACTCCCACACTCCTGCTAATATATCCTGTTCTCAGAGGTAAAGCCTATGGCATACAATGTCCTTCACTAAAAGGCTCTGGGTATGCATCGCTAGTAGCCTGCCACTAATATGATCTGTACAGTATCATGTGCCATCTGTTCTTTACTAGTTGATTGAATACAAAAAATCTTAAGTAATTGCCACTATGAAAAAAGTAACCCCTCAAGAAATTAGACTCCAGGCAACCAAATTACCCTATTAAAAAATGGGGTATAGAGCTTAACAAAGAATTTTCAATGGAAGAAACTCGAATGGCCGAGAAGCACCTAAAGAAATGTTCAGCATCCTTAGTCGTCAGGGAAATGCAAATCAAAGCAACCCTGAGATTCCATCTCACACCAGTCAGAATGGCTAAGATTAAAAACTCAGGTGATAGTAGATGCTGGCGAGGGTGTGGAGAAAGAGGAACACTCCTCCATTGTTGGTGGGACTGCAAGATGGTGCAACCACTTTGGAAATCAGTGTGGCGGTTCCTCAGAAAATTAGACATAGCATTACCTGAGGATCCAGCTATACCACTCATAGGCATATACCCAGAAGATGCTTGAACATATAAGAAGGACATATGCTCAACTATGTTCATAGCAGCCTTATTTATAATAGCCAGGAGCTGGAAAGAACCCAGATGTCCTTCAACTGAGGAATGGATTCAAAAAAGTGGTATATTTACACAATGGAGTATTACTCAGCTAGTAAAAACAATGAATTCGAGAGGTTCCTTGGTAAATGGATGGAACTAGAAATTATCATCCTGAGTGAGGTAAGCCAATCACAAAAGAACACACATGGTATTCACTCACTGATTATTGGATATTAGCCCAGAACCTTGAAATGCCCAAGATGCAACTCACAGGCCACATGAAGCTCATAAAGAAGGAAGACCAAGTGGGGGTGATTCAGTCCTTCTTAGAAGGAGCAACAAAATACTCAAGGGAGCAAATATGGAGACAAAGTGAGGGACAGAAACTGAAGGAGGGGCCGTCTGAAGACCACTCCACCTGAGTATCTATCCCATGTCCAGTCACCAAAGGTAGATGCTGATGTGGAAGTCAGGAAGTGCATGCTGATAAGAGCCTGATATGGATGTCTCCTCAGAGGTCTTCAAGAGTCTGACATATTCAGAGGCAGATGCTCACAACTAGCCATTGAACTGATCATGGGGTTCTCAATGGAGGAGTTAGAGTGAAGACTGAAGGAGCTGAAAGGATTTGTGGCACCATGAGGAGAGCAACAATACCAACCAACCACAGCTCCCAGGGTCTAAACCACCAGCCTGGGAGCACTTAGGGAGGCATCCAGGGCTTTAGCTGAATATGTAAGAGTGGAGGGTCCTGCTGGGCATAGGTGGAAGAAGAGAATCTTGACCTCATGAAGGCTGGACGCCCCAGAGGGTGGGAATTTTGAG
>NW_021604633.1:12157119-12175648 GCF_004785775.1 Grammomys surdaster | reverse complement strand
TGGGAGGTGGGAGTGGGGGGGGTAGATAGAGGTTACATCCACAGAGAAGAAGGAGGAGGGGCGAGGGGATTGGGGGTTCCTGAGTGGGTGGGGGATGGGGTAAGGGGACAACATATGAAATGTAAATAAAACATCCAATAAAAAAAAAAGAAAAAAAAAAGTAACCCAATCTTATGACATAGGGTAGCTTGTCATGCCTGCTTTAACCCACTTTGCTTGCTACTGAAAATATATTGTAATTCACTAAAAAGCAACTGGACAGAACCCCCATTTCCTGGGCTACAGCTATGCCTGGGTGCTTGGAGGCTTGCTGCCTCTAGATGAGACCCCCCCACACACCTCAAACCTCTGTCCACTGTGTCCCCTTGTAAGCTCAGCATCCATGATGTCTGTCCTATCCTCTCCATGCTCCATATTGCAGTCCAAACCTGTACCTGCAATCTGTTCCCAGGACAGTAGCTCTGCCTTCATCCCCTGGAGGCTTACTGGCTCTCAGCACAACCAGATCCTCACTTCTACCTGCAATCCTAGATGCCTGCTACTATTAACTACCACCACGTCTGCCAACACCAGAGACATCCAAATGGCTGAAGGCCAGTGTAAGAGCACAGTAAACAAAATCCAGGGCAGTGTGGCACCACAAGGACCCAGCTATCCTACTAGAGCAAATCCTGAATATTGTACACCTGAAGTACAAGAAAATGATCTTAAATCTAATCTTATGAAGACGTTAGAGACATTTAAAGAGAAAATAAATAAACCCCTTAAAGAAATACTTGAAAATACCATCAAACATGTAAAAGCCTTTTAAAAGAAACAAATTTAAAGTAACACAGAAAAATACAATCAAACAGGTGAAGAAAATGAAAACAACTGTTCAAGACCTGAAAATCAAAATAAAAGTAATAAAGAACACACAAACTGAGGCATTCCTGGAGAGGAAACCTAGGAAAGAGAGCAGAATTATAGATACAACCATCACCAACAAACTATAAAAGATGGAAGAGATAATTTCAGGCATAGAAGTTATGATAGAAGAAATTTACACATTGATCAAAGAAAATACCAAGTCCAAGAACATTCTAACATAAAACGTCCAGGAAATTTGAGACATTATGAAAAGACCAAACATAAGAATAGTTTGAATAGAAGGAAAAGATCCCCAGTTCAATGGCCCATAATTGTAGAAGAAAATTTCTTAACCTAAAGAAAGAGATGCCTATAAACATGCAAGAAGTTTACGGAACACCAAATAGATTGGACTAGAAAATAAAATCCCCCACCACATACTAATCAAAGCACTAAATGTACAGAACAAATAAAGAATATTAAAGGCTGCAAAGGAAATAGGAAATAAAGGCAGACCTATCAGAATTACACCTGATTTCTGAACTGAAACTAAAAGCCAGAAGGACCTAGGCAGATGTCTTGGAGACCCTAAGAAACCACAGATGTCAGCCTAGGTTACTATAACAAGCAGAATTTTCAATCACTGTAGATGAAGAAAACAAGCTACTTTATGAATAAACCAAATTTAAGGAATATATTTCCACTTATCCAGTTATACAGAGGACACTAGATAAAATACTCCTACACAAGTAAGGCAACTACACCCAAGAAGACAAAGACACAAAGAATAACTTCACACAAGCAAAACCAAAATATCTCTCACTCTCTCTCTCTCTCTCTCTCTCTCTCTCTCTCTCTCTCTCTCTCACACACACACACACACACACACACACACACACACATACACACACACAAGCAAAAATAAAATCAAAATTACAGGAACTAACAATCATTGGTAATTAATGTCTCTCAACATCAATAGACTTATTTCCCCAATTAAAAAGACACAGGCTAATAGAGTGGATGTGAAAACAGGATCCACCATTCTGCTGCATTCATAAAATATATGTCAGCAACAAAGATAGACACTACCTCAGAGTAAAGGCCTGGAAAAATGCTTTCCAATAAAATGGAATCAATAAACAAGCTGAAGTAGCCATTCTAATATCTAATAAAATAGACTTTCAACCAAAAAGTAATAAAAGGAAATGGGAAAGGACACTTCATCTTCATCAAAAAAAAAATTCACCAAGATGACATCTGGATTCTGGTCATTTATTCGCTAAATGCAAGGTGACCCACATTCATAAGAGAAACATTATAAAAGCTTAAGTTACACATCGAATCTTGCACATTAATATTGAGAGACTTCAATACCTCACTCTCACCAATGGACAGGTCATCAAGACAGAACCGCAAAAGATGCTCCAACCTACCACAAGCGTACTTGCTCAGCTATATCCATAGCTGATGTTTTCATAACAGCCAGAAACTGAAAAAACATTCAAATGTCTCTCAACTGAAGAATGGATAAAAAACCAAATGTGATTCATTTACACAATGAAATGATACTCAGGGACTAAAAAGAAGGACATCATGAAATTTTCAGGCAAATAGATAGAACTAGAAAATATCCTGAGTGAGGTAACCCAGACTCAAAAGGATATGTATGACACATACTCACTTGGTAAGTGGATACTAGCCATAAACTACAGGATATACAAACTATAATACACAGACACAAGGAAGCTAAATAACAAAGGTGTCCCAATTGAGGATGCTCAAATTTCACTCAGAAGGGGAAATAAAATAGTCACTGGGGGGAGTTGGCTGGGGGAACTGGGTGGTAGAGAAGGGGGAGAATGAAAAGGTGGAAGTATAGAGGAAAGCCAAGGAAAGAGAGAAGGGAGAATGAATAGAAATTGCCAGCTGGCCTGTGTATGTATGTGGCGATTGGGGGACATCTGTAAGACATGCCAGAGACATGTGATGGGGAAGGCTCCCAAGAGTGTGTGGTATGAATCTAGCTGAAATTGCTAGTGGTGGGAGAGCTTGAATTGGCCACCTCCTGTAGCCAGGAAGAACTCCCAATAGACTCCAAAAATACAGAATATACCCAGAAAATTTTTGATACAAAGTCTGTCCTACTTTTAAGTTCAGAAACAAGGATGGCTCAGAGACAGAGAGAATGACTAACCAATGACTGGTTCAACTTTAGACCCATCCTAAGGGCAATCCCTGACACTATTAATGATACTCTGTTATGCTTTGCAGGCAGGAGACCAGCATAACTTCCTCAAAGAGGATTCCCCTAGCAACTGACTGAAACAGTTGCAAAGATCCACAGTCAAACATTGGACAGAGATGAGGGAATTTTTTTTGGAAGAGTTGAGAGAAGGATCTAGGGAATCTGAGAAGATAAAACCTTCACAGGAAGATCTAGTCAACTAAACTAGACTCCTGGGGGCTTCCAGAGATAAATAGTCTGGGTCTAAGTCCCTGGCACATATGTAGCAGATGTGAAGCTTGATCTTCATGCACATCCCTCAATAACTAGAGGGCGGCTTATCAGGTCTCTGTTACCTGCCTGTGGATCCCATTCCCCTAACTGGGTTGCTTTGTCTGACCTCAGCGGGAGAGGATGTGGCAGGTCCTGCAGTGACTTGGTATCCTAGGGTGTGTTGATATCCAGGGTGAGGACTCTTCTTTCTAGGAGGAGATTGGAGAGATAGACGGGTGATTGTGAGAGGAGAGAGGCTTGGGGGAGTGAGGGGGTAGGTTCAGGATGTAAAGTGGATAAATGAAAATTAACGAAGAAAAACGTACCTGGATAAAGCTAAGGCATGTAAATTAAGTGAATAATTAGCAATCCGAAACTGCAACTAGTTTAGTCTATGCACCTATCTTCCTGCATGTAACTGCACCCAGAACTCATTACCAATCTAACCAAACTGCAGATATAGCTGCTTTAAATAATGGAAACAAGCTATTTCCTTAACAATCACTTTATAAGTCTCTCTGAATTCAAACCATCCTGAAATATGTCCAGAAACTAGCCGGGCGGTGGTGGCCCACGCCTTTAGTCCCAGCACTTAGGAGGCAGAGGAAGGGGGATTTCTGAGTTCGAGAGTTCGAGGCTAGCCTGGTCTACAGAGTGAGTTCCAGGACAGCCAGGGCTACACAGAGAAACCCTGTCTTGAAAAACCAAACGAAAAAAAAATATATCCAGAAACTAAAACACTGGGATACTCTTGACTGGAGTGGTTTGGGGTATATGTACATTAAGGCAAGTTGTCCTCTGATTGAATTTTTAGGAGGAATTCCATTTACTCTCTCATACCTATAGATACTGAAGTGTACATATGATTACCATCAGATACATTACAGACATGAGCAGTGAAAAAAAGCCCTACATAAACCATGCTTGCCCCTCCCCCAATAGAGGATTAAGTAAACTGCACTCTAATAATCCAACTCTTTCTTCCATTAGAGCTGATGCAAAGCAACGCCAGAAAATGAAACTTACTCATGTGCCTACTGTTGTGGTTGACAATATATTTCTTCTAGCTAAAGCAGACTCGCCTGGGAAAGACTGTATTCTGAAGCAGACACAAGTGAAAGGATATCTGGATATAGCAAACACATGAAAGGATGCTTGATGAAGGAGTATAAATATGATCTCACAGACAGTGGGAGACGAGCACTGTGCCTTGGCTTGGTTTGTTCTGCCTCATTATTCTTTGAGAATGACATGCATCTATTGGTTTGCCTTACATAGTGTTGTTGAGCTCAGCTTGTGATAACTCTGACTTTGACGGAAACTCATTCAAGTTAGTGACATTCTTAAGGACAACGTGCCACTTCTGAGGCCTCACCTCAGGCAAGTTGGTGAGTATGGTGGTTTCTTTAGGATTAAAGTTCAATATATATGATCCTTTATTTCATTAAAAAGGCCTTAAGTTTCCATTTAGTTTGATGTTCACTAAAGGCATGCTGTATATTGCTTTGATTTATGTTTAGGTATGTGCCCTGTATCCCTGATTTCTCTAATACCTTTAACATGAAGGGGTGTTAGAGTTTATCAAAGGCTTTTTCAGTGTCTAATGAGATAATCATGTGATTTTTTTCAGTTTCCATTATATTGATTATATTTCTTATACTGGACCATTCCTGCATTCCTGGGATGAACCCTACTTGATAGTGATGGATGATGTTGTTGATGTCTTTCTGGACTCAGTTTGTGAGTGTTTTATTGAGTTTTCTTCATCAATGTTTATAAGCGAAGTCAGTCTGAAATTCCCTTTCTCTGTTGAGTCTTTGTGTGGTTTAGGTATCAAGATAACTGTAGTCTCACAGAATGAGTTTGGCAGTGTCCTTTTGTGGGATGGTTTGAGGAGTATTGGCATTAGTGCTTCTTTGAAAGTCTAGTACAATTTTGTATTAAAATCATCTGGCCCCAGACTTTTTTGTTTGTTTGTTGGAAGACGTTTAATGACTACTTCTATTTATTTAGGTGTTATAGAACTGTTTAAATAGAGTAGCTGGTCTTGATTTAAATTTGGTAAGTGGTATCTGTCTAGAAAATCATCCCATTTCATTAAGATTTTGTGGAGTACCGGCTTTTGAAGTATTACTTAATGATTGTTTTAAAATTCCTCTGTGGCAGCTGTTATGTCTCCCTTTCATTAGTGATTTTATTTATGGGTACTGTCTCTCTCTCTCTTAGATAGGTTGGCTAAGGGTTTGTCTATCTTGTTGATTTTCTCAAAGAATCAGCTCTTGGTTTAGTTGATTTCTTGTTTTGTTTTCATTGTTTCTAACTGATTGATTTCAGCCTTGGTATTGATTGTTTCTTGCCTTTTACTCCTCTTTGCTGTGCTTGCTCCTTCTTTTATTCTAGAGCTTTCAGATGTACTTTTAAATTACTGGTATGAGAAGTTCCAGGCAAAAACCCTGAAGTGATAGAAACAACCCACCCATAAAATTTGTAACCCCAAATTTAGCCTGTCTACAAGAAATGCAGGTATAGGGGATTGGTCAGAGACTGAAGGAATGGCTAACTAATAAACACTTCAACTTGACATCAAACCCTAATACTATTAATGATACCCTGTTATGCTTGCAAACAGAAGCATGTTGTCCTCTGAGAGGCTCCAGACAGCAGCTGACTCAGACAGATACAAAGACCCACAGCCCAACAGTGGATGGGGCTTGAGGAAGAATAGGCAGAAGGATTGTGAGTCCTGAAAGGGTTAGTTAGAAACTCCACAGGAAGAGCAACAGAGTAAAATAACCTGGACCTCTGGGGTTCTCAGAATCTGAACAACTAACCAAAGAACATACAGGGATAGACATAGGTTTCCTCACACATATGTAACAGATGTGCAGCTGGGTCTTCATGAGGGTCCCAAATAATTAGAACAGGGCCTTTCCCAAAACCTGCTGGCAGTGTGTAGGATATGTTCTAACTGGGCTGTCTTGTATGGTCTCAGAGGTAGAAAAAGCACCTAAGCACACCAAGATATAAAGTGCCAGGGTTGGTGGATACACAGGGGTCCCCCACCCACTCAGAGGAGACAGGGGAAGGGATCAGGATTGTGGGAGGAGGTGACCAGGAGTGGGGCAGTGAACAGCATATAAAGTGAACAAGTGAAAAAGTAATAGTAAATAATTAAAAATTTTTAAAAAGAATGCCAAGAATCACAAAACATCTAACCCAACTCTGTTGGCTGGCTAGTTTTATGTCAACTTAACACAAGATATAGTCATCAGAGAAGAGGGGTCCTCAACTGAGAAAAACTGCCTACATAAGATCAGGCTATAGGCAAGATTGTAGGGAATTCTCCTCATTAGGGATTGATGGAAGAGAGCTCAACCTATTGTGGGTGGTACTACCCCTGGGCTGGTAGTCCTGGATTCTATATGAAAGCAAGCTGAGGAAACTGTGAAGAGCAAGTTAATAAGAAGCATGTTTCCATGGCTTCTGCATTCCCCTACTGCCTCCAGACTACTGCCCTGTTTGAGTACCTCTTCTGTTGTTCTCCAAGGATGAACAGCAATATGAATGTGTAATCCAAATATATTCCTTCTTTCCAAAATTGCTCTGATCATCATTTCTCTACAGCAATTGTAATTCTAAGACATCAACAAATGGTTAACAAACATGAAAAACAAAACAAAACAACAAAAACAAAAGCCCCAAAACAGAAAACCAACTGGTATTTGATACTCCTGGCCCAGCATATTTCATTGCACTTTTATGTTTTACTTAAAAAACAGTGTTAAAATCTGACTGCATCCAGCAAGACTGTCAGACCTATTTTGTCTTCTTTCTGTTAAAAGTGGTGACAAATGAGTGCTTTTGATTGTAGGAGGGTCACAGTTTGCAACTATGAAACAGTACAGGCAATAGCTCAAACATGATTTGAGTCCTTGATGCTTAAAATCAATAAGGCAACCACCACCTTTGCAGGACCACTTTTTTAAGTGACAGTGATTTGGGAGTCTAAAATACTTAATATACAAACAACAGCAATATATAAACTATTGCACTTAATCATAAAATACGTACAAGCTGATATGACAACAAAATCTAAAGGAGGAAGGAAGGAAAAGACAGATAGATGGTGGGATGAAGGGACTGAAAGAGGGAGAGAGGGGGGAAGGGGGAGAGAAACCTACTTTTAGTGAGAAAAAAGCAAAAAACAAAACTGAACAAAAAGTCCACAAATTGTTCACATAGGAATCCGAAATTTACTACAAGAATTCATACGAGGGAAATGGTAAAAAGTAATACAAGTTCTTAATTAAATTTAGTTTCTTCCAAAATGTAACAAACAATTGGCAAACTTTCATGACCTTAACTATTAGTGGAGGTCCTACAAATTTAAGCATTGAGACACCTATAATTTTAGGAGAGAGGTTAAATATAAGGCATATTATAAATAGGATTACCTTGAACATAAAAACTTTCCTCCTCTCTGCTCCAGGGATAGTCTTTAAACAAACAATCCTACTTATCTAGATCCATAGCCCTCCAAAAACCTGCCCATAATTAACATTTAGTATCTTAGGAGTTTTGATACAAACAGAAGCTCATCAAAACATCACTACATAAAACATGATTGGCATCATCCAGATGACTTTTGGATGTCTTTATTTGTTTTGTTTTGTTTTTGGTGTCATGTGATATCTCTTAATATATTAAGTACTAAATTTTATCCCACTGGTCCATATTGGGATAGGATTATGTGGCAGATCTTTAGGACTTATCAATCTTTTATACTGAAACTTCATGATAGTTTCCCATTTTCTCTCTCCAGCTCTTATCACCTGCTATTCTGCTCTTAGTTTCCCTGAATTTGACTGCTTTACATTCATTTTTATTGCTGGAACCATTCAGTATTTTTCTTCTGTAACTGACTTATTCACATGGCTCTGGAGGAATAGAGGTTTGTGGGAGGACAGGTGGCCATATACTTTGTATATATGCCTATGGGAAGGCAGTCACTGTTAGAAGTGGAGAAGACAATGATCTCTAACTATTCATGCTGTGACAAATTATAGGGTTTTCTTTCTTCAGAAGATTGAATTTTATTTTTTATTTTATGAACATGCTTCTATGTAGCAGGTTTAATTTCCATACTACCTAAGAATTTTCAAGCACCCTATGAAGGATGGATCAGCCTTCACTGTTCATTACCCAGTCTACCTCTTACAGATTGATTTTCCACATTGCTGTAAAATTCAGTAACATTCTGGGTGAAGTCACAGCAGAAATTTGTGTGACAATAAATAAATGATTGTTAAGATAGTTATATGGAAAGCACAGAAACTGCAGTAGGTAAATTATTTTAACATAAAAACTAATGTAGAATTCTAGTTATCACATTTCTAAATTTAATATGAAACAATAGTGATCATTGAGAAAAAAAATATGTGTATATTTAGTGATGGGCAAATGAGGAGAATTATACTACAGTAACAAAAACAACAACAACAACAACAAAACCCAACCACAAATCATAGTGATCACAGACTTAGCCTGAGTTCTGGGTTATATAAGTATACTGCAAGATTTAATGGTATGTCTGTGGAGGATCGGCCTCAGTGGTAGGGTTAGGGGCTTGCAGATGTAGTATATATGTCTATGGAGGGACAGTCTTTGTTCAAGGTGAAGGTTACTGTTCCTCTTCTTATCCAACACCATGCGTATTGTCATCATTAAAGAAATTTAATTCTTAAAATCTGCTGCAGCAAAAATGTTTCTCATGTCTCAGATAAGGTTTCAAGATATGTGAACAATCAAAAATGGACCCCAGCATCTCTTCCTATTTTCTGTTGCTGGATAAGTCTAGTGAGTGTCCATGTGTATCTATGCTTGTGAAAGCGTATTGGAAAGGTCTATCAAAATTACCTTTGCTGCTGAGGTGAATTGTTCACTACTCAAATTACTTAAAACAAAAGGGAAAAGGATGCTCTGGAGCTAGATATACAATTCTTAGCTATTTCCCCAGCACCATGTCTTCCTGCATGCCACCATGCTTCCTACCCTGAGTATAATGAACTAAATCTTGAATTGTAAACCAGCCCCAATTAAATGTTTTCATGGTCATGGTGTCTCTTTAAAGCAATAAAACCCTAATTAGGACAAACACATGCACACAAAAGGCCTTGACAAATCCAACATCTCTTTTTGATAAAATTCTTAGAGAGAATAAGTATACAAGAAACATTTCTCAACATAATAAAGGAAATTTACAGCAGACTGTAGCCAACATCAATTAAATGAAAAGAACACAAAGCAATCCCACTAAAATCAGGAACAAAACAAAGCAGTCTACTCTCTGGATATCTACTGAAAATAGTCCTTGATGTTCTCGCTAGATCAATAAAACAACAAAAAGAAGATCGAGGGGATATAAATTGGAAATGAAGAAGTCAAAGTATTGCTCTTCGCTGATGGTATGATAACATATAAAAGCAACCCTCTAAAATCCTGCTAGGAAACTCCTATAACTAATAAACATGTTCAGCAAAGTGATTGGACACAAGATTACATAAAAAATAATCAGTAGTCCTCCTGTATATAAATGACAAATGTGCTAAGAAAGAAATAAGGAAAACAATATTTTTCACAACGTTCTCAAATAATATAGAATATCTTGGTGTAACTCTAATCAAGCAAATGAGACATATATGACAACAATTTCAAATCTTTAAAGAAAGAAATTTAAGGAGATATCAGAAGATGGGAAATTCCTCCATGCTTCTGGATTGGTAGAATTAACCTAGTAAAAATAATTACTCTCACCAAGTCAATCTCAGATTCAACACAAGCCCATCAATAAAATCCACCACATTTTTTTTTACAAACTTCAAATGGACAACACTCAACTTTATATGGGGAAACAATACAATTCTATACAATAAAAGAACTTCCAGAGGTATCACTTTGATTTCAAGCTGAATTTCAGAGGTGTAGTAATAAAAATTGCGTGGTATGCATAAAAAGACAGACACGTTGATCAGTGAAATCAAATTGAAGACCCAGATATAAACCCACATATCTATGAACACCTGATTTTTTATAAAGATGCCAGAAATATAAAATAAAAAAGAACTAGAAAATATCATACTGAGTGAGGTAAACCAGCCACAAAAGAACTCACATGGTATGTACTCACTAATAAGTAGATACTAACCCAAAAGCTCACAATGCATATGATACAACCTACAGACCACATGGAGTATAGAAAGAAGGAAGATCAGGGGATGGATGCTTCAGTCCTGCACTGAGGGAGAAACAAGACAATTATGGGAGATGGAAGGAGAGGACGACAAGGGAGGGAGAAATAAATAGGAGGAAATAAGGATGGCAGTATCAGAATCTGGAGGAGATATGAGAGAGGTACAGAGGGTCAGGAAATGGAATAAAAATAGGGGGGATTAGGAATTGTGGATTGCCTCTGGTGGGTCCCAGACACCAGAGAAACGTGAGGCTCCCAGGACCCAATGGGATTGACATTAGCTGTAATGTGCAGAGAAGGGGGTGATAGAACCTGTGGAGAACACCTCCAGTAGATAGGCAGGGCCCTGGTCAATGGATGGAGCCATCAACCCTTCTCAAAGTTTTTTTAATCCAGAAATGTTTCTGTCCAAAGGACGAACAGGGACAAAATATGGAACAGAGACTGAAGGAAGGGCCAACTGGGGAACTGCTCCTACCTAAGTATACATTATGTCTGCAGACACCAAATCCAACACTGTTGGCTTGGCAAGAAGCACTTGAGGACAGGAGCCAAGTGTGACAGTTCCTGGGGAGGTCAGGCTAACAACTGATCAATGCAGATGCGAATGCTTGGAGCCAACCATCAGGCTGAACTCAGGAAACCTGGAGGGGGAGCTGGCAGAAGGACTGGAGAAGCTGAGGGGGATTGCAACCCCATTGGAAGAACAGCATAAGCTGGCCTGATCATCAACCTTGGAGAGTACCAAAAGGGATCTTTGGCTCATGATACATATGTAGCCTTGCCTGACAGCAATGAGAGGGGAGGTTCTTGGTCCCAGGAAGGTTTGATGCTCCAGAGTAAGGGGATGCTGGAACAGTGGGATGGGGGAGCACTATCATTCAGGCGAAAGGGAGGGGGAGAGCAGGTGTGGGATGTGGGGGTCGCAGAGGGATAACCAGGAAATGGGATATCATGGGATATGCGGTAGGTAGAGGGAGTAAAAGGAAAGTGGGATATCATTTAAGATGTAAATGAATGGAACAATTAATAAAAATTTTTAAAAAAAGAATGAAAAAAAGACAAAGTATCCTTAACAAATCATGCTTATCTAAATGGGTATCTGCGTGTAGAAGAAGGCAAATAGATTCATATCACCCTATACAAAACTCAGGTCTAAGTGGATCAAATATCTCAACATAACCCCAGATACACAGAACCTGGAAGAAGAGAAAGTGAAGAATAGAATGCATTGGTACAGGAGACATCTTCCTGAACAAGACACGAATAGCTTATGTACTAAAATCAGCAATAATAAATGAGACTTCATGAAACTGAACAGCTTCTGTAAAGAAAAGAACACCATCAGTAGGACAAAATATCAGCCTACATAGTGGGAAAAGACACCAACTCCATACCTGACACAGGGCTAATACCTAAAATATATAAAGAATTCAAGAAAGTAGATATCAACAAAGCAAAAATATCAAATGAGAAAGATGGTACAGATCTAAACAGAGAATTGCTAACAAAGTGCTTTCAATGGTGGAGAAATACTTAAAGAAATGTTCAACCTCTTAGCTATAACAGAAATACTAATCAAAAAAAAATCTGTGGTTCTATTTACATCTTTCAGAACAGCTAAGATCAAAAATACAAGTGACAGCTCATGCTGTAGAGCATGTACAGCAAAAGGAACACTCTAACACTGCTGATGGGAGTGCAAACTTGTACAGACACTTTAGAAATCAGCATGGTGGTTTCTCAGAATTGAGACTTGATCTACTTCAAGATATAGTTATGCTACTCCTGGACACATACCCAAAGGATGCTCTGTTCTACCACAAGGACACTTGCTCAAATATGTTCACAGCAGCTTTACTCATAAAAGTCAGAAACTGGAAAGAACCTAGATGTTACACAATGGAAGAAAAGATTTTTAAAATTCAGTACACTTGTACAATGGAGTATTACTAAGTAGTTAAAAACAAGGACAATGGGAAATTTTCAGACAGATGGATTTAAAATGAAAAAAAAAAACCTGAAAGGGGGAACCTGGACCCAGAAAGACAAACAAGGAATGTACTCACATATAAGTGGATGTTAGCTGTAAAGGATAATCATGGTGAAATTTACACACCCCAGGAGGTCAAGTACCAAGCAAGGGTCGTAGGGGAACACAAAATCTCCCTGAGAGGGAGAAGTAAAACAGATTTCATAGTTGAACTATAGGGAAATTGGAGATGGGTATAGGAGAGATTATAGGGGACTGAGGTAGAGATTACTGGAAGAAACAACTGGAATTGGGAGCTATTTGGGGGAAAGCTATAAACATAGCATACTAGAAACTCCCAAGAATCTGTGAGGTTGACCATACAAGACTCCTAGTAATAAGGAAGAGGAGCCTAAACTGGCCATCTTCTGTTACTAGGAAAGGCTTCCAGTTGGTGGATTGGAACACCAGTGAAACCACAAAACCTTTGATCTGCAATTTGTCCTGCTTGCAATATGTGCTGGGGTTAAGGTGGCGCAGAAGCTGTGAGAGTGACCAACCAATTACTGGTCTTCCAAGAGGGTCAGGATCCAGAGACATAGGATAGAAAGATAAAAGTCAATGAAATAATCCCGAATGACACTCTGTTATACCCATAAACTGGAGTCTAGCATAGTTGTAATCAAAGAGGCTTCATCTAGCCACTGATAAGAGCAGATAAAGTGACCCCCAACCAAATATTAGGCAGCTTTCAGGGAAACCTGTGGAAGAGGTAGTGGAAAGATTTTAGCAGCCAGAGGAGTCAAAGACATCACAAGAAAATTTACAGAATCAACTAATCACAGCTTATAGAGTTCCAGAGACTGAATCAAAAATCAACAAGTTTGCATGGGTCTGAGCTATGTCCTCTGCATTCCTGTTGTTTGTATAACTTTGTATTCTTGTGGGACTCCTAAGAATGAGATAATGGGCTGTCAGACTCTTTTGCCTGCTTTCGGAACCCTTTTTCTCCTACTGAGTTGCATTGCCAGCCTTAATATGAAGGGTTGTAACTAGTCTTATTGCAACTTGATATGCCATGTCTGAGTGATATTCCTTAGCAGCCTACTTTTTACCAAAGGGAAATAGAAGGAGAGTGGATATGGGTATGGGGTGAGGGTCTAGGAGGAGAGGAGCATACTGAAACTGTTTAGGATGTAATATAGGAAAGAAGAGTAAATAAACATATCATGTAAATAAAAATAATTGACACATTTATTGTGGTCATTTCCTTGTTAGTTTTCTTCTGTACTGAAAGAGCATGTTAGTATTCATCAACTATGAAGTAGTCAATATAAATCAATAATATACATGGCTATATCATATAAAGTTAATGAGATTAAAAGTCAGAAAAGTTTGAGTGATTCTTATCTCTATACTGAGCATCCAGCAATGTGCCTATTGTAGATGAGTGTTGACAGGAAATGTGCTGACAGATGAGCTCAGATGCGTGGCAAGTGGCTTGTACTACTTGAAGATCCCTGCAGAGTCCTGTTATGAAAGTATTTTTATTCAAATCCAGAACTTATATTGGAATATATTTGATGCAGTTGGAAGAGCAAATGGAAACTGGAATGTAGGAATATGATTAGGAGTATGATACATTTCTCTATAATAGAAACTCCTGGCATGGAAAGTCCGATCTAATAGCAACAGTGATATTAAAGAGTGAGTCAGTGGCTTTGAGAACCAGTGTTATCCTCATCCAACAGCTTAGAGGACAGCCTGATGATTTAGCAGGAATGCTATACATTTTAACTTAAGAATTATTGGACTATGCTTTTTACCAAGAAAGAAATGTATCCATAATTTAGACAAAAATAATTGTAAATGTGACAATGATTTAGAAGCACCACATTCTTTAAAACACCAAGAGACAAACTTTTACATTAAATTTAAAAATAACTGTGTTAATTTACCTCTCAATACTATCAAAAATACATGACTTTACATTAAAAGGTATTTTCTTTTGTAGGCTCATAGGGCTGCACAAGACACAATAATTATACTTAATGAATTTTAAAATATTGAAATAATGATGGAAATCATAACTCTAAAGTATGGCATAAGTCCAAAATATATTTATTGAGCTAGGAATGATAGATCTATAAGGTTTTGCTATGTTGTAAGATTTTATATCAGTAGAGTTAAATTCTCTTTTACATTGTCCTTCAAGAACCTCTTCCACTCAATATCTCATATATTTTTCTAACATTCAAAACTTTCTTTTTCACCTCAAGAAACCCTACATATCCTCCAAATTCTGAGACCCTTGAGAGTTTCCTGAGAGAAAACAGAATGTGTAGGACATAATACTTCATGACTTTGCATAGCCTCTCCTACTGAAATGAGGAAGTAATGTAAATATTTGAGGGAGTGGATATACCACTAAGAACATATGCTACTAAGTGCATATACTACTAAGTGCAAGTACTACTAGGAATACAGATAAATGGAAATACATGTTTATTTTATTTCTTTGAAACAGTGAGCATGGTTCAAAGATTTATTTATTAAACAGGTGCCACCACCCAGTCACCATCATGACAAGTGTCTAACTGCAAAGTAGCATACAATCAATTTGAAGTGCCTTTATTTACCCACTACTAGAAAAAATAATTCTGTCCATGTTTTTCATTTTCCTTTTATGATTGAAAATAAACATGAAAAGTCTGTATATATTAGGTATAATATTTTAGTTGGAAGGATATACAAGTATATCCATATGCTTAAGGCTGATAAGTATAAATGTCCATCAACTTGACTCAAAGTGCAGATACTCTGAAGCATATTGACGAATGAGTACATGTATTTTAATTAAATAGGGGTTAATATTCTGAAGTATATACATGCAAGGAAATAAAGTAGTTCAGTAGATAGCTGTCTCCAAAAACAAAATGACATGTCCTTAAAGAACAGCACAGAATATGAAAGGAAGAAGTCCAGCATACTCCACTTCTGATGTGACTATTTGTCTTTTCATTATCAATTAATTTCCAGTACTATGAAATATGTGTGTGACTTTTACTTCATATTTTGTATTTATATATCTCAGACAGCATGATCTCACATATTAATTTGTAGACTTTTAACAGGTGGAAACGAATAGTCCCAAGATTATGGTCTTAATAACATGTAAGATATCATCTAGAATTATAGTTTAATTCTCACCTTTTAAATCTTCACCTTTTCTCCTACTTTTAATCCTGCCCCCACAGCCTATTCTATATCTATAAGCACACAGCTTACAAGGGCTTTGGAAATCACTTTCACTATCATAGTGATCGCCTCATTACTTGGCTAAAAATCTTTCAGATTTTTAGAAATAGTCCTAATTTCTGCCCATACCTCTCATTTGAGTTTTACTTAGGTTCTTGTTCAGGTTTGAGATTATGATCTGAACATGAGGCGGTCTCCATGGAGATGATGTGGCTTTGTGCTTTTCTGTGTTGAAGGACATTCGTTTTCTGGTTATTTTGGTGTCTATTGTGTTAGTGTTCTTTGCTACTTGGGAATTAAATGCAATGCAGAGAACACTCTGTGCCTTCTAGAAAGGTGAGATCCAGCTTGAGGTCAGTGCCATGAGTGAATTTATTTTGTTTGTTTTTTTTTTACAATGGAAATTAATATCAGAGCTGTGTACAAAGTAAACTGGTGCTCAACCACTGAGCTAGACTTTCAGCACATTCTGTATTTTTCCTTAACTTGTAACTTATGGAAAAATAAATCTACAAATGCTGTTATATGTGTGTATTTGTGACAGGAAAATAGATAAAACTCCTATTGTAAGTTTG
Source organism: Grammomys surdaster (assembly GCF_004785775.1). Classification (NCBI taxonomy): domain Eukaryota; kingdom Metazoa; phylum Chordata; class Mammalia; order Rodentia; family Muridae; genus Grammomys; species Grammomys surdaster. The sequence continues at coordinate 12,159,245 of NW_021604633.1, read as the reverse complement.
AGATACATTCTTCAAAGCATGTCAATAAATTACATTATAACTTTTATATAGACATGTTTTTGTTTATTTATGGAGAGTAGTAAATAAAGTTTTAGAGAGTTCAAGAAAGATCAGATGAACAATGCATCTAAACATGCTAGTATTTCAAGAATTAATGGAGGTGGATGACAGGCACTGTGGGTAAAGGCACACACCAACAAGCATGAAAACCTGAAGAAGCTTTGAACTCCCATGAGAGATGGAAATATCCAATCCACACAAGGTACCTCTAATCTCTACATGGGGTAGAGATTACATGTACAGACATAAGTCAGAGGCAGTTCGAGTTTATAATAAAGCAGTGTTATTCCATTATTCCATCAATCCAAGAATTAGATAACTCACTCATGAGAGAAGAGCCATCACAATCCTACCATGTCCTCGGCTTATTACACATCACTCCAAAAATGTTAGGAGGAACATTCAAACCATAGCACAAATAAGGATTCATTCTTCAATATGTTACAGAGGATCTGGACTTCGGGTAAAGTTGATGGACATTTATACTTATCTGCCCTAAGCGTTATTAAAATGATGGGCTTGTAAGTAGTTGGTGGTCATGATTTTCACGAGCTGTTGCTATCTGACAATATACATGACATTGACTGTTATTAGTCACCATATTTTAATTTTCTGTGAAATAGATGTTAACTTCATTAATAATGGCATTTAATATTGAGATTTGAGAAAAGATGAATTTAGTTTTCCTAAAAGCAATTTCTCTAGTCATGTTTGAAAACCAAAGTCACTTGAATGTTTGGAATAAGTTTTCTTAAACATTCTTAGAAAAGAATGAAGTTTTGTTTGCTTTTTATTTTGTTTTATTTTTAACCTAGTCAATACTTTTCAGAAAAATAAGCCTAAAATTAAGAAACAAAATCTATTAAAATGCAGCAAAAATCTTACTTTAATCGATTTACCAATAGTGTATTATTAAAAATTAATGAGGTTTGTGTTGCCATATATTGCAATTACACAATCAAACTTTGTTTTTCAATACTGTAAAAATTAAGGTGTTAGTTTTTTTTAATTTAAAATTAAAATATAAACTACAAATAAACATTTTTAACTGCTTCTTTTTCTGATCGATTTCCTTCCTTCATTTGTCTTGTTGAGTAAAGACTTCAAGTCAAGAGAGATAATGTTTTCTAATGCAATAGTCTTTTGATATATGATTTTATTGAGGAAAGAAGAGCATTAAAATCTATATATATTGAGGAGAAGTGTTTACTAATTTCCATTATTTTGCTATTGTGCTTTCTCTGTGTGTGCAAGGGTGGTTGTTTTGCCTACATATATGTCTATGTATCACTTAATGATCCTTTGGCGACATTGGATCATCTGAATCTGGATTAAGACCTATATAGGTGATGGAAACTGAACCTGAGTCTTCTAGAAGAACAACTAATGCTTTTAGTCATTAAGTCACTGATTTATCCCTGAATATTTTTGCCTTTTATTAAACAAGGATATTAAAGGCTTTGCCCAAGTAGCTGAGTTTTCAATCTGTCAGACAACTGAGCTATTTGTTGTTTTCTTTTTAATTTATCAGGTCTTTGAATTTAAAACAGTGAAATAAGTGGTTTTTTTTCTATAATAGAAGGAATAGAGGTGCCAAACAATTATGTTCTCTGCTTTGTGTATGTTTTAGACATCATTTCACAACATTGACTTTTCTTCTACTCAGACATACATATTTTAGCTAAATAACCAACTGTTCTCTTTCAATCTTTTGTATACTATCACCTACCAAATCAGAGACTGAATTTAGTGGAGAAATATTGGATGTCTTAATAGCTAAAATTTATGTTTCTCAAAATACTTCTGGGAAATCATACAGTCTTTTCTTTTCATTTTTTTTTCATAAGAGAACCTTGACAAAGTTTAGATATATATTATAATCTTTCCACTTTTTATCTAGCATCATATTACTACAAAGATATAAAATACTAAGGGAGATTTTACACAAGTAGCTTTTGAATAGTATGATTATTGTAGACATCATACATTTTCCAGTATACAATGAAAAGCTCACAAGATTTTCCAGAGTTTTTGGATCCAGAGATGACACTGAGAGGGGGAAGGGA
>NW_021604633.1:12148446-12157019 GCF_004785775.1 Grammomys surdaster | reverse complement strand
GGGAGGGAGGGAGGGAGGGAGAAAGAAAGGCTTATTGTGTCATCCTACCCTTAATCACATACCCATAGTTTTATTTTAAATAAAATGAAACATTATTCAGTTATTGAAAAAAAAAGAGTATATGGAAAAACTCTTGTCTCAAAAACAAAACAAACACTTAATTATTCATTCTATACAAATAAATTATGTCCATTCTCTTTGTGTTGGCATCATTGCCTCTGGAACCCATCAACCACCGTCATTCACTATCATCTGCAGATATTCTCTGCTTGTAACATATGTTTGCCTGAAGTTCTCTTACTGAGAGATTTTTACCTGGTACAAGCATAGCTATGCTCTCAGTGTTGTGGGCCTCAACATACCCAGGATTTAACTGTGGAAACTTGGAGGATCACACTTAGACTCATATATTTTAGAATCCAAAGTTAATGTCATTTAAACAACTGTTATGATGTACCAGCAGACTGAGGCTGTAAAAACAGAAGCAGAGAACTTCATTAAAAACAGACAGCTGACCTGTATGAATCAAAAAAAGAAAAGTCTCACTGGTTTCACTGAACTAATTAAGGAAATTAAATTGTGGTTATTTGCAATAGCAGTGATTTAATTTTCTTGTTCTGTTTTCTGTTGTTTGTTCTCTCCTTTATCTATGTCTAACTTTCAATTTACCAATCTTATTTATACCTCATATTCAGACACAAACAACCCAATAAAATAATTCTCCTTAATAAATAAAATATAATTATGTGCAAACACTGTTTCCTTTTACTAAACAATGATTAGGAAAGTGATCATGATGACTCCCAAGATGGCACTCTGATGACCAAATTGAGAATATATCTCATTTTATCATATGGCAAACCCACACTAGAGGACAAACCTACACACATAACATCAATGTTTATGAAGACCTCTCAGGTAAACCAGCCATTCATCTACTACATATATCTGGCCTTAATAGGACAGACTCAGCTGTTTTCAGAGGTTGACAATTGTATCCTCTTTGTGATTAAAGCTCAAATTAGGAAGTGCCATGGTATTTGGGAGGTTTGAATTTGATCAAAAAATAAAAGGCCTGAAGGGTCCCTCTGATTTTATTACCCTATGAGATATTAATCATTTCATATGTAGAGAAAAGCTATTCTAACACTTTATAAAATGCATATAAATAATCACATTCACAAATACTTCTGCATCTTACAAGTTCTTTTTTCAATATATTAGAAAAGTTTTGGATATATATGTTTGTCTTTTATACATAAAGAAATGTATAAAGAAAGCAAGTTTTTCATTTTCTGAAATACATATTGAATTTGGAAAAGAAATTTACCATTACAATTTCTGTATTATTTAAGGTATTTATGTTGATTTTATATTGCACTAATGATAGAAAAAAATATTATTTAACATACAAAATTAATAGAAGTTTTGTATTTAGTTGTGGAAAACAAGATATGGGACATACATTATACTGTTTCAGGATATAATATTATGTAACAAAATAAGATTTGTAAGTCCATGTTCCTCCCCACCATTGGGCACCTTTTGAGCAGGCAAAACTTGGGGAGCTTGACTGATCTTATTCCAAGCCATGGCAGCCTGGTGTTGGACTTCAGGGAAGCACTGAGACACCCCTCGTGGGTGGGAAAGCACACTCTAAGATGTAAGGAGCCAAATTTGGGGTTCCCTGACTTCCTGACTTCTGGGTCTCCAGTCATCACTGGATAAGTGCACAGAGAAGTCCAGAATGAAGTGTTGGGGTTCATGGGCCCATGACAAGGCCAGGACAGGGTGTGCCCAAACTCATGGACATTCAGTCATGAGGAGTTAGGAGTGTAGTTGGAGGTCCAAGGGCTAAAGATGGCAACTATTCCAGACAGGGGGCAGGGGAAGATGAAAGCTCCAGCTTAGCTCATTGGCTAAGGTAGCCGCAGTTGTCTGGATGTACAGATGGGCCTTCTACAGGAGACATAAGTTGCAGCTCTGTAGACAAAGGCCTTCTCCATGTTCCTAACGATGGTTCTCAATGAAAGATGCAGTTCTCGGTTTCAAACTGTTTATTGACTGTTCATTGTGAAAAATGAATTTGTCCACCAACTTCTCAGTGTGGACCAGAGATTAAATACTTTTGTGAGGAGTGTTCTGGAAAAGAAGCTTATTGGCTAAACCCTCAGAGTTTCTAGGTGCCCCATTAGCGTGGAGAACTCTGGTTTAGGCTGTGTGACCCAGCATGGGGAACAAGACATGTCTTCCAGTCCGTGATTCTGGCAGGGGGCAGGAAGGCACCTACTGTCTCAGCAGTTTGTACCCAAGATTCCTGGTTCTCAGATCCACTCTACCTTACCAAGATTTCTGGCATGGCCCACTGTCCCACAAAGCTTAATGTTCATTTTTTTTATTGTATTAAAATCCATATTCAGAGAATAATGAGACATAAAGGTACCCAATATATCTAAGATTTTCATGCTGTGGTACCATGAAATGGTGATAGCACAGTCTCTCAGATATATTGGAAAGCACTTGCATTGGGCAGAAGGGACATTACTGGTCACACCTGTTTGCTCACTTATGTTGAATGGGTTTGAGGAATACTAAGGCAAATTTTCAGTATGTCAAAGGCATTAGTATGATCTAAATAATTAAATCATTTCTAAAAGTTTTTCAGAAATAATTTTTAGATTTATGATTTCTTACTTAGAGGTTTACAGAATAAAGCTACTATATTCTAAGATTATTTCAAATATGCTGACCTGATGGCTTAAGTAGATAAAATTACCTATGAGGTCATGGAGGTTTGGATATGCTTGGCCCAGGGAGCAGCACTATTAAGAGGTGTGGCCTTGTTGGAGTAGATATGGCCTTGTTGGAGAAAATCAAACAAGTATCACTGTGAGGGTAGGCTTTGATATCTTCCTCCTAGCTTCCTGAAAACAGTCTGATCCTGGTTCCTTTGGATGAAGATGTAGAACTCAAAGCTCCTCCAGCACCATGCATGCCTGGACACTGCAGTACTACCTGCCATGATGATAATGGACTGAGCCTCTGAGCCTGTAAGCCATCCCCAGTTAAATGTTGTCCTTGAAACAAGTTGCCTCAGTTATGGTCATGGAATCCCAAAGACAGAAGTTGGTATCAGGAAGGGGGTATTACTGTGCTAGGCCTGACCATGCTTTTGCTTTGAGGAATATAGATTTGGGGACTTTATAAAGCAGCTAAATGCTTTAAGTGGGGCTTAATGGGCCATACTAGTAGAAGCATGGAAAACGGTGTTCCTTAGTGTGCTTTGAACTAGAGGGACCTAGCTCAAGAGCTTTCAAAGGAGAAGAATTTTAGTATGTAGTCTAGAGATTATTTTGTAGTACTTTAGTGAAGAATGTGGCTGGCTCAGCAGCTTTATCCATGTATCTTTGGCTTTAGAGTCAAGAATGGAAGGGATTACTATGACAATTGACACTGGTTGGCTGGATTTAAGAAATTGTGGTGATTAAGAAGAGACCAGCATCATTGAGGTGAAATCTGGGAAGTGCTTTCTGAAAGCACAAAGAAGTTGTGTTACAAAGATAGCCAAGATTGTACCTCATGCTACAGCTGGACTAGGTAATGTGTAATAATCACCCAGGTGGTACTGAGTTTGAACTTTGAACTTTTAACATTGTTGAGACTCTTATAGACTATGGGACTTTTAAAGATGAGCTAAATGTATTTTTTATTATACTATGGCTAGGCATGCCATGACCCTGCCCCCTAGACACTGAAAAAGACTTTCTGGGACAATGAATGGAGTATGGTGGTTTGAATGTGCTTGGTTCAGGGAGTGTCACTATTAGGAAATGTGGCCTTATTGGAGTAGGTCTATCCCGGTTGGAAAAAGTGTCATTCTTGGTGTGGTCTTTGAGACCTCCCCTCCTAGCTGCATAAAAACAATCTGCTTCTGGATGGCTTCCTTTGAATGAAGATGTACAACACTCAGGTCCTGAAACACCATGCCTGCCTGGACACTCCCATGCTTCCTGTCATGATCATAATGGGTTGAACCTCTGAACCTGTAAGATAGCCTTAATTAAATGTCTTTATTATATTAATAAGAGTTGCCTTAGTCATGGTGTCTTTTACAGAAATGGAAACCCTGACTAAGACAGATGGTATGGTTAGTGTCCATTGTCAATTTGATTGATTCTAGAATCAGCTACAAAATGGGTTTTTATGAATTTATCTTTAGGGGATTATTTTGATTATGTTAATTGATGTTTAAAGATGCATATTAGCTGTGAATCTATTGTATGACAGGATATCAGGGAGGGTATAATAGAGAAAGGGAAATAAGTATTACATTCATACATTCTTTGTTATCTATTCCTCTGATGATGGATATAATATGACCAGTTATATCAAACTCCTGCTGCCTCAATGTCCCTATCAGGGTATACATTACCTAGAACAGCAAACTAAAACAAATCTCTTCTACTGTAAATTGATTGTACCCATGTATCATATTTATTCATACTGTCAGAAATAGCAGAAATAACCAGCCAAAATGTTTTAATTATGACATGTATGAAAATTGGTCAGGCAGTGATGGTGCATGCCTTTAATCCCAGCATTTGGGAGGCAGAGGCAGGTGGATTTCTGAGTTTGAGGCCAGCCTGGTCTACAGGGTGAGTTCCAGGACATACTCACTTGGACATTTATAACTGCTCTCCTGACAGAACACTATCATGGAGATTTTATAGTACAAAGATTGGAAAGAAGGTTAGACACAAATAAGCCAATAAGTAGCCCAAATGACTTCTATAAAAGACAATCAATAGCAGATGTCTTCAGTCATCTCCAGAGAAATTATATGAGAGATAGTCTCACTTCATCTCTCTTACATTTTTCTATTGGTTGAAAACTGAACTGTAGATATCTCCTTTCCATTGCGTTTGTGTTTAAGTTTGACTCCATTTAACCACTTGGCATCAATTAACTTAAACAGGTAAATATATTGTGTCTTTATTGCAATCTCTCCAGGAGTCTGTCATATATTTTGCACATAAAATTTCAAGAAAACTAAAGGAGCCCTCATATGGCTTATTAAACTGATTTCTCATTATACATGCTGGTGGATGTGTGAATGCATATGAATGTGTGTCTGTGTATGTGGATGTGTGTGTGTGTGTGTATAGATAGTTTTTCATTTTGAAGGATAACTTTTTCGTGATAATTAAGTTCCCAGAATTTAAATCCAATGTTATTTTATTACAATATTATTTTGTTACAATAAATGTTAGGTTAGTTTATTAGACTCTGCACTCTAAACTCTATTGTCAAGAATTTTTATGACATTGTTTTCCTAAAATCAAATATAGAAACACAAGAAGTTACATCAGAGAGCATATGTTAACTAAAATTAATTTTCAATTTTTTCAAAGGAAAGGCATAAAAGATATCTAATTAGAGATAGATTTAATTTGAAAATTAATTCAAAAAACAGTTGAGTTTGTTCAATTATTTTGTCTTGAAATAGGCAAAGAAAAATAAAGGAAGTTGTATAAATACTTCAATGCAGCCAACAGAAAATCTTAGATATTTTATGTAAAATATTAACAAAGCCACAGTATCATAATGATATAGCATTAATATTTTCTATGTTTTATTCTTATGTCTAAGAAAATTATTTTATCAATGATTTTTCTTTTAAGAATTTTTTACAATATTTTAATTACTATTTTGAGAATTTCATGAATGTATTTTCCTAAATCATATTTCAAAACTTTATTAATTTATTTCATAGCAAATAACTAAAATTTCTCCTTCTTACTTTTTTAAAACTGGTGTTTTTAAGAATGAAATATGTGTGTATGTGTGTAGAAAGAGGTGAAAGTCAATTATATGACTTTTCTTTATGGAAATTTAACATCACTATTCTCAGAGTCAATCCTATATAGTTGATGCAAATTATAGCCATTAATGCAAACAAAGTGTTACTAAATATCACATACATATTTCCTGAAATGAATAACTAGATTATCTATCATTTGATAGCATGTACCCACAAAAAAATTAAATTTGCATTGAAAAGTTATTGATTTATAAATGTGATTATATAATTATAATAACTTGTTTATCCTCTTGGAAAATTGATTTAATATATGAAAAATAGTTATCATGGAGTCATTTAGAGATATACCACTGATCTTTTCCAGAATTCTAGGATTTATATGAGGACACCCTCTACAATGATTTTGGACTCATCCGAGAACACCTGGAATGGTTTAATAATGGCTGAGGAAGATTCATGGGTCTTTTTCAAGGCTTTGAAGGATTTCTTCTCAGTCTCTGTCCATTCCAAAGTCTGTATAACTTCAGTGTTGGTATATAGGGGCTTGGATATATAAGAAAATCCCATTCTCCATAGCTGATAGTATTCAACCACCTCAGGTAATTTTTTATTTGTTTTATAATACAGGAGTGGGACTTGGAAGGATAGGTGAAATACAGGTGTAGGAAAATGTCTGCTTAACTTTCTCGAAGTTGTAGCCTAGGTATATGATCTGAAGGATGCAGAGATAAGCCTTCTCAGCTGAGATTCTGTACCCTAGGGTTTGGATGGTTGCATAAAGGCTTTCTGTTTTCTGTCTACATTCATCATGATGGTTGAAGCTATGAGGAAGTTAACTACGTACTGAAACAGGTTTCTTTGTGAATATTTTTGTCTAAATTGCAACAGATCTGTACTTAGGAACCCATAAAATGATGCTGTTGAGTCCTTAATCTTCTCCTAGTCTGTTTCCTCTATTTCCTCTCTTGAATGTTTCCCCAAGGTTAGTAATCACCACATGGAAGTGTTTCCTTCCTTCCTGTCTTCCTGTCTTCAGCTGAATTTCAGCCTTAAACTTTCTGAGCAATTTCCAAATGTTAAAACTTATTCATAACTTCAAGTCCCTCTAATTTGGGGATTTTTCTGTTATTTTCTTTCAGATACTTGCCAGAGGCTAAGTTAGATGTTTTTTTAAAACTATATATCTATATTGATATAGATATATGGATATCAATATTATTGATTCTTTGGGAATTTCACATCATACACCCTGTTAGAGTTATATTCAGTTCTTCAATGTCCACCTATCAACCTTGTGAGCACCTTCAAAAATTATAAAAATAAAAGTCCAGCTTCTGTTATCTATATACACACTAGAATATGGTCAAACTCACAAATGGTCTGTCCTTAAATAGAAATGAGTTCTTTCCCTCCAGAACTTCCCACCCCTAGAAGCTATCAATTGTGGAGAGCTAACTTTAGCACCCATTTTATACTTTTAAAGAATTCTGTTTAATTGCTTCTTGTTTAAACTGCTACAGCTTATTATGGGATAGATGGAGGTTGGTATAGTGGTTGGGGTACAGCTTTTCAAAGAAGCAGTTTATGTCCCTCTTTCTGATTTATGCATCTGAAATCATTGATACTACTGCAAAAGTTGCATCCATACTCTTTACAGTCAACAGAAGCACGGATTATAGACTTTCATATAGTTTATGGTGGCAGCACAGACCGTGTACATGGGCCCAAGCTAAAGTGGCCTCACAGATCCAGACAAGACCTTGGACACAGCCCAGACTCTGCCCATCACCTCGGTGGCAGTGCAGGACATTCACATCAGTATGGCCCCTGGTGGCAGCAGGCCCGTGGACATCAACATAACTTTAGTTTGTAACACAAATCCTAGATATCTGAGTGGTCTTTGATGGTAACACAGGGCACAGGCATCAGTACAGACCTTGGCCACAAAAACATAACTAGTCCAGATATGGTGATCAGTAGCAGCATGTCCTATAGAAATAAACATGGCTTCAGGTGTCAACCTAGACCAAAAACATATGCATGAGTTTTGATGGTAATATGAGCCATGGACATCAACAGAGACCCTAGTTGTAGTGGGTCTTTGGACTCAGACATGACCCTCAGCACCAGCATTGACCCAGACATCACCATGGTCTCAGGTAGCAGTGCAGGCCATTTATGTTAATAGGTGTATTAGTAATAGCACAGCCCACTGATATCAACATGATGTCAAGTGGCAGCCCAAATTGACACCTGCATGACCTTTGGTGGTAACATGAGCCTGGGACATCAACACAAAGTCTTGTTGTAGTAGGATCTCAAACCCTGACATGGCCCTAGATGACGGCAGTGATTTTGACATCTTCATTACCCCAGAAAGCAGCACACTGTGTTAATATCAGCCTGGTCCTCACCACAGTAGGGTCTAGTCATGTCTCTAATTCTGCTTCTCTCCACACCACACTGACCATTTTCCTTCCTTTCTTTCTTTCTTCCTTCCTTCCTTCCTTCCTTCCTTCCTTCCTTCCTTCCTTCCTTCCTTCCTCCCTCCTTCCCTCTTTCTCTCTCTCTCTTTCTTTCTTTCTTTCTTTCTTTCTTTCTTTCTTTCTTTCTTTCTTTCTTTCTTTTTTTCTCTCCACACCACACTGACCATTTTCCTTCCTTCCTTCCTTCCTTCCTTCCTTCCTTCCTTCCTTCCTTCCTTCCCTCCCTCCCTCCCTCCCTCCCTCCCTCCTTCCCTCTTTCTCTCTCT
>NW_021604633.1:12145885-12148346 GCF_004785775.1 Grammomys surdaster | reverse complement strand
CTAATCCCCATGCCGAACTCAAATGACATGGCTTTCTTCCTCTTCTCTATTTCTCTTTTCCTGGCAGATTCCATGACATACAGCTTGCCTGCCATTAGAGTTTTCTTCAGAACTCTGCTTTTCCACAAGCTTTCTTTGGTATCTCTTCTTAAATAACACTATTGATGAGATTAAGAACTCAAAGAAAGGATCCTGATTTTCCTGACAGTAAAACAATTGATAATAAAATACAATTTTAATTAATAGATTTAAATATTTTCAGAAATAATTCAGAGTTTTAAAAATAACAATATACATGTACTTGTTTCTTTTTTTTTTATTGGATGTTTTATTTACATTTCATATGTTGTCCCCTTACCCCAAACCCCACACACCCAGGAACCCCCAATCCCCTCACCCCTCCTCCTGCTTCACTGCGGATGTACCCCTACCTACCCGCCCCCATTCCCACCTCCCCACACTCAAATTCCAAAGCCCCTGGGGCGTCCAGCCTTCTTGAGGCCAAGGATCTCTTCTCCCACCTATGCTCAGCAGGGCCCTCCGCTCTCACGCTCTTACGTATACAGCTGAAGCCCTGGATCCTTCCCTAAGTGGTCCCAGGCTGGTGGTTTAGACCTTGGGAGCTCTGGTTGGTTGGTATTGTTGCTCTCCTCATGGTGCCGCAAACCCTTTCAGCTCCTTCAGTCTTCACTCTAACTCCTCCATAGAGAACCCCATTATCAGTTCAATGGCTAGCTGTGATCATCTGCCTCTGAATATGTCAGATTCTTGAAGATCTCTGAGGAGACATCCATATCAGGCTCTTATCAGTATGCACTTCCTGACTTCCACATCAGCATCTACCTTTGGTGATTGCACATGGGATAGATACTCAGGTGGAGTGGTCTTCAGACGGCCCCTCCTTCAGTTTCTGTCCCTCACTTTGTCTCCATATTTGCTCCCTTGAGTATTTTGTTGCTCCTTCTAAGAAGGACCGAATCACCCCCACTTGGTCTCCCTTCTTTATGAGCCTCATGTGGCCTGTGAGTTGCATCTTGGGCATTTCAAGGTTCTGGGCTAATATCCAGTAATCAGTGAGTGAATACCATGTGTGTTCTTTTGTGATTGGCTTACCTCACTCAGGATGATAATTTCTAGTTCCATCCATTTACCTAGGAAATTTGGTTTTGTCATGGAATATCTTGGTTTCACCATCTATAGTGATTGAGAGTTTTGCTGGGTATAGTAATCTGGGCTGGCAATTGTGTTCTCTTCGGGTCTGTATGATGTCAGTCCAGGCTCTTCTGACTTTTATAGTCTCTGGTGAGAAGTCTGGTGTAATTCTTATAGGTCTGCCTTTATATGTTACTTGACCTTTTCCCCTTACTGCTTTTAGTATTTTTTTGTTTTGTTTTGTACATTTGATGTTTTGATTATTATGTGACGGGAGGAATTTCTTTTCTGGTCTAGTCTATTTAATGTTCTGTAGGCTTCTTGTATGTTTATGGGCATCTTGTTATTTAGGTTAGGGAAGTTTTCCTCAATAATTTTGTTGATGATATTTACTGGCCCTTTAAGTTGGGAATCTTCATTCTCATCTATACCTATTATCCTTAGGTTTGGTCTTCTCTTTGTGTCCTGGATTTCCTGGATGTTTTGGGTTAGGAGCTTTTTGCATTTTGCATTTTCTTTGACAACTGTGTCAATATTTTCCATGGTATCTTCTGCACTTGAGGTTCTCTCTTCTATCACTTGTATTTGGTTGGTGATGCTTGCATCTATGACTCCTGATCTCTTTCTTAGGTTTTCTATCTCCATGTTTGTCTCCCTTTGAGCTTTCTTTATTGTTTCTATTTCCATTTTCAGATCCTGAATGGTTTTGTTTAATTCCTTCTTTGTGTTTTCTTGCATTTCTTTAAGGGATTTCTGTGATTTCTCTTTAAAGGCTTCTACCTGTTTACTTGTACTCTCCTGTATTTCTTTAAGGGAGTTACTTAATTCCTTCTTATAATCCTCTATCATCATCATGAGAAGTGATTTTAATTCTGAATCCTGCTTTTCTGGTGTGATGGGGTGTCCAGGGCTTGCTATATTGGGAGAACTGGGTACTGATGATGCCAAGAAACTTTGGTTTCTGTTGCTTATGTTCTTGTGTTTGCCTTTAGCCATCTGCTTATCTCTAGTGTTACCTGACCTCACTGTGTAAGACTGGAGTCTGTATTTCCGGTTATCTTGCTTGTGGCAGAGCTCCTCAGAGTCCAGATGTCTCTGTGGTCTTATGACCCTAATCTCTGGGTGGAAGAACTCCTGGGGCTCAGGCCACCTCTTGGATCTGGAAATTCTTCTGCTCTGGGTGCAGTGGTTCCTCTAGGATGGCTCAGGATACAATGTCTCCCAAGTGCAAACCACCTCAGTGTCTGCTGCTCTGAGTGCAATGGCTCCTCTAGGATGGCTCAGGATTCAGTATCCCCACAGGAGCAGA
>NW_021604633.1:12057077-12145875 GCF_004785775.1 Grammomys surdaster | reverse complement strand
TGTTCTGAGTGCAGTGGCTCCTCTAGGATGGCTCAGGATTCAGTATCTCCACAGGAGCAGACCAGCTCTGTGTCTGCCCCAGCCACAAGGACCAGGCCGAGCCATGTACTTGTTTCTACTTAGCAAATTTTTTATTTTTATGGTCATGTGATGAAAATTCAAATTTTCTAATAATTATAATGCTGAATGTTTTTTATAATTATATTGTGCTAAATATGAATGTGTTATCTTATGTTTGTGTCAAAAGTAATATTTATCTCTGCTAAGAAAAATGTAATTAACTGCTTTATATTTTAAAGAAAGCAGAGAGAACCCCCAACAGAAATTTGCCCAATTTTCAGATGACTCAATATTTTCTTTCAAAGAAAACCAAAACTACTATTTTTCTTCATTTTCAACTCTTATAGTATTTATCTCTGATTAATTTACATTGTTGAATATTTTCAACATATATAACTTGAAACGCTACAGCCAAAAGGTAAGGTCACATGTTGGTTTGATTCATAATTGGTTTCTGATACTTAATTTTAATCATTACTTGACACAGTCCAGAATCTCCTGAAAAGACAGATCAATTTGGGAGACTGTCTACATTCTCTTGGTCTGTGGACATACCTGTGAAAGATTTTTTTAACTGGGTTAACTGAAGTGGCAGGACCCACCCAGAATGCAGATGGAATCATTTGGGGAGTTGGGAGCTGTATTTAAAACAAGAGAGTCAGCTGTGCACTGGCCAACACTCATTCATTTTCTCTTTTCATTTTTCTGTGTTAGAACTAGCTGTTTCAAGATCCTGACAGTTTTACTTCCTTCATATGATGGACTACAGACTGGGAGTGTGAACTGAATTCAATTCTTCCTCCTCTAAGATATATTTTATCACAAGAAAAGGAACTAGTAGAAATGAATGAGCTTCCTATATATCAAATGGATGCAACCTAGGTACCAAGACAAAGCACAAAACAAAACAAAGAAACAACAAAACAAAAACAAGAAGCAAAACCATGAAATTTGGGGGATTATTTCAGATTCGAACCACAATGCAAAATAGAGTTGACTCTTCTAATGCTTTTGCTTTCAATTATCTCAGAATTGTCAAGACATACTTCTGGCTATGGAAAGGTAGCATATGGATAGATCAAAAAGTTTAAAAGTTCAAACAGTTGAGTTATCAAACCATAATAAAGAGTAATAATTGTCATATTATTTAACATAAAATTAAACTTTTTAGGTCAATTATGTCTCATCAGGGACACATAACCAATGATATAAATCTAGAAGTTATTTGTATATTTGTATATGTGTGTAGGATATGTATATCCGTGCAAGCATGTGAGGGGTACCTTTAGAAGCCAGGAATTAATATTGTTCATTTTCTCTATTTCCAACCTATTTTATTTTTAAAGACAGGGTCTAAATCATGAGCCCCTTATCTGGGTATATGGGTGTCCAGAACCAGTGTCATACTTTCTAGACTTTCAAGTCTAAAATGATGATCTGAATAAGTAATAAGTCTCTTTTTCTTTATAAAGAATCTGACATGTATTTCATTACAGTGAAGAAAACCTAAATAAAGTACTAGTAATGAAAGACCAATTTTTATTATAAAGTCACTACATTAGAACCAAAACCTCAGGGAAGGAAACATTCACAATTATTTTAACAGATGTCTTCAGGGAATCCAATTAAATTGTTCTTAATTTAATCAAAATTACTTGTAAAACAAAAGCAGAAGATTTTCTAAATTGAAAGCTAATGTGAGATGGGATTTCCTGATATTAAAACTAGAAGGTACTGTGTGATTCCCCCAGTCTTCATTCAGTCTGTAGATAAATTAAACAGCAGAATAAAGCAGTGTTGTGCCAATAGAAATAAAATTTTACTTTTATGTAAATAATGTATCTAAAATATTTTGCATACCATTTCTAATACTAAGAAGTTATCAAATACTCCCACTGTTTTATATAAGGTTGATAAACACTAAACACCTCATATCCCTGGAACTTTGTGGATTACAATTTGAAGAGTAAGAACCAAAGACAAAAAATAACATCAAAGCACATAGAACAAGCAGAGAGGAAAGGGAGAGACGATTTGCAGGTTGCAGAGAGAAGGGTGAGGATTTGAAGGGAGGCAGGCTCTGTGAACTAGTTGTTGAGATGGGGTGAGCCTGAGAAGAGTCCAGAAGAAATATTTCTTCTGGAAACATGCTTCTAGAACATACACATGTTTTTATGAACTATTTAGCAATATAAATAATTTCATAGTATGGGAGAACATTTGTATAATGTTAGTGGTGAGTGTGTGTGTGTGTGTGTGTGTGTGTGTATTTGTGTGTGCATGTGTAGTAGTAGTAGTAGAACTAGAGAAAATTAAACAGAAATTAAACAGATTTAGATAGAAAACTAACATCTAGAAATAACTTAAAAATAAGAAAGCAACACATAAAAAATAAAACATAAGTCTCAGTTTTTTGTTTGTTTGTTTGTTTGTTTGTTTTGGTATTTTTGAGACAGGGTTTCTCTGTGTAGCCCTGGCTGTCCTGGAACTCACTCTGTAGACCAGGCTGGCCTCGAACTCAGAAATCCGCCTGCCTCTGCCTCCCAAGTGCTGGGATTAAAGGTGTGCGCCACCACTGCCCAGCATAAGTCTCAGTTTAACTTAATCTAAAATTATTTATTGTGGTTCGTGTGTGTGTGTGTGTGTGTGTGTGTGTGTGCATGCGCACGGGTGCATGCATGCACGCGCACAAGGATGCACATGCATGTGAATGCAAGAGAATATGTAGAAGTTGGAAAACAATTTGTGGGAGTTATTTATATCCCTTTGCAATGTGGGTTTCCAGAATTTCATTCAGATTATCAGTCTTGGAGGCAAACACTCTTATTTGCTGAGGCATTCTATCTCACTGACCCATCAATTTCAAAATTAACTGTGCTAATTCTGTCAGTGAATCAACAATGTAACATTTACAAGTTTATAAATATCTGAGCACTGAAGTTTAATTTAATGGAAAAATGGAATAATACATATTCTTAGGCTAGCTACAGAAGATAAAGAGGTCTCAAAGGAATGAAAATCCTGTGAGATAAATTATCAAGTTATATGAAGTAGTTGATATTGAAGATCTACTATTAGAAAAAATAAATGAGTATAGTCATTTCTTTGATAAGTATGCGGTTAGATATTTAGAAATAATGTTTTGAATTGAGGAATGTGAGGTTTATTAGGAAAGCAGTCATTCATGATGGAAAAAGAAGGGACATTATAGCTACATTCTTTGAAGTATTATTGAAGACTTAAATAATTTTCTAAAGTTATTCATTTTATTCTATATGAGTTTGTGCGTTTTTGTGTACATTTGGATATATGCCATATGTATGCCTGATGCCTGCACAGGTCGGAAGAGGAAATCAGATCACTTAGCACTGGAGTCATGCAATATTGTGAGCTGCCATTTGTGTGACAAGAATGTAATGAGAGTCCTCGGGAAGAACATCCAGTGCCATAAACTACTGACCAACCTCTTCAGCCCCATCACTGGACAGTTAAAACAAAGTAAGAGTTTTACTTATCAATACAGACTCTGTTTTTGAAAAGCCTAAACTTCAACTCTGCACCTTCCTAACTGTATAGCTATTTAAACCATCTTCCACTTGTTTCATGTGTCTTATAAATACTTATGAGAAAAGTAAAAGGCCAAGGGAATCAATACATTTAAGGTATCTGATTTAAGCACATGCGTTAGTTGGAGAGGATAGTCATTACAGTTTTTAAAATTAGTATAGGATATAAAATAAGCAAAGGTTTTCAGAATTCAATGATAAACATTTTAAAAGATTTTTTCATAGTATAAACAAGTTGACAGAAGTAACAGTCTTCAAAAGTAACAAGTATAATTCATGCACTTAAAATTCCTGTTAATTCTAATAATGAAGTAAATGTTTTATGCTCTTTTTATTTATACATTTATGGATTTAAAGACATAAAACTTTTCACATTGACTCGTATCAGAAAAACAGTCAGGCCTACTGCAGATATTTCCCTATCCCTCTGTCTTTCCAGATCTAATCTCTCTATTTCATCCCCAGCTCTGCAACAGAACACCTGTTGCAGCCTCTTTTCTCCAACCCCTCCTTTCCACTGGATCCCACTTATCTCCGAACCCCAACAGCCCCTTTTCTCTCATTTGTTGCTTTATCCCAAACCCCAACTCCAGAATGCATTCCCTGGGAAGTCATTCTGGCCAAGAAAGTAGATAGGTTAACTTAAAATCTCTCTGCTTTTCAAAATCTAATTCCCCAGTCTTGTCTCCAGCTCCTTAGCAGATCATCTCTTGCAACCCCCTTTTCGCCTGTTCCCAATTTCAGTCTATCACACAGATTTTCCTTCAAACGTTTTTCTTCCCACCATTCCTTCATCCTACCCTACTCCCAACTCTAGCTAGCACTCTCTAGGTACTCACAGGCCACTCTGACCAGGATACCATGTAGGCTAACTGTAGATCTTTCCCTCCCCCAGCAACTTTGAAATATAATCTCTTAGTCTCTTCTCCAGCTCCATAGTAGACCTGCTGTAGCCTCTCCTCATTCACTGTTCCTGTTCCCAGGAGACTTACTAAGCAAATTCTGGTAAAACACCTGTCTTACTTCTTTCTTCCAACCCACTCAAAGGCCCCCCCCCCCAGCATATCCCTGTTCCTAAGTGTCAGCTCCCAATACACAAAAATACATTTTAAATGGGACCCAAAGGGCCACAGTTATCAAGACTACAGAAGAATTTCCTAGGAAATAATCCACACCTACCATACTCTCAGAAGAACGAGGGAAGAAACAGAAACTAAGGAATAAAACACATAGACAAAGACAAGACCAGATACCAGAATCTAGAATTACAATCTTCCTAAACCTAGAAGACTAAGATATATGACATCAAAGAAACACAACCAGTGACAACCAGGGTTATATATCTTCAGTGTGGCACAGACACATTAGGCCTTCAATATTCTAACATGCATGAAGCACAAAAGAAACTTTACAACACAAAATATCTTTTAAAAATATGCTGGCGGTCCTTAAAGAGAAAATTAATAAATTCCATAAAGAAATCTATCAACACACACAAAATAAACAAGCAAAAAAAATAAATAATAAACAAAACACCAGTGGAGAAATGAATAAAACAGGTTTTTTTTTGTTTGTTTTTCGAGACAGGGTTTGTCTGTGTAGTCCTGGCTGTCCTGGAACTCACTCTGTAGACCAGGCTGGCCTCGAACTCAGAAATCTGCCTGCCTCTGCCTCCAAAGTGCTGGGATTAAAGGCATGTGCCACCACTGCCTGGCTTTTTTTTTTTTTTAATAAAACAGTTCTTGAAAGTTGAAATAGAATCCATAAAGAAAACCCAAACTGAAGGTAATCTAGAAATGATTAATTTAGGAACTTGGAAAGAAAGCTCAGAAGCAAACGGTACTAACAGGAGACAAGAGGTAGAAAGAGAATCCTAGGCATTAAAGACACCATGGAAGAAATGGATGAGTAAATTTTTTCTAAAAATTCAGAAATCCCAAAGCAACTGGAGGAAATAGCTAAATCCCTCAAGGAACTCTAGGAAAACACAAAACAATTGGAGAAAATTAATAAATTTAAGGGAAATCAACAAACAAACAAATAAACAAACAGTTGAAGAAAACAAAGAAAATTGTTTAGGACCTAAAGGTGTAAATAGAAGCAATAAAGAAAACACAAACCTAGGAAACACATTCTGGAAATGAAAAACTGAGGAATGCAAAAACTGAAACAACAGAATCAAGTTTCACAAACCGCAATGAGTGGTGGAAGAGAGAATCTCAGGCATTGAAGATATAATAGAAGAAATCCATACTTCAGTAAAAGGAAATGTTAATTCTAAAATTTTCTGAGAAAAATTTATAAATTTATAAATACCAAGAGTATTATGAAAAGGTCAAACATAAGAATAGTATAAATAGAAGAAAGAGAAGAATACCAGCTGAGAGGCCTTGAAATATTTTCAACAAAATCAAATTTCCTAACCTACACAAGGAGATACCTTTAAAGGTCCAAGAAGCATACAGAACACTAAATAGACCAGACAAAAAAAGAAAGTCCTCTTGCCGCAAAATAATTGAAACACTAAATGCACAGAACAAAGAAAGAATATTAAAATCTACAGAGGAAAAAGGGCAAGTAATATTTGAAGGCAGACCTATTAGAATTACACCTGACTTTTCAGTGGAGGCTCTAAAAGCCAGACATCCAGGGACTGATGTGCTGGAGTCTTAAAGAAACTACATACGTCAGCCCCCACTACAATACCTAGTAAAAGTGTCAGTCACTATAGATGGAGAAGATAAGATATTACATCATAAAACCAAAGTTAAACAATATCTATCTACAAATTCATGCCAAGAAGATGAAAAACTCCAAACTAAAGAGGTTAACTGCATCCAAGAGATATTCAGAAATAAATAATCTCAGATCTATAAAATCAAAAGAGAGGAAACATACACACACACACCACCACCGCCACCTCCACCACTACCACCATCAGCACAACAAAATAATGGGGATCAACAAATGCTGCTTATACAGATCTTTCAATGTAAATGGACTCAATTCTCGAATAAAGACACAGACTAACAGAACGAATACTAAAATAGGATCCATCCTTCTACCTAGTCTAAGACACATACCTCAACATCAAGAGTAGAATTTACTTCAGGGTAAAGGGTTTGAAAAAGATATACCAATCAAATGGTCCTAAGAAGTGAGGTAGTCCAGCCATTTTAATATCTAACAAAATAGACTTAAAACTAAACAGAACAGACAGAAAAGAAGAACATGTACAGAAAAAAAAAGAAAAAATACCACCATGATCACATTTCAATTTTTCACAGTTTTGCCCCAAATAATGGGTACCTATATTTATAAAAGAAATACTACTACAATTTAAATAACATATTGAGCTCACACATTGATTGGGGAAGACTTTGAAACCATACTCTCATCAGTGAAGAGACAATCCAGTCAAAAACTAAACAGAGCAATCTTGAAGCTAACAAATATTATAAACCAAGTGTACCTAATGAATATTACAGAGCACTTCACACAAACAGAGAAGAATATATCTGCTCAAAGCACCATATGGACACATGGAATGTTCTCCAAAATTGACCACATACGCAGACACA
This sequence comes from Grammomys surdaster, assembly GCF_004785775.1. Classification (NCBI taxonomy): domain Eukaryota; kingdom Metazoa; phylum Chordata; class Mammalia; order Rodentia; family Muridae; genus Grammomys; species Grammomys surdaster. Next base: position 12,138,668 of record NW_021604633.1, on the reverse strand, counting down.
AATCATGTCTCTACAATTACAAGAAAATTGAAATAAATGAAACTTGAATATCAACAACAGCAGATAACTTACAAATTCATGGAAAGTAAACAAGCTTGTGCTGAGTAAAATATGGACCAGAAAAGAAAGAAACAAAGAAAGTAAGACTGTCTAGAATAATGTGGAAATGAATACATAACACACACACAATTATAGGACCCAATGAGAACAGTACTAACAGGAAAGCTCATAACAATAGGTGCCTATATAAAATAATTCGAGTGATCTATATTATCAAGTTAATAGCACAACTACATGTTGTAGAACAGAAGTAAGCACAGTGAAGAGGAGTAGACGATAAGAAATAATTAAATTCAGAACTAAAATAAATAAAATACTGAGAGAACAATACCTAAACCCTTATACACACACACACACACACACACACACACACACACACACACGAGAGAGAGAGAGAGAGAGAGAGAGAGAGAGAGAGAGAGAATCCAAATTAACTAACTCCAAAATATCAGAAATAAAAAAGGGGGGCATAATTGTCAATATGGAAATCCAGATAATCATAAGGACATAATTTAAAATACTCTAAATTGAAAATAATCTAAAAGAAATCGATAATTTCCTGTTAGGTACCACTTACAGTTTTACTTCAGAATTCTGCCAGATTTTGAAATAAGAGCTAATGGGAATATTCTACAAATTATTCCACAAAATAAAAGCAAAAAAACACTGCCCAGTTCATTTTATGAGACCATAGTTAGCTATACCCATACTACATAAAGAGCCAACACAGAAAGAAAATTACAAAACAGTTCCCTTTTTGAAGACAAGTGCAAAAACAATGAAAAAAATACATGTAAATAGAGTTTAAAATATGTCAAAAATATCATCTACCGTGATCGATGACGTTCCATCCAGGATGTTCAAGGACAGTTCAGTGTACAAAAATTAGTAAATGTAATCCACCATGTCAACAAACTGAAAGAAAAAAACCACCATGATAATCTCTTTAGAGATAGAAAAATCCTTTAACAAAATTCAACCTGTTAGGGGTTGCTAAGAGGAACAGCAACAGCAACACAGCTGTAGAACTCATGCAATGCTGCCCACCAGTTAGCCCTATGATTGGTGTGCCTCAGAGTGGCAGAGCCCAGAGGACTGTGTCCTGAGGACTTCATTCTGTTGTGGAATTTTGCTCTGCTTGATGCGCTTGGGTCCCTCCTAATCTATATATTGTATGAAAACTCTAGAGAAGCTTCCAGAATTTCACTAGGCAATATCATTGTCAATCACAATAATAGCAATTGATCTTTTTCAAGCATTGCTGCTGGAGCAAATTAATGGTTCATTTACCTCCCTCAGCAAGGACTTAGAGATATACATTGTGAGTAATATCTGTCAATCTTACAAAGCATTTGGAGAAGTAGATTGCTAGTAAAGGTAGGTTAAAGTATTTTTGCTTAGTGGCTTTGTTGTAGAAAATCTGGTGGAAAAATTTAGAGTTCAGAAAGGTACACTTTTGAGTGAGGGATGTTTCTAAGGTCAGGGAACAAAAACAATGGCATTCCTACTGGTACCAGACAAAAGACTAAAGCTGGGCTGGTGATCAAGGTGATGATTACTTTCTTGTACCTCCTTTTGCCTACAGCTTCCAGATATGATTTAATAAATATTGTTAATGAGTAAGTGTGCACCCTGAGGATTTAAAGTAGAAATGAGTGATTGTTTTTATATAAAAGTTTAGACTTGTGATTATTTTATAAGATTAATTTTTAAAAGAAACAATTGATCCTTTCTTTGTAACTTTAAATTGCAACCCACCAGTAGGAGAAACTTGCTGAGAAAATTACCTTGTTTGCTTATATTTTGTTAATCTAGAGCAAGTTGCTTAGCTGTGATTACATGAGGGTTCTTGGGAATAATGTGTTCTTTTTCTTAACCTGTACTACATAATGTTTATTTATGTGAGGGTATTGAGGAACATGTTTATTTTTTCTTATGTATAGTCATTGTAATCATTCACTTAAAGAAAAAAAGAATGTAACCACATTGCGATTTTTGTATTGCTTGAGAGATTTTGCTGGGATGCATAAACTGTGATAGGAAAAAACTAAAATCGTTGGGGCCTGCTTGTGGACCTTTGTTACATCCACCTAATATGTGTATGTGTGTATATGTATATATGTACTTACATAAAGTTGGTTGGGGCCTTGCTCCATTCATCGAATTTGTAAATGTATGTGAATGTATGTACGTATATATGCATGTATGTATGTATGCATCCATGTGTGTGTGTATGTATGTATGTATGTACATACATATGAATATGTGTGAAGTTGTTGAAGCTTTCTTCATCTACCAAGTGTGCATGTGTGTGTGTGTGTATGAATTTGTGTGTGTGTATGTGTGTGTATATTTCCTTCTTCTCTTTTTTTCTCTTTTTATCTGGCCAGAAAAAGTTTCTCACTGCCCCCCCACCCCGGAAGTATTTTACTGGCCCCAGTGGATCAAGCTTTATTCTCTCAGAGAAAAGTTGGCTGAGTGATCAATCATAAACTCTATGCTGTCCTTCAGTTTATCCTGAATGTCAAAGCAGGTCTTTGACACTAGCATCACTTTGGGATAAAAATATTGCAAAGAATAAAGATACAAGGGACATAAGAAAATAAAATAACAATAGTTTACAGCAAGCCTACAGCCAATTTCAAATTAAATGGAGAGAAACTAAAAACGATTCCACTAAAATCAGGAACAAAACAATGCTGCCCATTCTCTCCATATCTGTTCAAAATATTACTTGCAGTCTTGGCTAGCACAGTAATTTAACTCAAGGGAAGTAAAGATCAAGGAGATACAAACTGGTAGAAAAAAATGTCACTATTAGCAGATGGCATAGTAATATAATAAGTGACCCTAAAAATTCCATGCAGAAACACCTACAAATGATAGATACTTTCAGCAAAGTGATTGCATGCAAGATTAAGCCAAAAATTACTAATTTTGTATATGCTAATGACAAATGGACTGTGAAAGAAATTAGGGAAACAATACTTTTAACAGTGTCCTCAAATAGTATATCTTGGGATAACTCTAACCAAACAATTGAAAGACTTGTATGATTAAAAACTTCGTGTGTTTGAAGAAACAAATATAAGAAGTTATCAGAAGATTGTCATATCTCCCATGCTGATAGCTCAGTAGGATACATAGTAAAAATGGCAGTCTGACCAAAAGTAATCTATAGATTCAATCCAATCCCCATCAAAGCTATAACACTATTCTTCACAGATGTATCAAGGATAATTTTCATCTCATATGTAAACACAAAAATCTCAGGGTAACTAAAGCAATTTTGAACAATAAAAGAACTGCTGGGTGTACACCATTCCTGATCCCAAACTGTGCTACAGAGTTATAGTGATAAAAACAGTATTTTAATGATGACACAATATCAGAAACCTTGATCAGTGATGGACTTGAAGTCCCACACATAAATGTACACCTCTATTTACCACCTGTTGTTTGATAAGGAAACAAGAAATACATAGTGAAAACAGACAGACTTTTCAACAATTGGTGCTGTTCGAATGGATGCCTGTATGAAAAAAATTCGGATATATGTACTTGCCACACTACAGAAGACTCACCTCAAAATGGACTAAAGTCACCAACATTAAGCTAGATATGCTAAATTTGATAGAAGAGAATATGGGGAATAGTGTTGAACTCATTGGCACAAGAGACAAAGTCCTGAATAGAATATCTATAGTGAAGGCACTAAAATCAACAATTGATAAATGGAACCTCATAAAACTGAAAAAAAACTTCTCCAGGGGAAAGGACACAGTAATTTGAAAACAAGGTAGGCAGGCTGTAGCATTGAAAGCATTTTCTCAATTGATATTTCCTCCTTTCAGGAGACTCTAGCTCATGTCAAGTTGATATAAAACTAGCCAGGACAACTGAGCCCTTGTCAACTTGACACAAAAACATACCATTTTTCAACAGTAACTTCTTGTTTCATAATCATCTCAAAGATCACATAGCATCAACATCACAATATAAAGCATTTTGCAGACATTTTACAGGTACTTTATTCTTTTTAAATTCAAATACTTTAAAATTTAGGACCCAAACCCAAATCTTTTATACTTAAAAATCTCCTTTAAAATACAATACAGGACATCCAGGTTTATACAAAGAACCACCAATAAAAAAGAACTCCAAGTTATCTTTCCAATATCATATCTGCCTGCATGCTGCCATGCTTCCCACCATGATTGTTACAGCTTAGGAACCTCCATTTTATGCTAGACATCCATCTTCAGTACCTGCCAGCTGTTTGTCTCTGAGTTAAGTCCATGGAAAATAAATTCCCAGTAACTCTACACAGTGACACACCCCACAATTGTACAGTTGTGACTATCTAATTGTTATATATATTGAATATATATGTACTATAATGTATATCTACTTTTTTCCAGTTTATACCCTGAAATGCAGTTTAATTTGTTTCTTTACTTTATTATTTTCTAATTATAGCTCTTTGCAGATAAACTCCATATGTAATTCCCATTGGTTATTAATATCTATGTATTGTTCTTGATTATTCAAGAACTATCATGTTCTTTTTATTATTTTAGTCTTGAATTTATTAGTACATTATATAGATTTTTTTGTTGGTTATTTTATTTCTTTACATTTCAGACGTTATCCCCTTTCCCTATTTCCTGACCCACAAAACCCCTTATCCCATCCCCCTCCTGCTACTTCTATGAGGATATGCCCCAAATTTCCAACCACTTCCCCCTCCCCGCCCTGGAATTCCCCCCACTGGGGCATCTAGCCTTCATGGGACCAAGGACCTCCTCTCCCACCTATGCTCATCAAGGCCATCCTCCACTACATATACAGCTGGAGCCATGGGTCCCTCCAAGCATGTTCCCAGGCTGGCAGTTTAGACCCTGTGAGCTCTGATTGGTTGGTATTGCTGCTCTTCCAATGGGATCACAAGCCCCTTCAGCCACTTTAATCTTCTCTCTACCTCCTACATTGGGGACCCCAGGATCAGTTTAATGGTTAGCTGTGAGCATCCACCTCTGGCAGAGCCTCTCTGGAGACATGTATATCAAGCTTCTGTCAGCATGTACTTCCTGGCATCCACAACAGTGTCTGCATTTGTTTACTGCACATAAGCTGGATCCTCAGGAAGGGCAGTCTCCAGACAACACCTCCTCGAGTCTCTGCTCCACACTTTGTCTCCTTACTTGCTACCTTGAGTATTTTGTTACTCCTTCTAAGAAGGACCAAAGCACCCACAGTTCAGTCTTGCTTTTTCTTGAATTCCATGTGGTCTGTGAGTTGTATCTTAGGTATTATGAGCTTTTGGAAAATTTTGATCAATATCCATTTATCAGTGAGTACACACCATGTGTGTTCTTTTGTGATTGGGTTACCTCACTGAGGATGATAGTTTCTAGTTCGATCCATTTGCCTGTGAATTTAATAAAATCATTGTTTTTAATAGCTATGTAGTACTCCCTTGTGTAAATGTACCACATTTTCTGTATCCATTCCTCTGTTGAAGGACATCTGGGTTCTTTCCAGTTTCTAGCTATTATAAATTAGGCTGCTATGAGCATAGTGGTGCATGTGTCCTTGTTATATGTTGGAGCATCTTTTGTGTATATGTCCAGGAGTGGTAAAGCTGGGTCCTCAGGTAATACTATGTCCAATTTTCTGAGGAACCACCAGACTGATTTCCAGAGTGTTGTCGCAATTGCAACAACAATGCAGGAGTGTTCCTCTTTCTCTTCATCCTCTCCAATATCTGCTATCACCTGAGATTTTACCTTAGCCATTCTGACTGTTGTGAGGTAGAATCTCAGGGTTGTTTTGATTTACAGTTCTCTAATGTCTAAGGATGTTGAACATTTCTTTAGGTGATTTTCAACCATTCAAGTTTCCTCAGTTGCAAATTCTTTGTTGAGCACTGTAACTTATCTTTTAATAGGGTTATTTGATAGTCTGGAGTCTAATTTCTTGAGTTCTTTGTATACATTAGATATTAGCCCTCTATCAGACATAGAATTGGTAAAGATCTTTCCCAATCTGTTGGTTGCTGTTTTGTCCTAATGACAATATCCTTTGCTTTACAGAAGCTTGCAATTTTATGAGGTCCCATTTGTCAGTTCTTGATCTTAGAGCATAAGCCTTCAGGAACTTTCCCCTGTGCCCATATGATCCAGGCTCTTCCACACTTTCTCTTCTATTAGTTTTGGTGTATCTGATTTTATGTGGAGGTCTTTGATCCATTTGGATTTGAGCTTAGTACAAGGAGATAAGAATGGATTGATTTGCATTCTTCTACATGTTGATCTCCAATTGAACCAACACCATTTGTTGAATAGGCAGTCTTTTTTTAACTGGATGGTTTTAGCACCTTTGTCAAAGATCAAGTGACCATAGGTGTGTGGGTCCAATTCTATTCCATTGTTCTTCTTCTTCTTGCCTATCTCTGTACCAGTATCATGTAGGTTTTTTTTTAATTTATTTTTTATTTTTTTATCACTGTTACTCTGTAGTACAGCCTGAAGCCAGGGATGGTGATTCGCCCTGAAGTTCTTTTACTGTTGAGAATAGTTTTTCACTATTCTGTTTTTGTTGTTGTTGTTGTTGTTGTTATTTTAAATGAATTTGAGAATTGCTTTTTCTAACTCTGTGAAGACTGAGTTGGGATTTTGATGAGAATTGCATTGACTCTATAGATTGCTATGGGCAATATGGCCATTTTTACTATATTAATCCTGCCAATCCTTGAGCATGGTAGATCTTTCCATGTTCTGAGATCTTCCTCAATTTCTTTCTTTAAAGACTTGAAGTTCTTGTCATACAGATCTTACACTTGCTTGCTTAGATTCACACCAAGAAATTTTATAGCATTTGTGGCTATTGTGAAGGGTGTCATTTCCAATTTCTTTCTCAGTCTGTTTATCCTTTGAGTAAAGGGAGGCTATTGATTTGTTTGAGTTAATTTTATATCCAGCCACTTTGCTTCAGTTGTTTATCAGGTTTAGGAATTCTCTGGTGGAAGATTTGGGGTCACTTAATTATACTATCATATTATAATGGTGATATTCTGACTTCTTCTTTCCCTATTTGTATCCCTTTTACCTTCTTTTGTTGCCTAATTGCTCTGGCTAAGAATTTGTGTAGTATATTGAATAGGTAGGGAGAGAGTGGACAGCCTTATCTAGTCCCTGATTTTAGTGGGATTGCATCAAGTTTCTTTCCATTTAGTTTGATGTTGGCTACTGGTTTGCTGTATATTGGTTTTACTATGTTTAGTAATGAGCCTTGAATTCCTGATCTTTCCAAGACTTTTACCATGAAGGGGTGTTGAATTTTGTCAAATGCTTTCTCAGCATATAGTGAGATGATTATGTGTTTTTTTTCTTTAAGTTAGTTTATATAGTGGATTATGTTGATGGATTTCTACATGTTGAACTATCCCTCATTCCTGGGATAAAGCCTACTTGATCCTGATTGATGATTGTTTTGATGGGTTCTTGGGTTCAATTTGTGAGTATTTTATTGAGTATTTTTGCATCAATATTCATGATGCAGATTGGTCTGAAGTTCTCTTTCTTTGTTTTATCTTTGTGTGGTTTAGGTATGAGCATAATAGTGGCTTCACAGAATGAATTGGTTAGTTTTCCTTGTGTCTCTATTTTGTGGAATAATTTGAAGAGATTTGGTGTAGGACATCTTGTAAGGTCTGATAGAATTCTGCACTAAGTCCATCTGGTCTTGGGCTTTATTTGGTGGGGAGGCTTTTAGTGATTTCTGCTATTTGTTTAGGGGTTATGAGATTGTTTAAGTGGTTTATCTGGTCTTGATTAACTTTGGAACCTGGTATCTGTCTAGAAAATTGTCCATTTCATCCAGATTTTGCAGTTTTATTGAATATATGCCTTTATAGTAGGTTTCATGATTTTTAAAAATTTTTCTCAGCTTTTGTTGTTATGTCTCCCTTTTCAGTTCTGATTTTATTAATTTGGATATTGTCTCGGTGCCCTCTGGTTAGTCTGGCTAAGGGTTTATCTATCTTGTTGATTTTCTCAAAGAATCAGCTCCTGATTTGGTTGATTCTTTGTATACTTCTTGTAGTTTCTATTTGGTTAATTTCAGCCCTGAGTTTGATTACTTCCTATCATCTATTTCTCTTGGGTGTATTTTCTTCATTTAGTTCTAGAGATTTCAGGTGTGTTGTCAAGCTCCTACTGCATGCTTCCTCCAGTTTCTTTTTGTAGGCACTTAGAGCTATGATGTTTCCTCTTAGCATTGCTTTCATTGTGTCCCATAACTTTTGGTATGATGTACCTTCAATTTCATTAAATTCTAAAAAGTCATTAATTTCTTTCTTTCTTTATTCCTTGACTAAGTTATCATTGAGTAGAGTGTTGCTCAGTTTCCACATGTATTTGGGCTTTCTGTTGTTATTGAAGACCAGCCTTAGTCCATGGTGACCTAGTAGGATGCATGGGATTATTTCAATCTTCTTACATCTGTTGAGGCTTGTTTTGCAACCAATTATATGATCAGTTTTGGAGAAGGTACCATGAGTTGCTGAGAAGAAGATACATTCTTTTGTTTTAAAATGAAATGTTATATAGATATCTGTTAAATCCATTTGGTTTATAACTTCTCTTAGATTCATTGTGTCTCTTTTTAGTTTCTGTTTCCATGAACTGTCCATTGCTGAGAATGAGATGTTCAAATCTCCCACCATTATTGTGTGAGGTGCAGTGTGTGCTTTGAGCTTTAGTAATGTTTCTTTTATGAATGAGGGTGCCCCTGCATTTGAAGCATAGATATTCAAAATTGAGAGTTCATCTTGGTAGATATTTTTGACACATATGAAGTATACTTCCTGATCTTTTTTGATAACTTTGGTTGAAAGTCGATTTTATTCGCTATTAGAATGCCTACTCAAGCTTTTTTCTTGTGATCATTTGCTTGGAAAGTGTTTTTCCAGCCTTTTACTCTGAAGTAGTGTCTGTCTTTGTCACTAAGGTACATTTCCTGTATGCAGAAAAATTCTGGGTCCTGTTTACATATCCAGTCTGTTAGCCTATGTATTTTTAGTGGGAAATTGAGTCCATTGATGTTAAGAGATATTAAGGAAAAGCGAATGTTGCTTCCTGTTATTTTTATTATTAGAGGTGGAATTATGTTTGTGTGATTATCTTCTTTTAGGTTTGTTGGAAGAAGATTTTTTTTTGCCTTTCTTAGGATGTAGCTTCCTTCCTTGCATTGGAGCTTTCCATTTATTATCCTTTGTAGGGCTGGATTTGTGGAAAGATACTGTGCAAATTTGGTTTTGTCATGGAATATCTTGGTTTTTCCATCCATGGTAATTGAAAGTTTTGCTGGATATAGTAGCCTGGGCTGGCATTTATGTTCTCTTAGGGTCTGTATAACATCTCTCCTGGATCTTCTGGCTTTCATAGTCTCTGGTGAGAAGTATGGTGTAATTCTGATAGGTCTGCTTTTATAAGTTACTTTACCTTTGTCCCTTAGTGCTTTTAATATTCTTTCTTTGTTTTGTGCATTTGGTGTTTTGATTATTACATGACAGGAGAAATTTCTTTTCTGGTCTAGTCTATCTGTAGATTTCTTGTATGTTCATGGGCATCTCTTTAGGTTAGGGAAGTTTTTGTCTATAATTTTGTTAAGATATTTACTTACTATCCCTTTAAGTTGGGAATCTTCACTCTCTTCTATACCTATTATTCTTAGGTTGGTCTTCTCACTGTATTCTGAATTTCCTGGAAGTTTTGGGCTATGAGATTTTTCATTTTGCATTTTCTTTGACAGTTGTGTCAATGTTTTCCATGGTATCTTCTGCACCTGAGATTCTGTCTTCTATCTCTTGTATTCTGTTGGTAATGCATACGTCTATGACTTCTGACCTCTTTCCTAGGTTTTCTATCTCCAGGGTTGTCCCTCTTTTGGATTTCTTTATTGTTTCTACTTCCATTTTTAGATCCTGGATGGTTTTGTTCAATTCCTTCACCTGTTTGTTTGTGTTTCCCTGTAATTGTTTAAGGGATTTTTGTGTTTCCTCTTTAAGGGATTCTACCTGTTTACCTGTGTTCTCCTGTATTTCTTTAAGGGAGTTATTTATGTCCTTTTTAAAATCCTCTATCATCATCATGAAAAGTGATTTTAATTCTGAATCTTGCCTTTCCAGTGTGATGGGATATCCAGAACTTGCTATGGTGGGAGAATATGGTTCTGATAATGCCAAGTAACCTTGGTTTCTGTTGCTTATATTCTTGTACTTGCCTTTTGCAATTTGGTTATCTCTAGTGCTACCTGTAGTCACTGTTTCTGACTGTGGCTTGTCTCTCCTGTTATCTTGGGTGTGTCAGAGGTCCTCAGAGTCTAGCTGTCTCTGTGATACACAGATCCTGGGTGTCAGAACTCCTGGGAGTCAAGCTGCCTCTGGGATCTTGTGATCCTATGATCCTGGGAATGTTAGAGCTCCTGGGAGTCCAGTTTCTTCTATGATACTATGATGTTAGAGCTGAGAGTCTAACTTATTCTCTGATCTTGGGCATGTTATATCTCCTGGGAGTACAGCTTCCACTGGGTATTGTGAGATTGGTTGCATAGGGAGCACCCAAGTTCTGCTCAATGCACAGGCTCAGAATGAAAGGAATCTGTGACAATGGGTCAGGCTATGGTGTCTTCATAGGAGAAGAACAACTAGGCATCAACTGCTCTGGGTGTAGTGAATCCTCAACTGCTCTGAATGAAGCAGATCCTCTGGGATGGTCTGAATATTGTGTCTTCCTGGGAGCTGACCAGCTATGAGTCTGCCCCAGCAAGAAGGACCAGGAGGAGGTTGTAGAAGGGGAGTGGTATTTGGGAGGGTGGGGTTTTGGTGGGTGATGAGTCCCTAGTGAGCTGCTGGTCTCCCAGCTGCAGCTCTGGGACTTCTGGTTATGGGGGAGGGTTCTTGCCAACTGTTCTAAGTGCAGCAGATCATCTGGGATGGATCTGAATATGTTGTCTTCCCAGGAGCAGACCGGCTATGAGTCTGCCCCAGCAAGAAGGGCCAGGAGGAGGGCCTGTCATATTCTTGATGCAATGAGTAAAGAGGGCTCTGTGAAGTTGATTTTTTTATTGTAAAATTCATTCTTAAGACTTTAGTTTAAAAAGGAATGCTACACATAATTTTATCATAGAGCCATACTCAAATGTGAACAGAATAAAGCATAGATCTCTTTAGTGCTACAAATGCACTGGTTATTTTCATTAGAGTCTGACTTGAGAGCAGCCCTTAATTTTCCTAATAAATTGAGGATTTTAATCACCCAAAGTGTGACATCAGTGGAATTCACTAGCTCATAGGAATTTTGGATTAACACATGGAGAAGGTCATTTTGTACTTGGTAATGTATCCTGGTACAGTGGGTAAACGTCTAGACAAAAATGAGATCTACTTTGACTGAATCTCATCCTAATCCTCACCATCTGCATTTTATGGTTGTGAGCCCATTCTTGCAATAGTAGCAAAAGCTTACCACTTCTGTGAGAGACCTGATAACTTTCAAGATCTACAGGAAACAATGATGTTGCCCTGCAGAGATGTTCTTTGAGGAGGAACATAATATATGTTAATTTATATGATTTTGAAAAATAATTTTCGACAGGCTCTTTCTTTAAAAAAAAATCTAGTAATCAAATCCAAGCTCATTATAAGTATAATTTCATGGTTTCCTAACAAAGGAAAAAATAGCAGGTAACTAGATATAAAATAAATTCTTTTGAGGAGAGTCATCAGATGTAGGTATTTTCCAAGTGGGGGTCACTAAGTCCAGATTATCAGGCTCAAGAAAACAAATGAAGCATCAGAGATGTCCAGGGCTTAGAGATCTAGAGTAGATCCACATGAAGATTGTGTGTACCGATTCTGTCACCTATTGATTATGAACTGAATTAGCTATTGTATTCCCTAGTGTCCTTTCCTGTATGACAGAAAGAAAGATAGAACTAATTTATTAGGGCAGTACTACAAACAAAATGTGCGATAGTGTAGAGGGTTAGGAGTACATACTGACACACAGTGAACAGTAACTGTTTTCTTGTGAGAAGACTTAAGGAAAGTCATCCAGGTGGCCAACAAATAACACACATTTCTTGTTCTTTAATTTTACCCACGTCTGCCTTTTGTTATTTTTATTACCCCAGACTTGCTGCACTGTGACCTTCTTAGAAATTATTTCACATCTGTGTGGAATTCTTCATGTGAAAATCCAAGCTGAGGTCTGACCTCCCTTGCAGAAGGATTAGTTGTTAAATGATTGCCAAGCCCTTGGAAGACATGAAGATATCCAAAAAAAGGTTGGTTGCTAATTCTCCTCATTCTGAGAAAGGCCAGCTGATGACAGCACTAGGCTGAAGTGTCTCATCTCAGACAAATACTCAGTCTATAGTCACTGTGGAATTTTCAATTTGCAAGTGGCCAGAGGGCACACTGAGACATTCATGGAGAAACAGCCCATCCTGCACCTGGCATAGGATTAGTGGCTCCATAAGGAAAATGTTATTTCCTGCATTCAGTTCTCAATTTGGTTTCTTTTTTTCACATTCTCTCATCTGACTAGTTAAGTGGATTTTGCATAGCAATCATTCTGTCATAGGTAAGAAGATCAAATGCTGAAAGACAATATTACCTGAGAAAAACCCATTAGAATGAGATTATGAAAATAAATAGGCATCTTTAGTGGTTTAGCAAGGTCTGCAGATGACATCATTTCCACAAATTTTACTGCATTTAAACCTCTAGGAAAGATACTTAAAGGTCCCAAAGGCATCTTCAGTGAGAGTACAGGATGCAATGAAAAAAAAAAAACTACAAGTTTTCATGGAATTGTGAATTGTACAGGAGTACCAGTTAGAGATACATATTCATAAGTCATTAACAAATTCCAGATCAGTTTATGATTATTCATCATTAGAGGCACACTTACTCGAATTTACATGAATTATTCATTGGCTTTGTTTATGAACATCTTTAACTGATTAATGGCAAATTTTGATGAATATTCCTGAATTGTTCAGACCGAAGCACAGATCACACTGAATGAAGTCATGCCATCGCCCCTCAGGAGTGTAGGATGACTAGTTGATACAGGAAGAGATGTAAGTTCAATGTCATTTTGCAAATACGTCTGGTTTAGAAATCTAAGGGCTTAGCTTTTTATTAGTATCATATTGGCAATCAGGATCCAACTCTTAAAGCTCTTGGCTATAGAGTCAGAAAAGGTGATGTAAGGCATAACCAGGAAGCATGCCTCAAGCGCCTCTGTGGAATTTTTCTGGCCCAAATGTCTGAAACCAGCTTCAGACCATGAGTAGGTGGACCATGCATTTATATTACTTCCTTAAATAAAGTATTTCATTGTAATTTGATACCAAGAAAAATGTTCACAGTCCTCTAAATAACCTTAATTCTTCATGAGTGTTGATGTTTCTTAATGAGCAAGTAGACTAAAGTTGGATCATTGAAGACCTTTTAAAAAAAGTAGGAGAAAAAGCCTTAAAACTATCTATATTTTTATCTGCAAAGTTAAAACAAAAGAAGCATGGTACAGGTATATATTAATTTTCATATGTATTTTATTTCCATACTTTGGGGCATTTTCTGGAATATCAAGATATTTATAGTAAAGCAGTATGTTCTATGAGGGAAGTAGAAAGTTGAGCTTCCTTGTTGTTTGGGACGACTCAAAAAGACTGCAGATCCAAGCGATTTTGTCGCGCAAGCTCTCATTTGAGTTCATTGCTAAGCTATTAGGCTAGTCTATTGAATAAAAATGAGTCAGAGAATGAAAGCTGATCCTATGGGAAATCTAGACAAAATGGAAGTCTAGATGATAAAGTGAAATACATAGTAAACTAAGTGAAATACAAAAGATGGAATATTAGACCTATTGAACTGCAATGTGCTATTGTGCTAGACTTTTATATTCCTCAAGGCAACTATAAGGGATTAAATCATAAGCCCCAAGGAAGACAATTCTTCCAGTATCATTTCTTTCTTCCCCATCCCAGTCCAATTTTGTTGTATAGTGCAAACTCTCTAAATGATTTGACAATATCTAAAATATAGTCATGATTTAAGAGGGTAATAACGTATCCCTCTCATATATTCTGCCATTATTTTTGTTAGGCTAGTTTTTCTTAACTAGATTGCAAATTTCAATCTTCTATATGGAGATTTGAATATCCTGACTTCTTGCATGTTACTGTTTGAGCGGATGGCACAGTAAAAAACTGCCATGGAGAATCTCCATTTTTGATAAGATTTAGGATATTCACTTCCTATGTGAGAATATAATTACTGTACATTTATTTTTTCCCCTATGTCTCTGGCCATGCTCTCCAAATAGATGTAGACTTATTACTGATTTAGTCACTGGGATAGTAACTGTTCATAAAGCAGAGCCTTAAGAAAGAATATTTTTGTTGTATTTTATGATCAAAGTCAGACTTAACAATGAGAGAATCAAACAAAGTTAAGAAAAGCCTTCATTAGACCATGTAACTAGGTGTCCAGTTTACTTCACAAAATTGCTTTCCCATTAAGGATAGTAAGCTATTGAGACTCTAGATGTTTGGGTATCAAAATAGGATTGTTAAAAAAAATCTGACACAAAATTTCTAGCAATGAATTATTTATATTTGATTCTGATTATCATTTAAAAATTCAAAAAGGGAGAGGAATGTTTTGTAAAATAGCGTCAAATAAATTAATAAACATAGTGGAAAATAAGCCATTTCATCAAGTAAGTAACATTGGTGATTTAGGCAAAATTATTTGTACATGATACATATAGTATAAATACTTAATTCATTATGCCTCCTTCCTAAGTGCCATGGTTACAGTTATATTCACTGAAGATACTAAATCTGTGTCTGAAAATAAACTAAGCAAAGTTAGTGGAATAAACAATTTGCACAAATGTGAAGGATTTATTTTATTCAACTGTTTACATTTAAAATATTATTTTGATTTAATTATTTACAAATACAAGTTAACTATCACTTATGAATAACAATATATACATACTCAGAAATAGAAATTAATTTTCAAGTAAATACATACATAGAAAGAAACCATATTTACATATAAAAGTATGTTAGAAATATTGTATCACTCCAATATAACAAATATGTTTATTTTTATGCCATACTAAATGGACACAAGAGATTCATATGTATTTTCAGTCCACATTCTACCATAAAGCTGAAAATAATTACTTTATTTAAATAGTATTTTAATAAGTGACACATTATCACATATATAAAAAAGATATGCTAGGTGTATTGAGATGCATTGTACTTATTGCAGAGCACAAATAACCCTCACATAAGTGATTGTCTTCAACTCTCAGTTTTAATTTTGCAATCTCTAACACACTTTCTGTGGTCTGGCCTACATACAGCAGAATTTTGAAAGACTTGACTGACTAGCAGTCACCTATGCCATTAAAATTTTGCAGAAATACAATATGACTAAGAAAATGACGGTATGTGGACAAAGTCAAAGAGTGATCAAGAAAAATATTTGAAAAGAAACTATAGACCCTCACTATTCCTACTTAAAGATTCTAGTAGTTTATTACACACAAGGCACTATATTGTAGAAAACTAGAGGAGAGACTAGAAAGTGATCTGGTACGCTCTTAAAAACATGCACAAAATTTTTATTTGCAAACTTCAAATGGACTATTTTGTGTCATTGATGTCTTCTTCTGACAGAATAATTCATTGTAAATGTTAAGATTATCAAATTAACCATATCTTTTTTCCTTCTTTTTATATATATTTTTTAGAGAGATAAAATTCAAGTACAACCATTTAGGATGTATACATATCTGTAAGTCAGAAACACCATAAAAGATGCCTGACTTGAATTTCAAATCTTTCTTCTGTGTCATTTCATTGTATAACTTTTCTTGACAAGAGTGTATCTGAACACTCTTGCACAAAAGAGCTTAAATGACAAGATCCATTTTCTATAACAATGCATTACTCAATCAAAAGAAGTAACACAAGGAGGTAAGAGCAAAGAAAAAAGCAAAAGGAAATTTAATATCCAGATATGACAGTTTTCTATTTAGTGACTAATTCTGTGGCTATACACAATGTTACAGTAATGCTATAGGGTTATGGAAACACAACATATATTAGAAGACCTAGGTAAATAAGCTGAGATGAAATGAATACCTGTATTCTTTTGGATCAAAACCAAGATTATTGTCAGAATACACAGGATAGCTAAGCTCTAGTACAGTAATACCATACCCTATCCAAGTAATGAAACCATAAGCCATTTTCTTTTTGAGACAAGGTTAATATTGCTTATTTTTAAATCTCCCTTTTTTATTTTGTTCTTTTGTAGGCAAGCTACTGTCTCCACTGAGGCAACTTTACCGTTGTGAGTTGGGTTTACTTGATGACATCCTATGTCTAGTGCCTCATTTCATTTCAGGATTGTCTCCTCAGGTCAAGATATTTAGCATTCAGACACTCAGACCACTTGAAGTAGGAAGGTTAAGAGGCAGTAGAACAGGCAAGTTTAGAATGAAATGTAAAAATAAATTGTGACAGGATAATTAAACCAGTGCCATTGGGTTCATGGTCAAAAGACCATGTGTTTGACACATAATTGCTTTTTCCAAACATGACATATCAAAGAAAACAGATAAGTTGAAAAACACTCTTAATTGTACCTAGAGAAAATTGTGATGGCAACTAAGTATAACACAAATTCCAGAAGATCTGATGCCATCTTTTTACCACCAACAGGAACAGACACACATGTTGAAATGTATATGCATAAATCCAGCCAAAACTCCCATACAATACAAATAATATATTAAAAAATTAAAATGTTCACTTTAGTATTAGATGTCCAGATTTCAAATAACTATGTAAATGGATAAAGGAATAGTAGCCATGAGCTAATATGTTTATTGTCAGAGACATGTTCAGTAATCACAATCAAACTTGTCATGTTTTAATAAAGTACTTTGGTTGAAGACACTTGAAGTTTCTAAGATGGTCAAAGCCTTAAACACTGCTTGTGCCAAACATAATCCCAGAAAGTTATACTCAGCTGTTAGTGTGGAAAAAGAAAACACTTATGGTATAGTACACATGTTTCCAGTATCCTAACAATGTTTTTTTTAGAGGTTTTGATTGTGACACAATGGGCCTTTTATTGAAAGTTGTGTTTTTATCATGTTGCCAATTTTTAAACTCATTTTGTTTCAAATCCTTTTATAATTTAGAAAAGCTGGTTGTAATATACTATGAGATGGTAAAAGGAGTTGATAGCTTGGAGAAAGAGTAATTGAGAAAGAAAAAGAAAGAGCTTATCCGGAAAGTGAGAGAATGTTGTCCTTATTGCAAGACCCCAGAGAATCCTTCATTGCAGCAACTAGTTAAAGAGGTGTTGGTAACAACAGGGTAAAAATTCAAAGAGGACAAGAATATTCAGTACCCCCCAGCCTCAGCAACGTCCTGGCTGTTGATCCTAAGATGGCATGGTAAGCTCTTAATGGGCTTTAAGGAATGGAGAAAAATGGACACAATTACGTTTTGCAGGCACCACACAGGATACTCTGTTGAAAACAGGTTTTACAAAGCAAAAAATAATATCCAGAATATTAAAAGTCAATAGCACTAAGTTAGATAAGAGTTGATTTTAACTCAGAAGTGGTCACTCATTAAAGATAGATTTTTCCATCAATTGAAGTACAAGAAAGTTGGTGGAGGAAGTCATGTTAAAATGATTTTTAAGCATAAAGACATGTAGTAATGATGACTACTCATTGTCCAAGCTAGATAACATTTATATGTAGAGACCTGAAGTTCAGAAGAAAAATACAGCCTAGATGTACACATTTAAAATTTAATTAAAATCATTTAATTTCTTATAACAAGAATTAATGAAATCACTTCGTCAGTGACAGCAAATAGAAAAAGACAAAGAATTTCAATGTTTACCTAAAAGAAGGTATCACACAGACAAGGCAGAGCATCCACAAAACACACTGAGTGGTATGGAGGGTGAGCTATGAGAACATTAGCAAGATTGGCATGCAGGGCATAAGTGGAGGTTAGATACAGCTGGTCATCGTGCATGATGAATTACTGAGATGTTTCTTGTATAAAGACAGAAATGTTTGTTTTCTTCAATCAAAGTTTAAACATTAAACAACACTTACTGAAATAGGCACAAATTAAGTAAATTTTTGATAACTTCTCTTTAGATTTCACAGCACGAATGTCTTTGAACCATGTATAGGATATGAGGCTCAATTATAGTAGATGATAAGGAGAGTGGTAGGATACAGGTCAATAGTTATAAGTCCGGGTGATGCTTTTAAACTTCTTCCAAACGGAAGAAAATAGAGGAAGAGGTATTATTAAGGGGTCTGCCAGAGCCTGACATATACAGAGGCGGATGCTCACAGCTAACCATTGAACTGATCATGGGGTTCTCAATGGAGGAGTGAAAGAGAAGACTGAAGAAGCTGAAAGGGTTTGAGGTCCTATGAGGAGAGCAACAATAACAACCAACCAGAGCTCTGAGGGTCTAAGCCACCAGCCTGGGAGCACATAGGGAGGGACCCATGGCTTCAGCTGTATATGTAGGGGAGGATGACAGTGTCAGGCATAGGTGGGTGAGGAAGTCCTTGGTCCAGTGAAGGCTAGATGCTCCAGTATGGGGGAAATCATGGGTGGGGAGATGAGAGTGGGAGGGTGGGTGGGGGCATATCCTCATAGAAGCAGGAGGAGTGGGGATTGGATAGGGGATTTCTGGATGGGGGGAAGGGGATGACATCTGAAATGTGAATAAAATATCCAATAAAAAATTTTTAAAAAAGAAAAAAATTATTTAAGAAGGAAAAATCTGTTTCTTTTTCCTAGGAAGAAAAGTTTCATATGGAATTAGATGTATTTTAGAGATACTAGGCCAGAATGACTGGCTGATGTAATGATTTATACTGTAATTGCTCATACTGTATTTGCTGTTTTCCCTCTATCTATGTATATACTGATGTGTATACTCTTATTACTCCTCTTCTTAAATTCACAAATGACTGCCAAAATTTCATCTGTAGCAAAAACTTCCAACAAAGAGTATTTGACTTTAACTTGTTAGCGGTGAGAGTAATAGTCAATAATAGTCACTTGTAATATTCCCATGTAGATATGTTTTTGTTAGACTAGAATTCTATAATGCTTTTATATGAATGGCAGCTATTTAATGAAGAAATTGCATTATCCTATTAACTTTTGCTGAATGAAATTACGGCATTTAAACTCTTGACTACATTATTATTATTTATTTCTTCAGTTTATCTAATCATTAGACAGTAAAATTTAAAAATGGCTCTCATATTTACCTTCTCTGACTTCAAAAATACAGATTGCATTCCATTTGGCAAACTTTTTTGTCAGCACATTGATATTGATAGACATGCACGACTACTTTTTAATGAGCTAATGCTTAGGAAACTAGCTTTGTCATAATAGTAAATCTCTGGTCCTCCCTTATCCATGGTTTGTCTAACATTTGAAGGATTAGCAATAAGTTAAAGACAAATTTCATAATTCAAAATAATAAGTAGGGATTAACAATTTTACTATAATACTTAAGACATTGATCCCACTAATCTACTGTTATCAATAACTATACCCCCCACAGTATTTAAAGATTGAGTTGTCTGTATCATATTAATGAATGTTACATAGAAAACAGAAATCAATTTCACAGCTTATAATGCTAAAATTTAGCCTCTAAAATAAAAGATTTTTTAATTCTTACTATTTTACAAAATTTTTATCCTAAATAACTGTCTTTTATTGTAATATTAATATGTTATATTAATACATTAAATTTTAGAATTTAAATGTGTCAAATGCATCAACTTTTCCCCAAAGCTTTCAGTTAATCATCAAAATTTAAATCTTACTAATTTCCATTTAGATAGTAAGTTATATCAAACTTGCTGACTAAATCATCGTGGTTTAGGAATAATGGCTTCTCAATAAATAAATCTCTTCAAAACTTTATATTCTTACATCTATACGATCCCAATTGCATCAATATCAACATTTTCATTTTCCTTAGTGCCAATAACCCTAAATCTAGGATATAGAAATTATAAGCAATTCACAAAATATTAAAATCATTATTTGTCAAAAGTATATACTCTAATTATTTTCCACAAAAAATCAGTAGCACCTATTACCACAAAAAGTTTTGCACACGCACACGCACACACACACACACACACACATACATAGAGAGAAACAATCTGAATAACACCCTCATAAAATTATTTTTGTAGCCTTGAGTCAGTTTACTTGCATTGTACATTATTAAACTTATTTATGCAATAACCCAGAAAGAGACAGGTCACCAGATTTGCAACCTCAAACTGGAGGCTGTGAACGAAGTCACCCTGAGTCTAATTACCAACATCGTACTTTACTTAGTCACAAAAATATGATTAGTATAGCAAATGTAGGTCTTTTCCCCTCAGGGCATGACATAATTCTGTCTGTCTCTTCATAAATACATTCCATGTGTGATGTTGATCCGGTTTTCTGCAGAGCTCACCAGGAATACATTACAGTCTCTGTTCAAGAGGAGGAAATAGGCAGACTTATTCAATCACTAAATGTGTAGATTTATATTGCTAAACGTCATGTGCCATTTTAGAGTCGCCTCTGGTTTTTGCAAATGAAGTGCCATAATTATCCTGTGAAGAAAATAAAAATTAGCAAAAGCAATTATTCATTGATCCTTCAAAGGACTGTAACTTTTGGACCTGAAAAATAGATGATCAAATATTGATTTAAACTTCTGTTGTGAAATTATAGGTTTATTTAGTTTAAAATAAATATTGAAAATGAGTTAGTTTTTGTAGTAATGCACACTTTAAGCTATGTTTCATCCCTCATGTTAAAGCAGAATGCCTGGGGGTGAGGAGAGGAGCACAATCTCAGAGACGAAGGGAACAGAGAATAGGGTGAAAAACTATGGGAGGGGGCAACATTTGGGACATAAACAGATAAGATAATTAATTAAAAACATGTAAATTTCTAAATTCAATGTAACATTTTAGGATACCATAAAACCACATAATCAAAATTATTCAGAAGATAAATTATGTCATCTCTTCAGCTCCTAATTTTTAAGTAAAAGTATAACAATCAACATTAAAATGAAAATACACTCTTAAAAATATACTCTTATAAATTCACTAACAATCCTCCAACCACAGAGCAAATTTAATGTATTGTAACTATGGAGCATAGAAGGAAAAACAATAAGTGAAAATATCTGAAGACTATTAAGATTGTAGGCATGTATTAAACATTCATTATGCCTTTAATAAATATAGATTACATTCATGAGAGAAGATAGGTAAAGCTTGAAAAAAAATGACTAAATCAATGCTATTCTTTCCAAAAAAACAAAAAAGAAAATACTGTATCATAAATACACAGTTAATGATGAAATATTAATAATCTGTTATATCTGTTACATATACTGTACTGACAGTGAAGAGAATTTGAAATAACTTACAATATTCAAAGAACACTGAAATCATTGTTATTTCTGTCTATACACCCATATCTGAAATAATGTTTTCATGCCTTTTAATATGAAGTGAAGTAGCTATAAAGTATCCTTGTGCCTCACCACAAAAAGCATCACTGATGGAAACTGGCATTTTGCTTTTCTGATACAGAAAAAAGGTACATGGAAAGGCAGAATACTTCTATCTACATAGGTTTCCTCATCCTACGAAAAGTGATAATGAAGACGTGAAAACAGAAAGACAACATAAACATCAATGTTTTAGGTTTTACGACACCAAAGGGAAATATACCACAAATACTGTAATGTACATGGGTTTTTTTCTTTTATTTCTCTAAGTTATTGGATAAAATAGTATGAAACTCTGAATGTATGGGTGTTGGAATTATTATAATAAAATACGAAAACAAAGAGATGGAAATGGAATTATTGGCATAGATTAAAGAATTAAGTAATTGGTGTGAACAGAAAAATAAGAAGAAATAATTAAAACAGCCATGGGGGCTAAACTGTCAGTCAGTGAAGTGCTTACCAAACACATATCTGAGTTTGAATCCCAGGTAACAATATCAAACTTTAGATATGAGTGCCTCTACAACCCTAGAGCTGAGCACGTGAAACAGGAGGTGTTTCTTGAGCTCTCTGACCAGTTAATCTTGCCAATCAGTTAGCATACTTGTGTCAAAATACAAAACAACAGAGAAAGACACATGACATCAGAATCTTGCCTCCACATAGACATTCATCTTTACTCATGTGCATACACATGAATATGTATGAGTACATATGACAAGTTACAGAATAATAAAGAAAACAAATTGAATGATTTGTGATTGTTAGATGGACCATCAAATTGACAAATAGGAAGACATTAAAGAAGAAACATGAACAACATATTTTGTCAGTGAAGAATAAATTAACTTACTAAATTGAAAAACAATGTTCTGTCATTTGAAGATACTTGAAAAAATATCTTCATTAAATTATCTATAGAAAAGCTATCATTGAGACATATTTGGCATAAAATAATATAGTTTGTAGATAAGGAAATGAACTTGCCAGTGAGATACAAAAGCAAGCAGGTAAATATCAAATACTTTCTCTTGGGACCTTCTTATAACTGGAACAACAGAAGGTACGATCCACATTTAGGGTGAGTCTTTCCATTTTAGTTAGCATAGTCAAAAAATAAT
This sequence comes from Grammomys surdaster, assembly GCF_004785775.1. NCBI lineage: Eukaryota > Metazoa > Chordata > Mammalia > Rodentia > Muridae > Grammomys > Grammomys surdaster. The sequence continues at coordinate 12,115,775 of NW_021604633.1, read as the reverse complement.
CACACACACACTCACACATACACACACATACACACAAAAACACAGATATGTCAAGAAGCTTGACTTTTAGTTGGTTCTTGATAGTGTTAACAACCAAGATTAGACATTGTTGAATTAATATACAATACAACAAAAATAGCAGAACAAAGACTATGATTTTTCAGGCTAAAATGTGATACAATATTTTCATACTCAGTTTACAATAGAAAATTACAACTCCATGCTACAGTAGTAATAATCATGATAAATAGAAATTATGATTGTTTTATACAAAGAGAAAAGTATGATAAAATTCAAGCTGACATGAATTTTCAGAAATCATGGTATTATTTACCTAGCCAAGTTCTTCCTGTGTCACCACAATACCCCTCCAACTGACTAGAGAAAATAACTAGATAGGAAACTTCAGACTTTGCAGGCTTCAGAATTTTTCTTATACCTATTCAACCATGATGTGGTAGTCTACAAGATACTTAAACAGATGAGCATGATTTGACTCAATAAAACTTTATTTATAAAAACTACTGCTTGGCTATTGTTTGCCAAACCATAAACCAGATTAGAACTGCTCTTGAATACATAAGGTAAAGAAGTGTTTGCTGACAGGAGCCTGATGTAGCTGTCCCCTGAGAGGCACTGCCAGCACCTGACTAGTACAGATGCAGATACTCATAGCCAACAATGAAATTGAGCCAGAAGACCCCAATGGAAGAGTTAGAGGAAGGAATGAAGAAGCTGAAGGGGATTGCAACCCCATAGGAAAAACACTATAAACTAACTGGACTACCCAGAGATCTCAGGGATTAAACCACCAACCAAAGAGGGATCCATGGCTCCAACTGCATATGTAGCAGAGGACTTCCTTATCTTCCATTAATGGGAGTGGAGGTTTGATGCCACAGGATAAGGGGATACTAGAGGGGTGAGGGAGAAGTGGGTAGGTGGCTGGAGGAGTACCCTCATAGAAACAAAGTGGAGGAGGGAGGGATGGGGGTTTGCAGAGGGGGATCCAGGAAGGGGGACAACATTTGAAATCTAAATAAATAAAATAAACACTAAAAAAGATACATAGTAAAGAATGCTGGAATGCACCTCTCAACTTCTTAAAAAAACAAAACAAAACAACAACAACAACAACAAAATCCCAAAGTGTCACAAGTGAGAAATTAACTTGGTTTTATTTATTTATTTATTTATTTATTTATTTAATTTTTTATTTTCATTCACTTTACAGCCCGCTCACTGCCCTCATTCACTGTCATGCCCTCCCATAATCTTTCCCCTTCTCTTCCTTCATCTCTGAGCAGATGGGGCCCCCTGGCTCTGCTCCCATCCTGATACATCAGTTCCCTGAGTCTAGGCACATGCTCTGCCACTGAGGCCAGACAAGGCAGCCCAGCTAGAAGAACATATCCCACATACAGGCAACAGCTTTTAAGATAGCCCCCATTCCAGCTGTTTGGGACTCACATAAAGACCAAGCTCCACACCTGTTACATGTGTGTGGGGGAGACTCTTTGGTTGGTGGTTCAGCTTCTGAGAGTGCTAAGGGTCCAGGTTAGTTGACTCTGTTGGTTTTCCTGTGGAGTTCTTATCACCTTCAGATCTGACAATCCTTCCCCCAACTCTTTTCATAAGACTGCTCTAGATCCATCCACTGTGTGTCTCTGCATCCGTCTGAGTCAGTTGCTGAGTGGTGCCTCCCAGAGGACAGCCAGACTAGACTTCTGTCTGCAAGCATAACAGAATATTATTAACAGTGTCAGGAACTGGTGCTTTCCACTAGCAAGAATCCCAAGTTGGGCTGTTTATTGGTTGGCCATTGTGCGTTTTTTGTAGATAGGATAAATTTTAGATCAAAAGTTTTGTGACTGGGTTGGTGTCCCTATTGCTTCATTGGGGTTCCTGTCTAGATGTAGAAGATGGGCTCCCTATGTTCTATGTCCTCAATGCTGTGAGTCCCAGCTAAGGTCACCCTATTGATTTTTGTGTGACTCTCCTATCCCAGGTCTCTGGCACATCCTCAAGATGCCCCCCCTCCTTCCCACCCCTGCTAATTGCATATTCCTTTTCTACTCATGGCCATCTAGTGTCATCTTTCTTGTCCCTCCCCACACATGACCCTGAACCTCTATTTCCCCTATCTCCTTGTCTACTCTTTCTGTCCCTCCATCTGCCTCTTATGATTATTTTATTTCCCCCTTTAAGTGATATTCAAGCATCCTTGCTTTTCTACTTCTTGTTTAGCTTCTTTGGGTCTGTGTAGTATAGCATGGCTACCCTGTATTTTATGGCCAATATCCTTTTATAAATGAGTACATACCACGCATGTCCTTTTGGGACTGGGTTGCCTCATTCAGGATGATAATCTCAAGTTCCATCTATTTGTCTGTAAGATTCATAATGTCTGGTTTCGAGTAGACAAATAATATTTCATTGTGTAGATTTACCACAATTTTTATCCATTCTTAGTTGAGAGACATTTAGGTTGGCCTAGTTCCTTGCTCTTATGAATAAGTCTGCTATGAACATAGTTGAGCATGAATCCTTATGGGATACTTGGAGTATCTTTTGGGCATATGCTGAGGAATCATATACCTGAGTCTTGAGGTAGAACTATCCCCAGTTTTCTGTTCACTGAGTCCTCTGGGATATGCCAAGCCAACCTGAGGAGCCTGCTTTCCCAGGTGGACCTCCACTCACCCATCAACTCCCCACCCAAGTTTATCAGACCTGTAGATCCTTCCCTTCTCCCACCCATCTTTCCTGAACACAAAGAGTCATCTGGAGCACCCGATGCTGTCCTGAGCTGTCTGCTATTCCCTGATGACCTCCACTCTTCTGCTACCTCTCTGCCCACATTCATTGGACCTGCGGTTCCTGAACCATACAAACCTGCTGATCTGGGATCATAAGCCCAAGGATGCTTCTCAAAGGACTGCCATACCAGGACCATGGAGGTAAACCCACCTCTCAATACCTACTACAACAGGAACACCCAGGGACCAAAGTCATCTAGATGGCGAAAGGCCCTCGAAAGAGCACAATCCACAAAAGACATAGCAATATGACACTTTCAGAGAACAGCTACCCTACTATAGCAAGCTCTGGATATCTCTAAGACAACTGAAGCATAAGAAAACAACCTTAAACCCAATTTTATAAAAATGATTGAGGCCTTTAAAGAGGAAATGAATAAATCCCTTAGATATATATATATATAGATATAGATAAGATAAGATATAGAGGAAAATATAATTAAACAGATGAAGAAAATAAATGTAAGAAAATAAATGTAATGTTTAAGACCTGAAATTGGGAATAAAGGTAATAACGAAAACTCAAATTGAGGAATTTCTAGAAATGGACAACCTAGGGAAGAGAACAGGAATAACAAATGCAAACATCACCAACAGAATATAGAAGATGGAAGAGAGAATCTCAGGTGTAGGAGATACTATAGAAGAAATTGATAATCAGTCAAAGAGAACGTTTAAAATATTTAGTTTTAATCTGTGATTTTTGACCTGTATTGAAGGCAGAATAACTTAGCTTATTATAAAAATGAATACATTGTTACAAAACTTTGCAAATACAAATTGTTTCTAAAGTTGCTGATATAATTTACCAAGTGATACTAGTGCTCAAATTTATTGTGTATACCAAAGGAAGAATAATTAAAATGCTTACAACAGAAAATTTTAAAAGAAAATTATGACTTTACATGGATGACAAACAAGACAATAATTCTTTATTGGCATTATTGTATAAATTACTTTTTATTTTTGTGATAAAATACAATAACCAAGGCAGCTTAGAAAAGGAAGAGTTTATTTTACTTGGTTTATGGTCCTAGATGGAGAATCCATAAGAGCAAAGGAAGCACAGCAACAGGTAGGTAGAGTAGGAAGGTGAAAGATTACATCTTCAACCACAAACAAAAGGCAGAGAAAACTAGAAGTAAAACTAGACTATAAGATCTCAAGCTCTTTCCCTTGACGTATTTTCTCCAACAAGGTTCTACCTTCCCAAAAATTCTATAAGCAAACAGAGCTGGTAACTGGGGCGTAAGTGTTCGAATACTTGAACATGTCCTGGACATTTATCATTCAAACATCTGCACTCATGATTATTTTAGTTTGATATGTCTGTCAGGTGAAAAAATTGAAATAAGGGGAAATATATTTAAAAAGTCATCTTTTTTTTGAATACTTTCACTACTTAGCTCAGCACTAGGAAGAATATCCAAAGAAGAGAGGGATGAAGACTATGGTTGTGGCTGATGCTTGTCATTCTTTGCTTTGCCATTGATACTTAAGTCTATTCCATTTTTCACCAGTGTGTACAGTGAGTCTTTGAAACTTTTCTTTTGTCTAATATTGACAATTTGACCACAGTGAAACATATACTAAACAGTGAACTAATTATTCTCTACTACTAAGTACTTAGAGATATGAGCACTTTGATGAGTAAGCCTACTTGTTTCATTGTTGATGCTTACATTTATTCATTTTAGAACGTCTTTTGCTCTATGCTACACACATAAATATGTAAATGTGTATATAATAGAGAGAAAAGCAGAAACTATAAAGACATGTTTATACACATACCAGAAGCCTTACATATATGTGTAGTTGTGTCTGTACATGTTTAACAGATTGCCTGTGAACATGTACAGGTTCTCATGTAGAGACCAAACTTTTATGGTGTAAGTTTTCCTGAGTAAATGACCACATTATTTCTTTGGAGACCAAGTCTCACATCGAATCTAGAACTCACTAATTCAGCTAGACTTTCTGCCCAGTAGGCCTTAAGTTCCCTCCTGTCTCTGCATTTCTAGCTCTGGCATTACAGGTAGTAATCACCTCGCCCAAATTTTTATATGAGTGCTGAAGATTTACTAGTTTTTCAGGCTTACACAGTAAATGCTTTACCAATGGAACACTTTCCCCAACTCCACATAGAACTTTTCACTTATATTACTGTATGTGCATTCTTGTTTCTATAATATATACTTTTAGATAAGTTGGCCTAACCATCTCTCATATCTGTATCTGTATAATGCCATTATTCTAAATATTCATACTAATAACATGAAATTTTAGAATAAAATATTAGATAAGATATCAGTTTCACTGAGTAGGCTTTCCTTGAGAGCGAGGAGATATCTCTTCCAGACTCATTGATATGAATTTTTATTATATAACCCAATTTAATCTCATGTGTGTATTGAATGGGAATAATTTTCTCCTGGAAGTCTTAATATCATTGTATCCATTTATGTTTTATACTTTATCAAAATATCTCTTTAAATGCTATCTCTAGACTTGCTATGGTTCTTACATTCATGAACTCTAAAGCAGCTATTGTTACCTGTAACGTTCTGAATAAAATCAAGCCAATAAGGATCCAGCATGGGCACAAAATGTTCTGTCCTTAGCTAAGGAGCTATTATTGACAGTTAACAGCTTTAGGAGAAGAGACAATCATATTCTAGTGGATGAGGACACAACAGTGTGTATATGAGCAGTACTATCTGGAATCGTTAGGATATAAAATAGAATAAAAAGGAGAACATGGACTTGGAAAGGGCATATATTAAAAAAGGTATCATAGGGAAGTTGGAGAAAGTAAATAAGGATGTTTATGCTCAACATATACAAATATGAAATTTTCTTATAATAAAAACATCATAATTTCTTTTTAAAATTCCTTTATTTATTTACATTCCAACTGTTGCCCCCTTCCTATTGCCCCGTCCAATAGTTTTTCACTCCATCCCCACTTCCCTTTGACTCCTCACCCTTTACTAGTCTGCCCCTCACTCATCCCCACCCCCACCTCATCCACCCTGCATCTCCCTTGCCTGGCGTATCAAGTCTCTATAGGATTAGGCACATCTTCTCCCACTGAGGCAAGAAAAGGCAGCCCTCTGCTACATAAGTACCAGGGGCCATACACCACCCCATGAATGCTTTTTGGTTTGTGGCTTAGTCTCTGGGTGTTCCCAGGTATCTGGGTTAGTTGATACTGTAGGCCTTTCTATGGGTTACCATCCCTTTCAGCTCCTTCAATCCTTCCCCTAACTTTCCCATGGGGTCTCCAACCTCAGTATAATGGTTGGCTGTAAATGACAGTACATGTTGATGAGGAAGTGGAGAAACAGGAACACTCCTCCATTGCTGGTTTAATTGCAAACAGGTACAACCAATCTGGAAATCAATCTGGCTGTTTCTCAGAAAATTGGAAGTAGTTCTACCTCAAGACCCAGCTATATCACTCCTGGGCATATATACAAATGATGTTCCACTATACCACAAGGACTCTACTCTGCTCCACTATGCTCATAGCAGCTTTCTTTATAATAGGCAGAAAGCTGGAAACAACCCAAATGTCTCTTAACTTAAGAATGGACACAGAAAATGTGGTTCATTTAGACAATGAAGTACTACTCAGCTTTTAAAAATGAAGAAATGATGAATTTTGCTAGCAAATGGATGGAACTGAAAAAATAGCATCCTGAGTGAATTAACACACTCCCAAAGGGACATGCATGGTATGTATACACTGACAAGTGGATATTAGCAAAAAAGTACAGAATACCCATGATACAACTCATATATAAAAATTAGACAAGAAGGAAGGCCCAACTGATGATGTTTCAATCCCACTTAGAAGGGAGAACAAAGTAATCATGGGATGCAGAAGGAGGAAGGGACTAGGGTAAAAGAAGGGATGGGGAGAGAAAGGGGATAGGATCATGTATGGAGGGGAGACAGGAGAAAAGCCCAGAGGGTGAGAAGAATAAATGGAAATATGCAGCTGAGAGGGGGATAGAGTGGGGGTAATCTCTAGAAAGTCCCAGAGACCTGTATGATAGGCTCCAAAGACTCGATGGGAATGATCTTAGCTGAAATGTCCAACAGTGGGGAGATGGACCCTGAAGAGACCACCTACAATAGATAGACAGGAACCCTAGTGGAGAATTGAGGTCACCAACCTACCTTCAAAATTTTTGATCCAGAATTGTTCCTGTCTAAAAGAAATACAGGGATTAAAAATGGAGCAAAGGCTGAAGGAAAGGCCACCCCATGACTGGCTCAACTTGAGATTCATCCTATGGGCGGGCACCATACCCTGATGCTATTACTCATGCCATTACTTGTGCTTGCATGTGTTTGCAGGCAGGAGCCTCACTTCCATGGTTATCCTCGGTGAAGATCTATAGCAGTTGACTGACACAGATTCTTACAGCCAACATTTTCTTTTACACATGGATTCTATACAGTGTAGAAAAATAAACCAGTATTAATTTTATGATTTACTCACAAAATCTGGTAGTGGAGGTTCAATGGTATTGAGAAAATATCGTGCTTGAATCTGACCAGTTGAAAATGAATTCCTTCCTTAATTACAGAGTTCCACGTTTATTTTCTTTGTTTAGACACAGATAAATTGCTTACGAATGAGATTTTCAGTGATGTCAACAGTAAAAACATGTGGTTTTATTTGTTTGGAGAAAATTGCTTGTGATCAGTATTGGATGCAACATAAACATTTGAGATGAAATGGCTATTTAATTAGATACTTAACTACTTTTAATCAATCAGAGGACACTCAGATATTATTGATGGCACTGTTGATTTTGATACTCCTTGAGGGGATATTAGTGAGTTTGAATTCAATGTGTTTTCTATCTACAGTATTGCAATGAAAGATGTATAAGTCTAAAGGATCTACAGAAACAGATCAATGAAATGCAAGCCTTCAACAAATTGTATAAACCTTGTTTCAAAAACATATTTCAATGGCCATGCTTTTAATATTTCATTACATGTCTGTTTAGGAAAAGATTTGTTTTTCCTATCTAGCCATTTTACCTTGTATGCTCTAAGATGACTGAATGTCAGATTAGCAAACTGATAATTGTACACTGGCCTCTGTTTTCTTTGTTTGTTTGTTTTGTTTTTAATCTACATTGCCAAAACTGGAATAACTACTAAGAATGAGAAATTATTCAAGGAAAACTTCAAGACTGTTCGACTCTTGGAAGTTTTTAATCTTAATTATCGGTACTTTTAAGCTTTTAACATGCTGATAAGATACTGTGAGAAACTCTGGCTTAAGTATATTAACAGCATAATTATCATACAATCTGACAACCATAAATGATTAAACAATCTTGGTTATAAGAAGGCTTCTGAGAAAAGCATTTGGCTAAATGCAGATATTCACCTCTCCTTCCTGTCTTCTAAATCCAGTCCTCCAGTCTCATCCTCAGCTCCCTGGCAACACTGCTTACCTTCCTATCTCATCTCCAGTAGATTTGAAGTGGAACCAATAAAGAAAACTCAAACTGAAGAAAATCTGCAAGAAGAAAAATTAGTAACTCAAACAGGAACCTCAGAGTTAAGCCTCATCAGAAAACTTACAAGAGATGGAAGTGAGAATCTCAGGTATTAAGGACATATAGAATAAATAGGTACTTCAGTCAAAGAAAATGTTCAATTCAAAAACTCCTGTCATAAAACATCTAGCAAATTTGGGAAGCTAGACAAAAATCAAATTTAAAAATAATAAGAATAGAGAAGAAAGTAATAATCAAAGTCAAAGGCACAATGAATGCACTCAATAGAATCATGGCAGATTTTTTCCTTATCATAAAGAAGGATATACATATGAAAGAACAAGAAGCATAGAGAACACTAAATCGATTGGACCAGAAAACAAATTCCTCATGGTACATAGTAATCAAACGCTAAATGTAGAAAACAAGGAAGGAATATTTAAAGCTTCACGGAAAAAATGTCTAGTAAAATTATAAATGCAAACCTATTAGAATAACATCAGACTTTTCAATAGAGACTCTCAAAGCCAGAAGGCCCTGGTCAGATGTTCTGGACACTCTAAGAGAGCACAAATGCCAGCTAAGATTACTATACCCAGCAAAACTTTCAATCACAAAAGATGGAGTAAATAAGAAATCTATGATAAAAAATTTTAAGTAATACATGTGTACAAATCTATCCATTCCGCAAACACTATAATAGGAAATCTATCTTAAAGAAGTTAATCATGCCCAGAAAAATACAAGAAATAAATAATCCTTGACCAACAAATTAAAAGAAGAGAAGCATGTGCATTCACATGCACACAACACACACACACACACACACACAACACACACCAACAAAAACCATAATCCACAAATACTGCTGACATATCTCTCAGCACCAATGGTGACAATTCCCCAGTAAAAAGATACAAACCAAAAGAACAAATTCAGAAACAGAATCTATCTCTCTGCTATATCCAGGAAATACATTTTAACCTCAAGGACAGATACCACCTCAAAGTAAAAGGATGGGAAAAGATATTTTGAGTAAACGGACATAAAAGGCAAACTGACTTGAGCATTTTAATATCTGAAAATAGATATTTTAAACCAAACTAATCAAAAGAGACAGGGCAGGACAGTACCTATTTATGAAAATAAAAATCCACAAAGAGGAATTTACAATTCTTAATATATATGCACTAAACACAAGAGCATTTGCCTTAAAAATGTAATGCTACTTTTCTTGGCCTCTTTTTCTTTTCTTTGTTTTGTCATATTCCACTGTGCTAGTTTTTGTTTTATCATATAATATCATATAATAGCATATAAAACATCATGTTATTATCTCTTAGATCATAAGTTTATAAGCCAGTTAATTGTGTAATGAGAAACAGAAAGAGATGGACTTGGATGGGAGGTGAGGTCAGGAGTAAAAACCTGAAGTAGGAAGTAGGAGGTGTAGAGGGAGGAAAAAAGCATAATCATAATGGGAATATATTACATAAAAAATAATACATTTTTTATAAAAGAACAAACTTGTATTTCTCTAAATATTTTTTTAAGGACTGTTTTCAGAGTTTTGTTTTGCTTTGATTTTTGGGTCTGTTTGTTTGTTTGTTTGTTTGTTTGTTTGTTTCGACTAGAAAGATGATGTCACATAAGCAGCTATATAGAATAAAGACCACCTAGAGTCTTAAGAAGATCTAATAAAGATATGAAAATCAAAGATGGCACAAATATAGTATGTGAGTTGAAGAGTTGGTATGAGTGTTGAAATGAGATTGGAAGCAATATGGGCTTCTTGGTTCAGGCAGAATTTTAGATATAATAGAATTGTTATCATTGTTCTCTGAAAGATTTTCAAGATATATATTCTTTGAATCCGTATGTTTATTTGACTCTGATATTGTGTTCTTAATTATAGTCTATCCATAAGTTAATGTTTAAAATGTGTTGGAAAAATTTTAAATGTATCAAATTAATTAAAGTTGAAAAAGTCATGAGATATTACTGACAAAAAAAGTTATACTTATCCAGTTAGTGCAATCATGGTTAATACCTGGCACTCTGTGCATTTACAAAGTAGTTTTCTTTGTCATATTAAAAAATGCTATTAGAAATTATCTCTCTAGGTAGATAAGGCAAAGACATATTTTAGCGACGATTTCATTAGACTATTTTCTTCCATATGACTAATAATTACCCATCAATCTATCACCCATGCATGACTCTTAGTCACAATAGTCATGACACTGTTATCCTGGTTCTAAGTTAGAATGTCAGAACCTAATCTCAAGTTCTTGCCTAATTTTACTTCTTTCCCACTGCCCAGTAAAAAATTATTTTCTGGATATTTACTGAGGTGTAAATTATTAGTATAACCTTGAATCAGAATCCAGACAATTTTGTTGAAAAATTTGTCTCCAACTTTCACTTTTTGTTAGTATTTTTTTTTTAAAAAAGTCATTCAGTCTTTTAAGGATTAATTCTCTCTTCTTTCGAAGGAAAATAAAAATAGGTTTGACTTTAAAGGGCTGTGAGGGAATTGCTTGATACAGTTATGCAGTAAAATTTCCATAGGTACATGCCAAATAGTAAGGGTTCAAAGATGCTACCTGCAATCAGCATCAGTGAGAGCAGTGAAGTCATCACCATCCTCATCAACAGTAGCATTACCATCATTAGCAGCACTATCATAATCATCACTTTGATTTATACCTAGTCATACTTCCTGTCATAACTTGAATCTTCAGTCCATGACCACTGGTGGATATGACTCATTTCCAATTATTCTGTTTCCAAAGTTATTACATTTTGAGAGTAGTCTTTCTTAGTAAAAACTAAACTTATCTTCTTTCTGTTTAAGACATATATACAGCAAATCTCTAAGAGGATAAACAGGCTTTAAATTAGGATGACGTGTTCCTGATGCCTCAAACATTTCATCATAATTTCTTCCATCTGTTGCCAACTGATATGCCTTCATTTGCAATATATTCATTATTCACATTCTCTTTTCTTTTGTGTTTTAAGACACAAACTCAAGTATCCCAAGGGTCAATTTAAACTTGATATAGACATGAGGGTGACCTTGAACTCCTTAATTGGCTATATTTGCCTCCCAAGTGCTGAGCATGTAGCACCACTCCTGGCTGCACTTTCTCTTTCCTGCAATGTGCCTTTACTTTACTTTTTACTTTGCTTTGCTTTACTTTACTTTACTTTACTTTTTACTTTGCTTTACTTTACTTTATTTTACTTTTAGCTGGAATAGCTCTTTCAAAGGAAATATTCTCATATTCAGACTCAATTACAAGTGTTTCATTGTTGCTTTTCCATTATAGACTTTAGCAGACATATATATCCATTTGGATTGTTATTGTGTAGCTATATAGAGATTAGAACGGGGTTTAAGTGTTGTTTCAGTGTCAAAATCTGAGACCAATGGTTATCATGGGCTAGCAAAAATCAAGCTTTCATGATTCTTAATTGCTATCATAAGTCTTATACACTATCTGTGACAACTGACAAACATTGATATGAATTCAAAATTAAAATATTGCTTTTTGTTAGTGACTCCACCTCAGAATATCTACTCCTTTTTGATAATTGTTTTAATCCATGGTCTCAACTTTTTTAAGTCTCCTAAGCCATAAATATCTCTTCAATATTGGTATAAACTTAACTAATTTAAATAATTCCATCTGAGAATCATTTTAGAAAATTAAAGTCAATGTCCCTTAGGCATAAAACTAATACTCCTCGACATAATCTTGCTATGATATTATTATTCTAGATATAAACATTAAATATATAAGGTAAAAGCAAGCCCAAGGCCATACGGTTTTAGCCCAGAATTCTCCCAGACTTTCAAAGAAGAGCTAATACCAACACTCCTTCAACTATTTCACAAAATGGAAACAGAAGGAACATTTTTAAATTCAGTCTATGAGGCCCTAGTCACTCTGATACCTAAACCACACAAAGACTCAACAAAAAAAGACAGAATTTCAGATCCATTTCCCTTATGAACATTGATACAAAATTACTCAATAAAATACTAGCAAACTGAATCCAAAAACACTTCAAAAACATCATCTACCATGTTCAAGTAGGCTTCATCTCAGGGATACAAGGATGGTCCAATATATAAAAATCCATCAATGTAATCCACCATAAAAACATACTGAAAGAAAAAAATGCTTGACCATCCTATTAGATGCTGAAAAAAGCCTTTGACAAAGTCAAACACACACTCATGTTAAAAAGACTTAGAGAGATCAAGGATACTAGGTCCATACCTAAACACAATAAAAGCAATATATAGCAAGCCAATAGATAACATCAAATTAGATGGAAAGGAAATTAAAGCAATTCTCTTAAAACCAGGGAAAAGATAAGGATGTTCACTCTCTCCATGTCTATTCAATATAGTACTACAAATTCTACCTAGGGTAATAAGACTAAAGGAGATCAAGAGGATACAAATTGGAAAGGCAGAAATCAAAGTATCACTATTCCCAGATGATATGATAGTATACTTAAGTGGTATATGTAAGTTATTCTTCAAAATGTGTTACTAGTTATGCTAACCAGTTGTCAACATTTCACATGCTAAACTCATTTTGAAGGAGTGGCCTTCAATAGAGCAAGTGTTCCCTTAAGATTAGCCTGTAAACAAAACTGTAGTGCATTTTCTTGATTGATCACTGATGTGGAAAGGTCCAGATTCCCGTGGCTGGTTCTACCCTTAGGCTGGATGTCCTGGGTACTATAAGAAATTGAGCAAGCCAGGAGAGGCAGGCCAATAAGCAGCAATCCCCCACAGGCCATGCTTCAATACCTGCCTCCAGGTTCCTGGTCTGTTTGATTTGAGTTCCTGCTCTGAATTTCTTCAGTGATGGGCAATTAACTGAGAATTGTAACATGCAACAAACACCCTCCTCCCCAAATTGCATTTGGTTAAGGTCCTTTATTAAATGATGCATTGAAGACAGTGGTGCAGACTATTCAGATGAACAAATGGCTTGAATGCTGGTGGTCCTTATTCCTCGGAAGTTCCATTCTATTGCTCACTGCAGTCCTATGCCTTTGCTTGCAAATGCCTATTTTAATTTAAATGGAAAAACACTTGAAATTACAGTACATAGAATGTGTAGCCAGAAGTTCGATCCAATTCTGACAAGTTGAGTACAATAGTCTTGAGTTATTTGAAGGCAGTGATCAAAATAAATATACATGTATTAGTTGCCATTCCAGTAGCTGTCACAAAATCCTGACAGCCCCAACTTAAAGAAGACAGGGTGTATTCTGACTCACAGTTTAAAGAGATAGCCCATTTGCTGGGTCCATCATGGCGTTGGGGATGGACAGAATGACATAGTTCCTGCCCCTGGGACAGAGCCAGTGGGCTCTGGCCTCCATGAGTGTTGATGGCTGCTGTGAGCATAAGGCTTGTTTGTATAATAATGTAAATATTTTACATTCCTCCTTTACAGTATGTTCTCCAGTTAACATTAATGACTCAATGATAATCAAAGATGCTTGAGTCTAGGAGGACTCTTATCACGTTATCACAGTTTTTTTTCCAGTAGATGGTCGTTAACATAAAGACCTACAACTGGCCAGGATTGAAAGAATACACAACTAGCTGGAACACCTCTATTTCACCTACTTTCATTAAGGCTCAGGGATCATCATGGAAAAGGGGCGGAAACATCCAAAAACCAGATGGGGTAGATAACTACAACAGAGCTGTTTTCTGCACCCACAGGGAAACTACACACAAGAATCACATTAGTTGTGACAGAATGAACAAGATCTGCAAAAGATCAGAGCAGACAAAAATCCCACCATGACAGGGGAAGGTGATGAGGAAGCGCCATGCCTAGCTGAGGGGTTTATTGCTAATTGATGGCTGCCAGAGAGGAAATGTTTTTCCTCAACATATGCTCTCTCACGTGGGGTATCAATTTTCTTTCCTAACAAACAAGAGGACATAATGATTTTGCCCTTTGAAAAGATTGTTTGTATCATATATAATACAGCTGTCTTTGTGTTTGCTACAAAAGGAACTCTCTGAATTATGGAACCAGGGTACTAATGACTGCAATTTGCTTTTGCCAACCTCTGATTATCTCTGCTGAAGGAAATGTTGCTTGGTATAACTAGATAAATAAGTATTTTTTCTAAGCTATTGGTTTTTAGTCTTGACTTCCTATGCAGATCACTTGACAACTTTAAAACATAAAGAAGCCCAGTACCATTATGTCATAGATATTTCATCTTAGGGGGTCGGAGACAAAGCCCAAGTCTCAGGGTATTTTAAAAGTATACACAGTGATACTGGTATTATTTGAAAAACATCAAAGCTATTCCTTTTCCTCTTCTGACCTTTACATGAACACAATATTGATTGGTGTGAATGTCACCAATAGTGATTTCACTCAACTCCTCACAGAACAATAAGTCAGCAGACACAGAAGAGCACTGTCCTATTACAGTCTTATGTGTAGCTATTTTGAAAATTAAAAAAAAAAAACCTTTCGATTAGGTATATGGGACTCTGACTAGCAAGATTATCTCTAATTTTAGAGATATTTAACTTGTACAGGAATAATAGACAGTGTATATTTATAACACTAGAGGGGAAAATGATGTTTGTATGCTTCATATGAATACGATCCAGATGACTTAAACCTTAGAATCACTAACAGATGAAAGTTGAAAGTAAAAAAAAAATAATTGAGACTGATGAAAACATATATTTGTTCATTATATTGTAACTAGGTCTTGAATCTAATGTAAATTAGGTATTAACCATCTACATATTTGAGCTTGTATTTACATATTTAGTTTGTAAATAAATTAAACATTGATTTAAAATATGTAGCTGTGCTGGCTGGCTTTGTGTCAATTTGACACAGGCTAGAGTTATCTGAAAGGAGGGAGCTTCAATTGAGAAAATGTCTCCATAAGATTAAGCTGTAGGGCATTCTCTTAATTAGTGATTGATAGGGGAGGGCCCAGCCCATTGTGGATGGTTCCATCCCTGGGCTGGTAGACCCAGTTGTAACAAAAAGCAGGCCAAGCAAGTCATGATGAACAAGCCAATAAACAGTACCCCTCCAGGGTCGCTGCATCAGTTTCTTCCTCCAAGTTTCTTCCCTGCTTTAGTGTTTGTCTTGGCTTCCTTCAGCGATAGACTACTGGAAATGTAAGTCAAATAAACTATTTCCCCCCGAAGTTGTTTTGGTTATGGTATTTTATCACAACAACAATAATCCTAAAGAGGAAGTGGCATTGCCATCTGGTCATCAAGATAGACCTGGCATGAACTTCCTACATTCCTAAAATTCTTAACATTTCCTGCTATTGTTTTGCAGCATATATCAAACTAGTATATCTTTTGATAGAATTTTGCTATAATGTTTGATCTTTAGAATTTACCCCATGAATTTGTGATTTAAGTGTAGTAAGAAAATACTATATAAATTTGGCTTAGAAATATGAATTTTAAATGATTTGTGAATTGGCCCTAAACATATTTCTGTCATACACTACTACATAGTTATACAAAGAAGTATTCTCAACATTGAAGATTATACAGTAAAAAATTTGATCCTCTCAGAAACATGAATAAATATTTTGTATTCTGCAGAATCAAACATTTAATAAAGATTTAATATTTAATGTAAAGGATCAGATCCATTTTATTAATTTGCTTTTATATTTAGTAATGGAAAATTATATGACCACCAAAGAATTGTATAAATTTTCTCATCATTCTCTGGATTGCACACCAGAACTTGATAGTTAGATACTGTAATGAAGATAACAAATACTTTGGTCATTGTACACAGATAAATTAAGTTGTAGCTGATCTAGAAGCACTATCCTCCCTGGCCTGACTCCATAGTGCCATATGGGTCTAAGCAGATACTGGTATAAAATGTCATCAGTGATCTTACCCAGTTGTGAATTCCACAAGCCACATTAATTACCTTCTAGAAGGCAGGGCTTTCTAAGACAATAGTGACATGTAGATTTAAGGTCTGCTGCATTGGAGGAAATCCATGCTTGATTCTGTAGGCCTGCTCAAAATCTCAAGTCTCTAGGCAGGAAAAGTACTACTATAATTTTTCCTTCCTTATTTTTGAGATTATGGTAGAATTGCAATGTTTATCCCTTCCTCTTCTTCCCCCTTTAAAACCTTCTTATATACAACTGCCTGTCCCCTTCTAATTTATGGTTTTATTTAATTAATCATTATTGCATGCATAACTGTATATACATATATGTTCCTACATATAATCTGTTCAGACCGCATAGTGATACTTGTATGTGTGTTTTATGAACAGACCCATTGAAACTGGAGAAACAATTGGTGTGCCCTTTCATGTAGAAGATGACCAGTCATGTGACCAGCTTTTCGCAGTTATCTATAGTCCTTCGTGTAAGGTGAAGTCCTTGTGGGCTTTACCCTATCCTCAATGGTATATCCATGGGTATTATTGTCCTTGCTCAGCTCAAATATGTCTCCCTGAAGTTCAAAAATGTAGAACTGATTCAAGTGCTGATAATAATTACATGATGGTGTGATACTCAGCCATACTTAGGACAGCTAAATAACTCTCTCCAAATCTCAGGGAACATCACAGAGGAGAGGAAGGCCAAAGTGTAAGTTGCAAAGAATGTGCCCTCTAAGCCCCACCCTCCCGGAGGTACTATATATATTGATAGATTTTTGCATAGGAGCATAATTTTCTTTGCTGGGATAAGCCAGAAAAAAGTGGGGTGGAAAATGTTAAAAATCATATGAATGTTCAAAAATATCAACAAATAAAAGTGATTTTAGAATCTCAAAAGTCTTTATGAATTGCTCTTAGTCCATGTTCTGTATCTACTGTTATATGCCTGGGATTGTCTAAAACTTTCTTGGGCAAAATAGACTTGTCAGTCAAAAAGTTAAAAGTACTGACATATAGTATAATTCAGTCAAATAAGTTGATAAAAAAGATGACAACAAATTGCACATTCTAATGTGCATGATGTCATACTTTTACTTTCTATAATGCTAGTTTTTATTATGTTGACTTTTAACTATTTTGTCCTTTTGATGTCTCACACATTTTTTTATGAAGCTTAGCTCCAACCATCAGTAATTATAAACAGCCTCTGTAGACATCCTCAATCTTTGACATTTCTCTAACTTTGTAAAACCGCTCTGACTGATACAGATCAATATCGTACACAATTTCCACAGAATGTCCAGCGAAAAGCATTGCCTTTTGACTGGTTTCACTCAGTCATGGGATCTTTCCTTTTCTCAGACAATCATACTAGATATCTATATATTATATTCTATAACTTCTTTTAAAATGGTACTTCCAGTCCTATAACATGGCCCAGTAGATTAAAGCTCTTGTGGCAAACTAATTGCTGAGCCCCTCATGGTGAAAGGAAAGAACTGAGTCTCAAATGCTTTCTCATTAACTTTACAAATGCTTGGTGGCATATTTACACACACACACACACACACACACAAACACAGAGGAATACATACATACAACCTTATAGATAGATGCAGATAGATAGATGCAGATAGATAGATAGATAGATAGATAGATAGATAGATAGATAGATAGATAGAGATAGATAGGTAGATATAGATGGACAGACAGGCAGATAAAGATAGATATGAAAGAGAAATAACAAGTGAGAGACAGTGAGTCAGAGACAGTGCGATACAGAGAAAGAGTGTAATCTGAAAAAGTACTTTGTACCTAGTTTAAATCATAGCTATTTTTTTCTATCTTAAGAGAACTTGTCCAAATCCCTGTTTCACACTCACTAAAGTTTCACTGTTGTCTTCCGCAGGATTTGTCTTCTAAATGCACCAGAGATTTATCATGCAATTGCCTGTTAAGTCTGCGCTCTTCTGCACTAAGTCTCTGGCTCACCTTCTTCAGATGATTCCACCTATTCCCTCCATTCATATACATTTTGCTCAGTCAATCTTTACTAGATCATTTTTATATGTCTATCGCCACCCATCAAACCCCTAAGCAAATAACACTTCCTTTTTTCAATTTCTGTTTTTCTTTCTGCTGTTTTTATCCTGTGCATTTCTTTCTGGAGCTTTTAGCTACATCACACATAGCCTTTGTCTTCAGTTTTCCTTTCACATTGTCTATAACTCTTACCATTTTATTAAAGTACTTTCTAAAGTCATCAGTAATTTCTATGTCGATAAATCCAATATTCAGTTGTTTAAACTTATCATACATGGTATGTGGCAGTACTTGACCCCCAAATTAATATTCTTCCCTCTTAACTTTACATTAATGTGTTGAGGAAAAGATGTTTAAGCCCTCTCATTTTTCATGTTGAAGATCAAATTCCTAGTATAAATGCAAGTGGGACATTTTCAAAGGGGAGGTAATTAGTTTTCAATGAGATCATGCTGTCCTCCTTGCTCTTTCTAGAACATGTTAGTCATGCTTTTGCTTGAGACAACTGGACAAGGTGTACCCTTTCCCTAAGCATCCCCCGAATCAGCATTTTTAAACCCATAATTCTAGCAAGATACATGCCTACTAAATGGTGTCATTCTTGACTTAACTCTCACCTCCACAGCCTCTGCCATTAACTGTTCTGCACACTTTTTATCTGTAGAAAATCTGAGTTCTACAAAAATGGCTCAATTTTTAATGTTTGTTAAGCTTTGTTTCTGAAATTAGACAAGAAGTGAGTAAAACTGAAGAATTTATTTAATTAGTTAAGGTTTTTGTATCATAAATTCCTAGAATTGTATTTATCAGTCATAATTTTCTTCAGGCTATTTGTATACAAATAAACGATTACATAACTTTTTCTATTCACATAGAACTTCACATACCATATGTGCCTCTCATAACAGATCTACGTGGCAAGAGCCATTCTCATACTTCAGTGAGGCTTCAAGAAAGTAAGCAGCCTATCTGAAATTTTCTATTTTTTAACCATAAATATAGAAATAAATTAGGAATGAAGTGCTAAGGTTGACCTTGGTTTCTAATGCTTAAAACCAAACTAGACAATAATCTTAGTTCTTGCTGTACTTAGTAAACTTATATTTTAACTAAGCGTTGAAGGGTTCACTTATATCACACAAAAGTAGTACTATAGGTAGCAGTAAAATTACATATCTGGTTGTAGGAATGGGTTTGTGAACACTATTAGAACAATTCTTTAATTTTGATCATTTTAATAGCTCTTCCATTAAACTTGTATCAATGACAAAAGTATTCTCATGAGATTTGTCAAATCAGAAACTCACAGCACATCTGAATGGTGTTAGAGGCTCGGCTTCTTCACTATACATTTGATGGAGTCTCAGTGAAGGCAACGTAAATGGAGAAAAGGCTGTGACTGACTAAGCAGGTATTATTTCCCACATGTAGGTAAGGACATTAAAAGACAGGAAAAATAAAATAAAAACCAAACAAGCTTATCTCTCACCAACAAAACCAGCCGAGCACTTTGCTCTTTGTTCTTTGTTGGCTAGCCAGCTTTGATCTACACTCCTTTTTTATCCCTTCTTCACCTGAACCATTTATCTCTGTGGTTCTCATATTGTTTCTGTGGTTACAGTATTTTCTATGCTAGGCACAGCCAGATTATTTTTGTCATTTAGATTGTCAATCATGACTATAAAAATTTCCAGCAGAATTATTATGCTGTATTAAGCCAAGCATGATTCGTGATATGAGAAAATTTTAGCAGAAACTAAAGCAATTTGCAGGGTTTCTTTACTCAGACCCTTAACTGAATCTATAAATCCTTATATTTCAAAAACATTCATTTCACTGGCACAGGCAGCTGATTTAATTTTTGGAAGGAAACCTAAAATGGGGATGACTTCTTGTCAATCCTTATTGTATTTCAAATGACGTTCTTTATATAGCTAAAGATAAATGTTTTTCAAAAACATTGGAGTTTTCTCTGAATTTACATAAGACTTAGGGATATTAACTACTCATAATGTAATCCAAATGATACAATTGTCTACTAGATTTGGACATTCAAAGGCCATTCTTTCTTTTTTTTTTTTTTTTTTTTTTTTTTTTTTTACTTACTGCTTCTATGAGGGTGTTCCCTCACCCACCTACCGCTCTAGCCTCATTGCCCTAGCATTCCTCTACTCTGGAACATCAAGCATTCACAGGACCAAGGGCATCCCTTCCCATTGATGCCAGATAAGGCCCCTTCAGCTCCTCCAGTCCTTCCCCAACTTTTCCACTGGGGTCCCTGTGCTCAGTCTGATGGTTGGCTCCAAGCATTGGCATCTGTATTGGTCAGGCTCTGGCAGAGCTTCTCAGGAGACAGCTATATCAGGCTACTGTCAGCAAGTACTTCTCGGCATCCACAATAGTGTCTGGGTTTGGTAACTGTATATGGGATGGATCTCCAGGTGGAGCAGTCTCTAGATGGCCATTCCTTCAGTCTCTGCTCCACTCTTTGTCCCTGTATTTCCTTTAGACAGGAGCAATTATGGGTTAAAATTTTGGAGATGGATGGGTGGATCCATTTCCTCAACTGGGGGACCATGCTTAACCTCTATATATGGTCTCATCAGTTTCTCCCTTCTCGTTGTGGGGTATTTCAGCTAATGTCATCCCTGTGGGGTCCTGAGAGGCTCTTGCTTTCCTGGCATCTGGGACTTCCTGGTTGATACCCCCAGATCCCCTGTCCCCACTGCTACACACATCTATTCAATTTCCTGACATCTCCCCATCATTCTTGAGAAGAGTGTTTTCTATAAATCTTATGGCTCTGGTAGCAGTTAAAGTCATAGATGAGTCAATAACAGTAGAATATAAGTACATAAATGCTCACTGAGGGACAGATAGGGCACTAAACTCAATTATGATGACCCAGCCTCATAATTGCTTATTAAATTATAAAATACTACTGGAAAAGATAAGGAAGAGAGGTTAGAACTTTTTTTTTTGGAAAATAGATGGCTTCAGAAAAGTCAACTAATCTGGAAATCATATACTGAGATTATTTTTCATCAAAACCAAGATGAGATCCTTTCATTTATAAGTTTTTTTTACTATAACCCATAAATATGGCATTCAATATTATGCAAAAAATGAAAACTCATTTCTTAGTTTCATTTTGAGTTGGAAATATGGGTCTATAACCAAATGTTTGAGTTTGTCCTCAGAATGTTGGGCTTGGACCATGTCTTCATTTTCCCTCCTTCAGGTTCCACTAATAGAATGGCTGAGGAAAGGCACTGAGTAGATTCTGAAAAGCTAGTTGTTGACTGACATGCTACCTAGTTACATACCTAATTTAATTATTATTATAAGCTCATAGTTTATTGCTAAGCCAAGATGAACTCTGTCACAAAGCACTTATAACAGAGGTAGGTATAGACCACCTACTTTACATCTCCTCCTCATATTTATTCTTGGTCTCAGCTCATCGAAAGATTGTTTAGCCATGATCCACTTCATTTCTTCCTTTGACAATATCAATAATGGCTAGGTTTTGTTTGTTTGTTTGTTTGTTTTAAGTTTTCTAGTGTTTTTGTTTTAGATAATGGAAAAATATTTTTGTTAGGTTAGAGAAAGTGGTTGTAATAAATAAATCAACAGTCACTACTTGAAGGGCCAAAATTTGGTGGAGATGAACAAAAAATGGGTAGACCTTCATAGAAATATAAAATGCAACTGACAGAGACATATTCAATTCAGTTGGGTGACTGTCTTAGTTAGGTTTTCTATTGCTGTGATCACAACACCATTATCAGCACTCTGAGAGAGAAAGGGTTTATTTCAGCTTATAGTTCTACAATACACCCCATCACTTGAGGTTATCAGAGCAGAAATTCAAATGTCATGAACCTGGAGACAAGAGCTGTTTACCAGCATGCTCTCTTGGATAGCTCAGCCTGCTTTTTTGTAACATAAAGGACCACTAGTACAGAATATAGCACCACCCATAGGGAGGTGGGACCTCCTAAATTCAATTTTAATCAAGAAAATGCACCACAGGCTTGACCCCATGACAATCTTATGAGAGCATCACCTCAAAATAGGATCTTCTTCCAAAATATCAGTACCTATTATAAGTTGATATAAAACCAACCAGAACAAATTTTCTAGGAATCTTATCTTTCTTATCTAAAACAGAGTGAAAGTCAATCCCCTGTTACAAATAATTGTATTATGCAGAGTAGTTCTGTCACCAGATACTGTAAAGTTATTTGCTGAGATGTAGAGTCAGGGACCCCGCACCCACAAAACTCCCTCTGATGATACATTGCCAATATAGCTTTAGTTATGAGCACATTGAAATGGAATTTGGGTTCTGATTTAGACTATTATAACTATATTTTCATAAAGTAACTTAATTTATTTACATATATTTCTCCCATAGAACCAATGATAATGTACCATATCAACATGGTAAATATACACAAGATGTTTGTAGAATTGAGTCTGCATATTTAGAGCATCCTATAGCTAGAATGTCAACCACTACCATATATGGCCGATTATTCCAGGCAGTTACAAGTATCTAAAACATCAGAGTGAGAAAAGAAAAACTCAGAGGACTGAGTAATTGAAGGTCATTTTTAGTGGTTACTAGGGGCAGAATAGGCAGAAATTGGACCTCTTATGTAACTGAATTTGGAAATGTATTTGATTTTGTATAATGTTCCTGAGTTTGAGATTAACAGAGAGGGGACAAGATTGATAAGCTGAAAGTCTTCCAACAAGTCAAGATTTTGGATATTACTGCTATGTGAATGTAGTTTTAATTCCTAATCATCTGCTCCCAAGCTTGATGTTGGTTTATTAAGGCAGTGGACATAGATGTATGGCTCAGAGTTTGTTTAATTAGAGGTTGCCTACCATAGTTTGATTATATGTATAGTCATTGTCTTACACATTGATTTCATTTCTACTGACATTATTTCTAAAATAATCTGATGTTTTATCAGATTGGTTATTTGGATATATAATTGATATGAAGAAATGAATAATTAGAAATTGGCACTACACATTTTACATCATATTCAAAACTAAACAATCAGTTAATTGAATTGGGAAAATAATTCATTTTGACCAACTTAATATTTTACTTAGAGTCAAATTTTATTTTGCTGAAAGTTTCATGAAACACACTTTTTAAGACACCAATTCTTATAGGAATATGGACAGAGTATGAGTGTCCCATCATCTGGGGCCAGGATGAAGTGTTACCCCTCAGAGGCATAAAATTGCATATTCATCCAATTACCATAGAGGTGGTGTTTCCCTTCCTTAGAAGCATCTGGTAAAGGTTGCTTGCTAGACAGGATATTGAGTCAGAGTTCTGTTCTTGTATGACAATAACCACAGTCATGTCCTGAGAATCTTAATTTAGTGATAGTGTCTGTACTTAACTCAATATAGCCTTGTTGTCACTTGTCAGGTAAATCAAAGGCACATAGAGCATATTGAATACCTGGTATTATCTAAGTGTATCAGTCATGCATGAGTAGTCCCAAAGGTTCCATTTAAAGTAAGAATCACAAAACCTGCCTTGGATGAGAATAGGAGTCTAGGACACATGTTCTAGAAATAGGAAATTGTAAAATACTACACAATGATTTCCTTGTTTGCAATTTTAACATTAGTTTATTGAAAATAAGAAACACACTAGATATATAGTTTTTATAACCCTACAAAATGTATTTAAAATTAGTTTCTGACCACATGGACTTGTTGAGGGTAATGGTTTTCAAATTTATTGTGATAATTACATTTTAGAAAATCTTAATAGTGATTTCATCTTCCCCCTCTCATGTTTAAGGTTTTGATTACTTTAAAATTTACAAATAACCTTCGCAATTTTCCCCTGGTTTTAGTGATGTCCTTTAAAGAGCATGCTTCATGTTTTGTTTTCTGAAACAGTCACTCTCACAGGTGCTGTTAATGTCTTTCAACACCTTTCTCTACTCCCCCATCTCTACTCGCCTATCTGCCCCTTCCCAGAAAAGATGAGCTCTAGAAACCATTTAGCAAGGACAGAAAATGCAAATACTTACAGGACTAATACTCCAGTTATAAAATTTATATAACTAATTGAATAATTACTGTTGGCTATTGGCTTTATAGTAAAAGAATACTTTATTTCAAATATGACTTTTAAGAGCAAATACATTTGTATCAAGGAAATGAATTTAGCTGTAATGGTACATATCCAGAATGCATGTTCATTTGTGTATTCCTGGAAATGAATGGCTTTATAACTGTATGTGTGTCTGTATGTGTATATTCATGCATGCACATGCATGTCTATGTATGTACATATATGTACGCATGGATGTGTGTGTCTGTGTTTGCATCTGAGAAGAGAAGCATAAGAGAACAATGTTTTTCATTATCATGTTGCATAAACTCTACTACGTTTTGGGATTATTAACATCTTTGATTATACAACTTTGATTTATACAAATTAATTCAAAAGCTAACAATAATTCTTCATGTTCCAAAACCCCTTAAACTTCTTGTGCAAATATTTCTCTAATTCTGTATCAAAACTGTATTTTCCTCTCACTTTTTGTGGATGGGCTAAAATTTTCCTTTGAAAACAACTGAGATCAGAAGTGACAGGTTACTTTCCTCAGCTTAATTGGAGCCTAGGCTTAGATAATGCTTTAGTATCAAAACTGGAGGCTGGTTTATTTATCAAATGGCCTTTATCACTAGTGAACAATGAAGTATTTACGAAGGTTGCAATGTAGCCAATACAGTATTGAAGAAGGTTGCGATGTGGCCGATCAATTTGCAAAATGGTTCAGCACTCAGCATCTGAAAGGACAAGAGGCATTCCCAGCACCAGATTGGGGTGTGTTGTGGGACTTCATGTACACCATACCTGCAGCTGCCAAGCTTCATGTATTTGCATCTCACGCTCCTTCGAATTCCAGCCAGGTGTCAATCAGCAAATTGGTTCCTGTTAGTGATGTGGAAAGAGTGATGCGACTGTGTAAAGGCAGCCTGACATAACCATAGCTAGACCATAACACACATGGTAGAAGAGCAGATGTAAAGAGATTACATGAAGAAAATTTTACACCTAACCTGAAATTTTTAGGAAAAGTAGAAGACATATTCAAAATGCGACATTTGGAGAATGATTTGATAGAAATCACACTGAGGCACTGAATATAAAAATAACAATAACGAAGAAAGTTTATGTGGGGCTTCCAAGAGAAGAGCTATGGATTTACAAAATGCAGTGAGCACAGAAATAGGGGACAGCAAAGGATTTGTAGCCTTAAAACCTCTGGACTCGTGCTTTTCCTCACATTCTCAATTGAATTTCCATTTAGGTAAACATTACCAGAAAACAGATAATAAATGTACCTGTTGGCGCTACTATGAAGGCCAGCTTTCTAGGACAGACAGGAGAAAAGAGAAATAGATCTTAAGGGACACATAAAGAAACAATGTAGCAGATTTTTAACCCGGAAAGGCATCAAACCAAAATTACAGGTAGGAAACTCAGGTATTTTTTGTGTTTAGGAGTGTAAACGAATATTAATGTTCTTAATTAGTGAATTCGTGAGCATCTGTTTGTTAATATTTACAGGCAATATTTTTCTATTTTAAACATTTTACTAGAAATGGGGAATCGGTTCCTTTTAGTTTGCTTTAGAAAGAAAAACGGGAGTATATGAAGACAAAAAAAATTAATGGATTGCAGGTGGAAGAGAGAGAAAGAGGGAGGGAGGAAAGAGAAGGAAGGAAAGTGGGAGACAGAATGAAAGACAAAATGAGAGAAAGTGAGAGTGAGAGAAAGAGACTATCTAGGGGATCAAGCTGTACACTCAAGGGTTAACTCAGACTTCTTCAGGAAAGTCTCAAGTGAGTTCACAAGAGACAGATAGAATGGGAAAAGGAACATCAATCATGTAACATCAGCTAGTGGTCCATAATATAAATACCATGGAACAAGATAATCAGATGTAACTTTGGTCAGAGGTCTTCTTTAGATACAATCATCAACGGAAGTGTCTCTGAAAAGGTGTCAGTGAGCTTGGGTCTGAAACCTGAAACCCCAGAATTGACTCTGGCACCTGTGTAGACCATTTCATGTACCCTTCTCACTGATCCTATTGTTTATCTTATTAGGGTGCTCAGAAGCTTTGAGATTGAAACCACAGGCCATACCACATGTTGACAATTAGACAAACAAACATCTATTCATTTAACCAATAATCGTGATTGCTATATGGTGTTGTGTTTTAGGCTTGAGAAATACAGGACTAAATAAAATATACAGTATTTTTTTTTATCTCTCTGAATAAAACCCCAACTCTGGTGAGTGGACATCAACAGTACATAGTCTATTTATAAATTGATAGAGGAAGGAACAGTCAGTAAAGCAGACAGTCTGGGAGATAAAAGGACACAGTGGAGTGTGATGTAATAGAATCTAAAAGAAGAAAGCTTCAAAAGGCAATTGTCATTTATCATGCACTAACAAAATTGCCTCTAAGTCATATAATCCAAGACCTAGGAAGTGAACTTGACAACATGGAGGTAACTGCTGACATTAATAAAAGCCATCGTGGGGAAGTGATTTGGACCAGAGATCAATTGAAGTGAATCAAAAATAGAATGGGAAGCCAGGAAATAGAGAGAGCAACTTTTCAAGAGGGAAAACAAAGAAGAAACAACAGCCAGCCGGACACAGTCGCAGATGATTGCTTTTCTTTTCCTCACCAAGTTTTCCTTTGCAGGAAAGCGTTATTGCAGTTTATTAAGACATTAGCAATGGTTGTATCATTCAAATATGTAATGATAACTTAAGTTTAAAAATTCATAATTGGAAGCCTAAGATTTGGGGAAGATGAAAGATGGTAAAAGAAAGAGCCCTGCCATGTAGATGAACATTAATAGAACCATTTTTTTAAAAACCATTGAAACATTCAATATAGTGATTAAAACTGTGGGAAGTTGGGTATTCCTGTGAAATGTATTTTTCTACCCTATTATTTGTGACAAATTAGCTCTTCAGCATTTTGAGCATGTTTGAAGAGGTAGCATTAATGGGAAGTAATCCTGGAGTGGAGAGGGAGAGCGCACACACAGGGAAGAGACTGACAAGCAGTGCCTATTTAGGAAGTGTAGTTATAATTTTAGAACAGCAGCATCTCTTCCTTTTACGGAGTTTCTGAAGGGATGCTTATCCATGCAGGTGAAAACTTGGAGAACACAGATAATTGGCAAGGGAACTGGACTGGGTATACAAGGAAAGAAGAATTGTCAATGGTGCTGCAGCTTTTCTTCCTCCCATGGTATCTTAATGACTGTAAGTCATAGGAAGAGGGAGGGTGAGTGATTATAGAGGAGGTAGTTCCTGACAACTCAGAACCACAAGTACAGGGATAGCTCCCCACAAAATAGGCCATCCAAGCTAAAGAAAATGCCTCCATAATATCAGGTTGTAGGGAGTTCTGTAAGGAATTTTCTCAGTGATTGAGGGGGAAGGGCACACCCCATTGTGGGTGGTACCATCCCTTGGCTGGTAGCCCTGTGTTCTATAAGAAAACAGGCCTGAACAAGCCAAGAAGAGCAAGATGGTAAGCAGGATCCCTCTGTGGCCTCTATATCAGCTCCTGCAAACCACAATAACTAACCTTTTGGCAACTTCATATACAATAATTCTTAAGTCATAAACTTTCCCTTTTTCGTTCATATCTAAGATCTCAGATTAATAAATACCACTGTCTTAATTAGAGTTTTACTGCTATGAGCAGACACCATAGACAAAGCAAGTCTTATAAAGGACAACATTTAATTAGGGCTGGCTTACAGGTTCAGAGGTTCCCTTCATTATCATCAAGGTGGGAGCATGGCAGCATCTAGGGGCATGGTATAGGCAGAGCTGAGATTTCTACATCTTCATCTGAAGGCTGCTAGTGGAAAACTCACTTCTAGGCAGCTAGAACTAGGGTATTAAAGTCCACACCGTCAGTGACACACCTACTCCAAAAAGACAACACCTACTCCAACAGGGCCACACCTTCTAATAGTGCCACTCCCTGAGCCAAGCATACAAACCATAACATTCCACTTCCTGCCCCCAAAGGCTTGTACAAGGATATGAATCTATGGGGACCATACCTAAACATTAGAGGTTCAATTACAGGAAGATCTCATAAAGTTAACTGGGTCTTTGTTTTTCTTTTTGTTTTATTTTATTTATTTTATTTATTTTATTTATTTTATTTTATTTTATTTTATTTTATTTTATTTTATTTTATTTTATTTTATTTTATTTTATTTTATTTTATTTTACTGGCTTGAGGCTTCCCTCAGCTCCCAAAGTGTTTTTTTATTCCTAATTCCAAGTTATTCAGAACATGGACACTTCAAAGCCATAAAAAATGCATTTCTCAAAAAAAAGATTGTAATTATATATAACATAATTATGGGAGTGATATACCATCATTCTTTTTTAAAAATTTTTAATTAGATTTTTTCTTTATTTATGTTTCAAATGTTATCCCCTTTTCTGGTTTCCCCTCTGAAAACCTCCTATCTCATCCCCCCTCTGCCTGTTCATCAACCCACCAACTCCAACTCCACCGTGATGGCATGCCCCTACTGTGGGGCATGGAGCCTTCACAGGACCAAGGGCCTCTCCTCTCATTGATGTCTAACAAGGCCATCCTCAGCTACATATGTGGCTGGAGCCATGGGTCACTCCATATGTACTCTTTGGTTGGTGGTTTAGTCCCTGAAAGCTCTGGAGGATCTGTTTGGTTGATGTTGTTGTTCTTCCTATGGGGCTGCATACACCTTCAGCTCCTTCAGTTCTTTCTCTAACTCCTCCACTGGGGACTCTGTGCTCAGTTTAATCGTTGACTGTAAGCACTCACCTCTCTATTTGTCAGGCTCTAGCAGAGCCTCTCAGGAGACAGCTATATCAGGCTCTGGTCAGCAAGCACTTCTTGGCATCCACAATAGTGTCTGGGATTGTTAACTGTAGATGAGATGGATCCCCAGGTAGGGCAGTCTCTACATGCCTTTCCCTTCAGTCTCTGCTCCATGCTTTGGCTCAGTTTCTCCTCCCATGGATATTTTGTTCCCTCTTCTAAGAAGGACCAAAGTATTCACACTTTGGTCTTTCTTCATCTTGAGCTTCATGTGGTCTGTGAATTATATTTTGGGCATTCTGAACGTTTAGGCTAATATCCACTTATCAATGAGTGCATACCATGTGTGTTCTTTTGTGACTGGATTACCTCACTCAGGATGATATTTTCTAGTTCCATCCATTTGCCTGTGAATTTCATAAAGACATTGTTTTTAATAGCTGAGTAATATTTCATTGTGTAAATATACTACATTTTCTGTATCCATTTCTTGGTTGAAGGACATCTGGGTTCTGTCTAGCTTCTGGCTATTATAAATAAGGATGCTATGAACATAGTGGAACATGTGTCCTTGATATATGTTGGAGCATCTTATGGGTATATGCCCAGGAGTGGTATAGCTGGGTTCTCAGTTAATATTATGTCCAATGTTCTGAGGGACCGCCAGCACTGATTTCCAGAGTGATTGTACCAGCTTGCAATCCCACCAACAATGGAGGAGTGTTCCTTTTTCTCCACATCCTTGCCAGCATCTACTGTCATCTGAGATTTTGATCTTAGGCATTCTAACTAAGGTGTATGAGGTGGAATCTCAGTGTTGTTTTCATTTGCATTTCCCTGATGACTAAATGTTGAACATTTCTTAAGGTGCTTCTCTGCCATTTGAGTTTCCTCAGTTGAGAATTCTTTGTTTAGCTCTGTACCCCAGGTTTTATTAGGATTGTCTGGAGTCTAATTTCTTGAGTTCTTTGTATATATTAGATATTAGCCCTCTATTAGATGTAGGATTGGTAAAAATCTTTTCCCAATCTGTTGGTTGCCTTTTTGTCCTACTGAAAGTGTGATTTGCTTTACAGAAGCTTTGCAATTTTATGAGATCCTATTTGTCTACTGTTGATCTTAGAGCATAAGTCATTGGTGTTCTGTTCAGAAAAATTTCCCCTGTGACCATGTACTCGAGGCTTTTCCCCACTTTCCCTTCTATTAGTTTCAGTGTTTCTGGTTTTATGAGGAGGTCCTTGATCTGCTTGTACTTGAGCTTTGTACAAGGAGATAAGAATGGATCAATTTTCATTCTTCTACACGCTGACTGCCATTTGAACCAGCACCATTTGTTGAAAATGCTTTCTTTTCTCCACTGGATTGTTTTAGCTCCTTTGTCAAAGATCAAGTAACCATAGGTATGTGGGTTCCTTTCTGGGTCTTCAATTCAATTCCATTGATCTATCTGCCTGTACCAATACAATGCAGTTTTTTATCACTATTGCTCTGTAGTACAGCTTGAGGTCAGGAATGGTAATTCCCCCAGAGGTTTTTTCATTGTTGAGAATAATTCTTGCTATCCTGGGATTTTTGTTATTCCAGAGGAATTTGCAAATTGCTCTTTCTAACTCTGTGAAGAATTGAGTTGGGATTTTGATGGGAATTACAATGAGTCTGTAGATCTTGTTAGAATGCTCATCATCAAATTGCAGTTCATGATTGCGTGGAGGGATGACGCAAAATATGACTCTTCGGAGACAATAATCTTGCATAGTCTCTCATAGACAGTGAGA
Organism: Grammomys surdaster; assembly: GCF_004785775.1. Lineage (NCBI taxonomy): Eukaryota > Metazoa > Chordata > Mammalia > Rodentia > Muridae > Grammomys > Grammomys surdaster. Next base: position 12,084,727 of record NW_021604633.1, on the reverse strand, counting down.
AAGGAATTAGAGAACATATACAATTGTCTGATGGACTAGCTTGTGAGTGAGTATACAAGAAAGCTTAGGGGAACAGACAAGGACATTAATGAAGAAAATAAAATGTTAAGTTCCAAGGTATTTTGAGTATAAGGTGCAGATATTTTTTAAAATGAATGAGAAGAAAGTGTCTTAGTTATTTTCCTATTTCAAGGAAGAGACATCAGGACTAAGGCAAGTTATATAAGAAAACATTTTATTGAGAGCTTGCTTACAGTTTCAGAGTTCTCCAAGATCTCCAAGGTGGGGAACAAAACATGAAGCAGGCAGGCATGATGCTGGAGTAGTAGCTAAGAGTTTACATCTGATCCACAGGCAGAGGGCAGAGAGATGATGAAACACACACACGGGGTGGGGGGAGGAGGGAGGGAGGGAGGGAAAGAGGGAGAGAGAGAGAGAGAGAGAGAGAGAGAGAGAGAGAGAGAGAGAGAGATTCTCTGCTGTTACACATACTTCCTCTATGACATACTGCCTCCCTGGCCAGACAAGTCAAGCTTGGAGTGCAACCCTTGAGAAGCCATGATCCATAAATAAAGTATTTTTTTCATACATTGATTTATTTCAGAGATCTGTTATGGTAACAGAAAACTGACTAATTTATATCAATAATCAAAACTTGTTTATCTTAGTGTGGGTGACCATATGTGTCCCTTTAAAAAAATCAGTCTAGCAGTTCAGAAAATTTTGCCAAGACTTTGAAGACTCACTGTGCAAATAGAACCCAGAGAGTAATCAAAACAGAGCAGAATCTCTGACCTGTCCAGGTGTTCTAGGACTTCACTGACCATAACTTTTGTAGACAATTTCTAGTGTCAACATTAAATGATATTTTTCTTCTCAAGTACAACAATTGCTTTAGTAAATGAAATATCCACATATTTGGCTTTGTGGAGTTTTCTTAAGTATTTTAAAGCAGACTCACTTAGACTCACTTAAAGCAGACTCATTAATAAATGTGGAGCTTTTCTTTAAAGGCAACATATTTAAGCAACATAGAATATGGATTTTTAAAATATTCTCTGATTTCTTCTCTCTTTTTTTTAAATATAGCCTCTCCATTAACATGTTCTTTCTGTCTCTGCTTCCCACCGTACAGGAATTATAAACATGTGTCACAATACCAAGTCAAAATTCTATATTTTTATCAGTGTATATTCATAATAGTAGCGTGCTGGTTACGTTTTTGTCAACTTCACACAACCTAGAGTCACCTAGGAGGAGAGAACTTCAATTGAGGAACTGTTCTCTAGGGAAATCTATGGAGCATTTTCTTCATCAGTGGTTGAGGGAGGAGCATTCCCTTGGTGGTGGTGACACCCCTAGCCAAGTGGTCTTGCATTGCATGAGAGAGTAGGCTAAGCAAGCCATGTGAGGAAAGGCAGTAAGTGCATTCTTCTAGGGACTATACCTCAGTTCCTATTTTCAGTATCTGCCTCAGTTTCCCTCACTGTTTCTGGTTGTAGTCTTTATGACAGCAATACAAAAAAATTAGGACAAGAAGCATGTAAAACAGTAAGGAAAGGTAAAGACAAAAAACAGTTGTTGCTCATTCTACAGTGCTGCTTTTCAGAGCACATTGTCTTAAACATCCCTGTTTCATCACTTGAGTGGTTACCTCCATTACTCTAAGTACTCTAAGGAGGTACTCTTAATCCTTTATTTCTGAATAAAATGATGTTACAATATATGCATTCATTTTCCACATGGCAGGGGAAGACTTTTCTGAGGCTTTGTGGCCACATGACCGTAATTTTCTGCTCCTCAACTTTTTTCTTTCGGTATTTTTACTACATGAAATTGAAGTTTCTTTTCAATAAGGCAACTCATCTGTTTCCTTACTGTTACAGTTTGAAGGTATGTGGCTGTAAATGTTTGGTTTCTAAGTGGTGGCTCTGTTTTGTGAAATTATGGAACATTCGGGTAGGAAGGTGTGGCTGGTCTAGGAAAGTCACTGGGGAAGGCCTTTGAGAGGTACATCCTTGCCCCACTTCTGGCCAGAGCTGCTTCCTGTCTGTAACTGCTGAGTGAAAAACTACCCCCTATCCCTTACGATCTGCACCTGGTACCAAATGATGTATCACCCCTGCCATGATGGATTATAACCTCTCAAACGTGAGTCCAACTAAATACTTAGTCCCTTAAATTGTTCTGTTAAGAATTAGTACATTGACCAGTCACAAATAGCTTATAATTATACTTCTTTTATTTATTCTCCAAGAATCTGATTCTAATAGGATCATGTTTGTTTTGGTTGAATGTAGGATTCTCTAATTATCTTAGTGTACACTGTTCACTTCTGCCAAGCTTTTATTTTCCAGAATCCTCTCAAACCCTGCCCCCAACCTGGATCTCTCTAGATCTGTCTCACAGATGTCATACAGTGATATCCATGCATTGACATTCTCTTAAAGCCTCTGTTTTGAGAGTTTCATGCCTCCCTCTTGCCTGGTTTAGCTCCTTGGCTTTCTAAGTTACTCTTCTGAAACACGAACGCCACAGAGTCTATAGAATATAGCTTTCTTTGATTCTGCATGTCTGAGGGATGATTTATTTCTTAACATTCCACACTCAACTATGAACTCTATCAGCTGGACATAAAGTCATGGATTGAAAAACATTGTCCGTTGATATGTGCCTACAGTCTCTAACTTTCAGCTATGTGAGTTTCTGATATTTGTTACACATTATCTCTAGAAATTTGTCTTATCTGTAGATAAAGTTTATTTTCTTTCAATTTATGGTACTTAGAAATTTCAAAATTGTGTATACTGGCGAAGTTTTCTCCTCAGTATTTAAGCTATGGCCTCCTAGTTAGACAAGACTTCTACCATTGTACCAGTGAACTACAAACACCGAGACCTCCTCTTGTTTTGTCATTTTGAAGCAAGGTCTTACAACATTTCTCAGACTAGACTTGAACTCTATAGACAAGATAATTTAAACTTTATATTTCCTCTGCAGACAAGTTGCTCACAAATGCCATCAGCTGGAAGTATTAGTTTTACAGATTTTATGAGAAATCCCACATATGTTTTGCACTTGATGACTTGTATTCTTTACCTTTGAAGATTTCTTTTTTATTTTTGCTTGTTCTCTGCTCTTAATTTTTTTGCTTTTACAATTTATGCTGGGGCTAGAGCAGAGGCTTAGTGGTTAAGAGCACTGTCTGCTATTCCAGATGACCCTAGTTAGAATTCAAGAACAGCTGAGATCTGTCTGAAATTCAAGTTCCAGAGGGTTTGATGACCTCTTTTGGTCATCATAGGAATTACATACATGTGGTATATAGAAGTACATGGAGACAAAACATCCATACATATAAAATAAACATAGTACATCTAGTATAAGAATAAGAAGCTATTTGTATTTTCACTACAAATGGTTTACACAATTTCTTTGAAAATTTATTTTTTGGGGGGATTTTGGGGCAGCTTTTAAGGAAGTGGGTCTTGGTGTATATTTTGAAAGAGGTAGAAAAAGAGGGGCAGGTGCGTGGGAGAGCACCCTTGTGGAGACAGAAGGGAAGGGGGGTTGCAATGGGGGAGGGGGTTCTGAGAGGAACCTGGAAGGAGGATAACATCTGAAATGTAAATAAACAAAATAACCAATAAACAATTTAAAAAAAGAAAAAGATAGTGCAGTGATATTTGATGTAGCATGTAAAAAATCCAAGACAACAAATGGATAAATGAAGCTGGAACACTATACAAAATTATTTATTATATACAAGGCTATTTTTGCAAGTGATTCATTGAGGTGATGATTCACAAGATCTATCAAATTATACTTAAATGGAGTTCAACCCAGAAATATATTTTAACTATGAGAAATAGCATGGGGAAGAGGAGCTGGAAAGTATTTTGAAGCAGGGGAGTGCCATGATAAAAGTTCCTGAAGGAGATGCATATCTGTTTATGATAATGTGAAGGACCCAGGAGATTAAAGCAATGGGGCAAGAGCAAGCAAAACAGACAGAAAGCCTTCTAATTTAATTCCGTGTTGCCTGATAACTCTCCACTTTTCACTTCTCTGTATTCTCAACAAACCTCTGACATTATCCTACAAATCACATTCTGCATATGTTTTAAATCTTGATCCACTCCCAAGTTCCTTCATTCCTTTCCTTCCAGTCTCTGATGAAAGTAGAATTACTTGTCCCTATTGAATAATATTTTCCATTTTCAGGATATCTATTATTGATACCCACATCCTGATTTAATATTATTTATTCTGAACCCATTTTCTACAGAGTTCCACAGATAGGCTTTCTATATTATTCATTCAGCTGGTTAAAAATCATTGTAAAACTGAGGTTGGGCAGCAATGGCAAAGTAGGTTTTGTGTAAGCCAATGTCTTTGCGACCTCCTGGATGATTTAAACAGAATACAAGACACAGCATGTAATTGGATTTTACTGCACCAATTGGACAAGCTAAGGCTCAATCATTGCCTTCCAAATATAGTGTGCATTCTGAGCTGTTGAATCAGGATTTATCAAGCTCAGTGATATAAAGTAAATTCCAATTATCCACATGAGACCTATATTCTCTGTAAAACTGGGGAGTCATAAATTAACCAGAAAACATTCACAGTAACTTGGTTTCCTAGACCATGAGTTGTAGTGCATATAATCAGGTTTCAATTAAGGAGGGAAGAGCAGAAGGAGCCATTACCTAAATATCAATGGTTCAATATTTATCTTTCCACAGATAATTTATAGGTTGAAAGAGTAAAATAGCAATCACCTTTATGAAACTGACTTACAGAAATTTAAAAGTGTATGGGGAACAACAGAACACTTATGAAGCTTATAAGTAATAAAATAATACAGTGCAAGACCTCACCTTTCATTAATCATAAATTGACTTAGTTTTTGCATTTAAATATTTATTTATTTAGTGTGTATGGGTGTGTATGCACATGTGCCTCTGTATGTCTGTCTGTCTGTCTGTGTGTGCACGTGCGTTTGTTTGTACTTGAGTGACCTGAGGTGAGAGGACAACTGTGTGAGCTGGCACTCTGTCCAGAGATGAAGCACAGACGGCCTTGTCAGGTTTGCTGCAGGTGCATTCCTAAAGCTTCATTTGATAATGCCCAGTTGGTCCTCTCTGCCTACTATTTGGTGCCTTCATTTAGATCAACTCCATATATGCATATATTTTAGGAAGCTTCTGCATTAGGTTTCCATATAACCCCTCAAATGGTTCTTAGTTTTAGCTGTGCTTCCCTATACTTCCTCTCTCACAGTCTCTTCCCTCCTCACTCTTTTTTGGTCCTCCTCTTGTTGGTGGAGAGCCAGTGTTGCCAGCATCACTTGCTGAATAAGCTGTCATTTTTTCTAGTGTGTATTTTTGATGAGTGGCCATAGCTATATGAGTTTATTTCTGGTTCCACTACACAGTCCTATCCCATTTGTCTCCATGTCTATCTTTGTGTCATTCTGTCTTTTCCACAATATAGCTGTGTACCATCATCTTAAGTAAGGCACTGTGGTATCTCTAACACTGTCTTTTCCACTTAGTTCTGCATGACTATGTTAGGCTATTATGTATCCATATAAATTTTTGGACTTTTTTCTAGTTCTATAAAAATGGCATTAGATGAATCATTATTTTTCTCCTTATAAAGTGAATCCACTTAAATTGTTTTCATATTTGTCAATATTTTAGGAAACTTCTGTTATAGTAGGTTTCTGTACAGCTTTCCAACAACCTTTAATATTAATTGTTCCTCCTAATATTCCCACTTTTACCTTCTCTCTTATCTTTCTCCCCATTTAATCCTCATATTCTAGTTTTTTCTTTATCTCTATTAGCACTATACCCTACTTCCTCTTCGGTGGAGGAGCTCCCTCTTCTCAGTTGGTGCCAAAATAGCTACCTTACCTCTGTGTATATGTAGATTGAGAGATATATCATTAAAGCTTAAGAGGTACAAGTACACAGAAGAGAAAACATGCAATATTTGTAGTTTTTGTCTGAGTTACCACACTCAGCATGTTCCATACAGTATCCATTTACCTGCAATTTCATAATTTCATTTTTAACAGATGAATAATATTCTGTTATATAAATGTACCATTTTTTTTTTACCTATCCACCAATTGTTAGAAACCTAGGCTGTTTCTAATTTCTTGCTAGACAGCTTAAGCCCCAAAGCAAATTCTCCAACGGCAAAAATTGGTTTCATTTTGTTGAGTGGTTAGCTAACAGGGTCCCAAAGACTCTGTCCCCCAAATATTATGGCCTATTGTCAAGACGGCTTGTTATTAACCATTACCTGATGCTAATATTCTTTTGCTAAAATTACTACTTATTTATGGTGTTGAACATGGAAGAATTGATCTGTTGCTGCTCATCTAGAAGTTTCAGTGATACTGAGTATATCACTCATGCTCCACATATACTTTACAAACTAGTGAGGAAGAAAAGTAATTTTCAATGTCCTCCACTGCTGTGGTTTGAATAGTAATGGCCCCATAGACGCATACGTTTGAATGCTTGGCTCATAGGGAATGGCACTACTGGGAGGTTTGGCCTTGTTAGAGTAGGCATTAGCATTATTGGAAGAAGTATCTCACTGTGGAGGCAGGCTTTGAGATCTCTTATATGGTCAGGCTAGGACTAGTGTGGAACACAGTCTCCTGCTGCCTGTGGATCAAGATGTGGAACCCTCAGCTCCTGTAGTACCATGTCTGACTACATGCTGTCACCCCTTCTGTCATACTGATAATCGACTAAACTTCTTAAACTGTAAGCCAGCCTAAATTGAATGTCTTCTTTTGTAAGAGTTACTATTGTCATGGTGTCTCTTCACAGCAATTAAACTCTAAGATATCCTATTAGAAACTCTGGCTTACAACAGTGTCTGATGGCTTAGACTTTTTTAAAGCCTACTTTTAATAAGGGTTTTCAAGTGCTGAGATCCTGCTTCTTGCCCACAGTCCTAAGATAGGAGAGAAAATATAGTAAATAGGACAAGAGGAAGTAGGCCTGTTTAGTAGTAAGTCTCTGGGGCAACTCCAATCTCCATTTGTCAGGATAGCAGTAGTCCGGTTCAGTAGTGTCAGGATACGAGACATAACTCAGCAGCTGTGGCATTATTGAGCAGAAAAAGCCAGGCTGGTGCTGAATAGGCATGAGTCAGCGATAGCATCCGGAATCAGCTGGTGTTGCCGGGTAAGTTCTCAGGTGTGCATCTTTCAATGAAGTGAAGATCAGTGAAGACGCAAGATCAAGGCAGAATTGCAAGCCTAGCTATGCAAATGTGTCAGCCCTGTCCATTGAGTCTTATTTATACTCTCTCCAGACATCATGAGTCCTCCCATGGGTCTTGACTCAGCAAAAACAAATAAAACCACCTGGGTCTTCCTCAGGAAAACACTATGTGAAGTTACATCACATGATACAACCAGAAACTTCCACTTCGAGTGGCCGCTGTGCAGTATGTACTAGTGCAATAGTGGCGTAAATATTTTGAAAATAACCACCACTTTTTAGCGTATTTATGACTCACTTCATGAGATAGAACCCACATCTGACACAGCTAAATTAGTAAAGAACTTGAGAACAGATATGTCATAGGGCCTAGTGCAAAACCTACTATTATCATACTGCTAAAAAGCATAACAATAAAATTACTCCTAAGAACAATATTGCTGTACCTATAGATCAGCACATTGCTCAACTCTTACCAAGGAATTCTTTTTATATTTTTTTCACTATAAATGACCATTATCACAGAGCCCCATCGTTGAAAAGTGTGAAGAAATTAAGAGACTGGAGCACACAGCATTAAATGGAATTTCTTTATTAAACTCCTTCCATCAAGGCTCGGGAGTCCATGGGAAAGAAGAGATGGAAGTATTGTATCAGTCAGAGGTGGTAGATTCTACAAATGCTACTTTTATAGCAACATATTATAGTTGTCTGAGAGGAGAGAATCTCTGTTGAGTAAACTGCCTTCATAAGATTGGATTGTAGTCAGGCCTAGGGAGAATTTTTCTTAATTAGTGATATGGGAGGGTGTAGCCCATTGTGGGTGGTCCTCCCCTTGATTAGTGGTCCTCTCGGAGCTATGAAAAAGCAGACTGAGGAAGCCAGTAAGCCGCGCACCCTTCACAGCCTCTGTATCAGCACCTGTCTCCAGGTTCCTGTCCAGTTTCAGTTTCTAACTTGGCTTTCTTCCATTAGATGGAAATTACAAATATGTAAGCCTTTCCTTCCCAAATTGCTTTTGGACATGATGCTTCATCACAGCAGTAGTAACCCTAACATGGCACCAATGAAACTGTGTCTTCCTAACATAATAGAACTAATACACATATGAACTCACCGAGTATGACAACATGCACAAGAACTATACAGGATCAAACAAAACAAAATCCTACCACAAGGAAAGGGGAGTGCCATTGGCTCCCACTTCTAATAAAAAAAACCAAACAAGTAAACAAAAACCTGTTTGCAACTGATACCTACTGGGAAACTGATAAAAATTTCTCTGATAAAAACTTCACTGGCCTATCAAATGTATCCCTCCTGCCCAAGAGAAATTGGCAAACAGAAAATAGACTACACGTTTTATGTGCGTTTTTTTGTTTGTTTGTTTAGTTTGGATATTTTTCTGGAATTTGATTGTTCTTGTTTTTGCTTGTGGAATAATCTTTTTTAAAAAATAGAACATGAAGTTGGGTGGATAGTCAAGTGGGTAGAACCAGAAAGAAGTTGAGAAAAAAACCAAGATGAACAAAAAATATTGCTTGAACTTTTCAAGTAAAAATCAGTTGATTATAAAAGAACATAATTAGAATTTTGATGGGGACTATACTGAACCTATAGATGATTTTTAGTTATGTAGTCATTGTTTTCAATGCAAGTTCTGGCAGTCCAGGATTCTTGAAGGTCTCTTCATTTCATGAAGATTATCAGCATTTTAAGCTACATTTTTTACTGTATTGCTTCATGATCTTCTACCTTTCTCTGAGGTTTGTCTTAACAACCCTACTTCATTACCCCTTTTATTTGGGTCATCCCTCTCTTTTGGTTACATTGGCTAGATGTTTGTCAACCTTGTAACCTATTTGGAAAAAGCAACTCTTTCATAGTTATTGTCTCTTTTGCTTTTAGTTTCTATTTCCTTAATCTTTTCCCTAATCTGTATTTTTTCTTGTCATCATTTGGCCTCTTGTTGAAAAAAACAGACATTTTATCCATTATTAATTTTACTTGAGATCTTTCTTGATGTGAGTTCTCAGAGCTATATACATTCTTCTCAGGATGACCTTACCTGTGTTGCAGTGTGTCTGGTGAGTTGTGATACTATTCACATCTGTTTCTAGGCTACTTTAATATTCCTCTTTGATTTCTCCACTAATACAATGTTCATTTTAAGGTGTGTTATTTAAATATCTGCTGTTATTCAATTAAATTATATCTGTTGCTTTAAATTTTCATTTCAACTCATTCTTTTACTTCATGGAATCTCTTGAATAAGTTTCAGGTGTGTTCAAAGTATTTATTGGCCATGCTTCTTGATTTCATCAAAAGTTTACATTCTTTTCATTTTTTCAAACTCCTGATAGGTTATTATTTAGTGTTTCATGTTTCAATCCTTTACTGAATTTTCTTCTCTAATTTGCTGTTGGGTTAATCGAGGAGACTTTTGTCAAGTTTTAAAGTACATTTCTTAAGTTTACTATCTGATCATTTGAGTCTTTTAAGTAGCCATTGACCCTTTTTTTCAGAGTAGGACTATTAATTCTTTCTCAGACATTTCAAATTTCTTGGTGTTTAGGGCTACCGTCATAGGGAGGTGAAGGTTGAGAATGGGCTGACATGCATTGTTGTCTCATATACTTTGTGTTTCTTTGTTTGGTTTGACACAACTTTTGGAAGGAAGGTATGCTTCAGGTTTAACCCACCTCCTCTGATGTCTTTTTTATTATATTTGGTTGTTTGTTTGTACGTGTTACTACCTCAGATTAATTATTAAATTGTGCTTTCTAACACTACTCAGAGGGAAGATATGCTGGTGACCTCTCCCACTTAATGCCAATCTAGGATTTTCTGATATGTAGGAAACCTCTTTGTATTATACTTGTGTCCCTGTTACATCCCAGAGACAATACTGCAGGGAAACTATTTTGAAACAAATGTGATTCTTTAATTTTTTTCCTTTTGAAAGCAAAGAGAATAATCAATGTTTAAGTAACAAAATGAAGAATGGATGGAGAAAGGGAGAATGGGAGATACCATTTGAGAAATATGTGTGGCCTGTCAACTTTAGATATAAAAACATAGAAAAATTAATTTCATTTTATTTTTGTATGTATGGGTGTTTTGTCTGCATGTATGTCTGTGAAATATTTGTGTGCCTAGTCCCTACAGATGTCAGAAGGATTTGGATTCCCTGGAATCTAAGAATTGGTGTTATTGTTGTAAGCTATCAGAGTATTAAAAATTTATCCTCTAGAAAGAGGGTAAATTAACTTAACTATTCTTTAACTACTGAACCATCTCTATAGCTCCTGTAGAAAATATCTTTCTTGTTTGAGATCATGAAGGAGATTTACAGAGGTCTATATTGTTGAGCTGAAAGTTAAAACATAGTAACAATTAATTTACAAAATTTCAAGTAGTTATAAAACATGACAAGTTAAAAGAAAAATATAAACAACATTAGGTAAAAGAGAAAATAAAAACAGGTATCACAAGACATAAAAACTCTAAACTACCAAATCTCCAACCAGAAGAAAAGCATAGTCATATGTCCAATGCAACCACAAATAACAAGAAAAAAGAAAAAGGGAGAGATGGAGCAATAACTTTGCTTCTGGTTTACACTATATGTGTTCTCTCTCTCTCTCTCTCTCTCTCTCTCTCTTTTTAATTAGTCAAGAGAAATATGTCCAGAGCCATAGACATATAAAGTTCAGTGGTAGAATCATGTTGTTCCTGGATATTTGATTATACTTTGAACCCTGAGATTGTGTTACTTACTTGGAAAACCTGAGTCTAGTTGTGGTATGCCACAACCTTAATGTATACCTTTAATGTAGGATATTTCTGTTTACTCTGAACAAGATTAAATAAATTCAACTCTAAGTCAAGAGGTACATCAAGCAACCAGTTGACAAAGAGTGAACACAGGAGACAAGAACAAAGACAGTAAGAGAAATTCAGGGGAGGGATTCACACACACACACACACACACACACACACACACACACACACAGACCAAGTAGATGCGAGGGACATTCATCTTGAGGTGTTTTTTGTTTTGTTTTGTTGTTGTTGTTTTGAGATGAATCTTTTGGGATATCAACTGAAGAGGGATGTCAGGTGGGCACTTTCTCTGCCTCTCTGAGCTATCAGGCTTCCATCCCGGCATCTGGCTTCTGAGTCTTCACTAGTAGAGCCAAGCATTTTAGATTTTGTTTAAAACAGTATAATTGATGCTCATTTGTTGGTGGAGCTGAATCTTTGCCAGGTTTCTATTGACCCTGCAGAGCTGCCTGCAGATGTGGTTGAAGTGTTGACATGTGGACACTAATATCAAGTGAGCAAATGTCTCTTTATCCAGAAGAAAAAATAGTGCATCCATGACTGACCAGATATATAAGTGATCTCAGAACAACTACATTGTTGAAAAGTTCCCTACCCCAACATGTGAAATGCATGATGACTCCCTGAAGTCTCTATACATGGAAATCCTCTCTTTCAATTAGCCATTTATCTCCTATGTCCTCTAGTAACTCCCAAGATTAAAATCATGAGGGGCAAGTGGGAGTATGGGCTGGAATACTAAGTATAGACTGTCTGAACTTCTCCATTACCATTCTGCTAGAAAGCCAACTGTTACTAGACCAATTATTATAGATCTAGCTACCACTGTGTTATTCTTGCTATTTTATTGCTGTAACTGTGGAACCACAGTCATCTCTTTTTCATGATGGGTATGGGATAATTCTATTAATATCAAAACCAGAAAAAGTCAATACTGTCATGCTAAAATAATATCTTACAGGTATATTCCAGAGATGTTGTATAATTTGAACTCTTTTTTTTGTTCGTACATTATCAAAAATGTGACCTCCAATTCACCACGAGAGTACACATTGTCACTTCACTTTTTTATTCATAATTATTTTCAGGTTTTATACACATAGGTCTGTCTATAGGGTTATTTTTTGTTGATGCAACACACAACTTTCACACCAAAGTAATAAGGGGAAGTTTCTGACTCTACAGAAATGACTATAGGAAAGGAACATAGATTCAAGTAATTTGAGATGTACAATCATGAAAGTTGTTGCACAAACTTTTGGAGTCAGGAAAATAGCAGTCATAAGTCAATGAATGTATCAAACATACTGATGTGGGCAGAGGGGCACAGTCAAGCAATGAAAACTCTACTGTTGGATTCAAATATTAAGTGATAAAACGTTTAGCTTTCTGGTTATAGAAGTTGGTAGTCTACTATAAAGACATTCGATAGGTTTTACCCGAGAGTCAAAGAAATTTCAGATGAGATAATGAGGTGGGTGATAAATGGTACCAAACAAAGCCCGTGATAAATTTAGCTTTCAATCTATAACATTCCAATTCACAATAAGGAATTTCTAGCCCATCAATAAAGCTGGAGGACCTTCATCAAAGATACAACTTTTTCAGAGAACATTAGTTCACAATTCTCTCTCCTAAACATTATGTTTACTCACATGAAAGCCATTTTTTAATGTCTGTTGATAATAGGCTGGCTCAGTATTAAGATATAATAGAGACAAGAATAGGTAGGTAGGAATATAGGCTTCATGAGAGAAACACTGGCTAAAGTTATTTAGAAAACAGCCCATGCACAGTATTATTGTCAACTATCAAGATCTGAGCCAAAGTTTTCTTTCTTCCTACTCACTACATCTGACATACATTTGATATTTAGATTAAATAGCCTAATTAAGCCCAAAGAATATCCATAACCAAAAAGTAAAGACAATAAAATAGGCATTCTGATAAATTAATCATCTGTGTTTATCAATATAGACTTTCCCTAGACTGTTTTTCCATCGTGTCTATAGTCACTTATAACTCCATGAAATAGAGATACCTGGAGTATTCGAAAGAATTTATACCTTTTATCCTTTTACCCACAAAGTTTATTTTCTAGCAATAGTCTCATATGGAGTAGCTAGTTCTAACTTAAGAAAATATTGATTTTTTAACATTTAAATAATTTTTACTCTTATTGTGACTAGTAATTTCATTTGTCTTATTTTGGTATTAGATCATAGTGCAGTTTGGAAAACAAATGGTCTTATTATAGAGGAAATTAGATAATAACAATACTATTTCATGTTTTTTGCAGTAAAATTATCCTTTTCGCATATGCCAAATATTATTAATGATAATGATAAAGACAAGAGATGAGACTTGTGAGAAATATGGTTCCATAACCAAATGCCATTCTGTCTTACAGTCTAAAGGGAAATGGGAATCCAATAGGAGTCATTTTGCAAAACAGCCTACCTACTTCCTATTAGAGAAAAATATGAATGTTAGTGTTTTTCTGATCTCATCTGCAATAGTTAGGCTTGATTATCAATCTGATGGGATTTAGAATCACCATGAAAACCAACCTCTGGGCATGTCTTGGTGGATTTTCTAGATTAAATTAATTGAAGTGAGAAAATTGATCCTAAATGTGGGTGGCACCATTCCATGGCCTGGAGTCCTGGACTGAATAAAAAGAAAAAAGGGAAATGAGTAATTCCATTCATGAGTGTCTGTTCCTGGCTGCATATGCAGGGAGAGCAGCTGCAACAAGCCCCCAGTGTCACGACTTCCCCACCACCATAGACGTCCTCAGTGTGTGAATGAACACAGGTGCTTCTCTCTTTAAGTTTATTTGTTCATGTGTTTGTCAACAACAAGACAACCACCTAACACAGCAGCTGGTTATACCAAGGGATGCTTTGAAGAGTCATTTAATTGGGCATACATTCTTAAGGTATAGTCTCGTAAGCCTCAAGTCATCTTTTTGTTTCTAATATAACATTTACTCTGTGTTCTATGTTTGAACATAAATATATTTAAATATGTAGCTTTATACATTTATTCATTTCAGCCTATCTTAAAATTCTCTGTCCAGTACCTACAACTCTGTGTGCAGCAGACAAAAGCACTATGAATTCTTTTGCCAGCACCATGAGTTCTGTTGCCATTATAGAGTGCAGAGTATCCTGCAAACAAAATTTCTTTTTGAAGATTTAAAACTTTTATGTTGGTATAAAACCAGAATTGTTTAAACCCACATTATACTGAACAATGAAAGGCTCCTTTTGTGAGTGTAGTATCTTGTTTAAAACTTTGTAAACGTAAAGAAGGGGGTCAGAAAGCAAACACTAATAACCAAAGCAATATTTTAAAAGGACCTAATAATATCATCTTTATGTTTTGTTTCACTAAAAGTAAGGCTACCTTCATTCCTATAATGTAAGATAGCATATCAAGGAAAATTTGAATATTACAGACAATTTTTAAAAAGGTCTCAATAAAAAAGTATTTAGAAATATGTTATTAACAAGAGATAACAAAAATATTGGAATGTTTTGTGCTCAGACTTGGTTCTAGAATTGTTGGCATGACAAAAGATGAGTACTGTCCAGCTTTTCTGAAGTTCATATAGACATGTCCTCAAAAGCAAGTATCACACATTTGAGGTGATAATACCACACCCAACAGTATAATCTCTGAAGTCTTACAAGCAGAAGAGAAGTATCGGCATCCCTTTCTTTCCTAGGCCTCATGCAAGAAATAGAGAATCCTTAAGAAAGGCTTGCTTTAGTCCTTCTTAGAAGGGGGAACAAAATACTCAAGGGAGGAAATACGAAGACAAAGTGTGGAGCAGAGCCTGAAGGAAGGGCTATCCAGAGACTGCCCGACCTGGGGGTCCATTCCTTATACAGACACCAAACCCAGACACTATGGCAGATGCCAAGAAGTTCTTGCTGACAGATGCCTGATATAGCTGTCTTCTGAGAGGTTCTTCCAGAGCCTGAAAAATACAGAGCCACAGCCAGCCCTTGGACTATGTACCAGGTTCCCAGTGGAGGAGTTAGAGAAAGGACTGAAGGAGCTAAAGGGGTTTGCTACTCCATAGGAAGAACAACAATATCAACCAACCAGACCCCCAAGAGCTCCTAGTGACAAAACCACCAACCAAAGAGTGCACATGGAGGGATCCATGGCTCCAGCCGCATATGTAGCAGAGGATGGCCTTGTCGGGCATCAGTGGGAAGAAAGGCCCATTGTCCTTGATGCACCAGTGTAGGGAAATGCCAGGTCTGAGAGGCAGGAGTGGGTTGGTGGGTGGGGGAGCATCCTCATAGAAGCAAGGGGAAGGAGGATGGGGTAGGAGCTATCTGGAGGGGAAACTTGGAAAGGGGATATCATATGAAATGTAAATAAATGAAATATCTTCCCCTCCAAAAAAAGGCCTTCAATGTACAAACTTAGAAAAGGCTGGTCTATGTAGATAACTTGTAAAGTGTCACATGATCCACAGACTAATGTTTTGGGCCTTATTCCTCAACTCAATAACCTAATTTCTGGTCTAGTTCTTTCCCTTGAAGCACAAGAGCATGGAAATAGGTGTCTTCTAAAGTCAGATCTGCATTTATTATACTGCTCAAGAAAGTCCTTCCCACCAGGCTGGAGGAAATCTTTAATGTGATGTCTTTTGTTTCAGACAGAGACAGCCTTGGTTCCCACTCTAAGGAGTCCTACAAGCCAAGTTACACAACCATAACATAAATGCAGAGGGCCTTACTCACACAATCACAGGCTCTCTGATTATTGGATTAGTCTCTGTGAGCCCATATGAGCTCAGGTTAGTTGATTTTGTGGATTTCTCTTACAGGGTCATTGACCCCTCTGACACGTTTCTCCCACTTTTTTGCAGGATTTCCTGAATAATGTCTTCTGTTTGGCATCTGTTGCCATCACATGCCGAATGAAGCTTCTCTGATGATGATTATGCTAGGCTCCTGTCTACAAGGATAGTGAGTATAGAAGAATATCATTAGAAATCATTTCATTGACTCTTTTTCAAGCTGTGTTTGATTTTATCCTAGATTTCTGGGCTCTCCAGCCTCTAGGTCCTGGCCTTCCTGGCAATGTCAGGGGTGAGCTGCCTCTTCTGACATGGGTCTCAAGCTGGAACTGCCATTGGTTGAGAGCTCTTACAGCTCTAAGTTCTGGACTGATGTAATGTCTTTTCTAATTGGTGCAATAACCCTGTTTCACCCAGAATCACTAGTTGTCTAAGTCTCTGGAACTCATCGGGAAAAGACTCTGTAACCAATTCTTAATTGTAAGTTACTATTTTTGTTTTGTTTATGTTTTTGTCTCATGACTCACCAAGTTTAACCAGGGCCATTAGCTTGTGTGTGGATATGCTGCTATCCACAGAATTATGACTAACTCATCAGTGATTTTATCACTGAATACAATGAGTTTCTTTGGTCCAGCAGATCATGACTGCTTTTAGCTCCCCTCAGTGAGCAGAGGCCAAAGGAGGCCTTTCCCCATCTAAGTCTGAATGTTTAGTGGTATAGTTTTATGGGGATTAATACACAGAGTCACAAATTTTAAGAATCCATGAGTATCCTGGCTAAATCATGCCTTTAGCATAGCACTTCTCAGCCCTCTTGCCTATCATTCATCCTTCTGAACCATCTTCCTCATCATTCATCTCTTAAATTCCTGTGACCTCCTCTTCTAAGATGTTACTGGAGTTTAGAAGGGACAATATGAGAATCCTGTAAATTGTTCAGTTGGTTATCATGTTTAAAAAGGTCCTTAGAGTACTGTATAATATATCTTGCTTAGCAGAGAGTCTTTTGTTCATTTTTGTAGAATGTCTAGTACTTACTTTATAGAGATAATTGATGTTTTCCAAAGTGGCATATTATAGGAGAACTAATGAGCATGTCATTGCATAAGATAGATAAAACTTCGATCACTTTTGCCAATTTATTTTTATTGCTGTTTTATGTTTCATCATTCTATGAATGTACAGTGATAAAAGTTGTAAATATAATAAAAGTATGTACAAAAGAAAAGATTTTTTAAATGCTTGTCTATCAAAAATGAGTTCTTCTATTATTATATGATTTATCAATACATGTATAGATAGAAATAATCCTTTTAAATATATTTTTTACCTATTGCTGAGGTAGAGGCTTCCATCAAGAGATTATTTCAACCCATGGTAAATGTGGTGATTTGAGTATGCTTGACCCAGGGAGTGGCACTGTTAGTAGGTGTGGTCTTGTTGGAGGAAGGTTGTTACCTCTGGGGTGGGCTTTGAGACACTCTTCCTATCTGCCTGGAAGACAGTAGTCTTCCTCCATTTACCTTCAGAACAAGATGTAGGACAATCAGCTCCTCCAGCACCATGTCATCCTAGACTCTACCATGCTTCCCACCATGGGAATAATGGACTGAACTTCAGAACCTGTAAGCCAGCCCCAATTAAATGTTGTCCTTTCTAAGTGTTGCCTTGGCCATGGTGTCTGTTACAGCAGTGCAACCCTTAAGATAGTAAAACATACAAGCCTAGCATTAAGACAAATTTATATCTTCATGTATAAGATATCCAAATAAAATATTCCAGGTTTCATATATTCTACTCAGTAAAGACACAAAACATAAAATGCTTGATATTTAAGCTATTTTCTGTAGCTATAAGCTCCTACCATTTTAGGTAGGAAGTTGTGACTCTAATTGAGACTAATAGTCTTATTGCCTCAAATTTAATTATATATATATATATATATATATGGTGTCCTTCAACTTTCCAAGATAGATATAATCGTCATCTATTTGTATTTTTAAGCAATCCTTTACTTTTAAATCATATTTTTGTATGTAAAATTAAATAAAGTACAATCCTATTCTCTTTATTTTTCGTAAAATATGTTTCTGTACTTTGAACACTTTTAATCATTTTTCATACTTTATAGTTCCATGGTCTTTTAAAAACTATGATTTTAGAAAGATTATTTTAACCAAACAAAATAATTTTGATGTTTTATTGAAAACAAAGGAAGCTCTATGTGAAACACAGAAAGCATGATAATACTGTGTATTAATCTACAATTACCAATACAGTCAAAACATGATATGAGTCCTGAAGACATTTCAATTTTTTCTTATCAGCTGTGGTAGTTTGTATGAGAAGTGTTCCCATGGTTATGTGAGCACCTTATCCCCAGCTGGTAGCACTATTTTGGGGAGAGGTTAGTCACTGTACTCTTGCTAAAGACAGTCAATGGAGGCTGGATTTTGAGGTTAAAATTCTTGTGACACTTGAAATTAATTTACTACTCTGTACTTACTGTTCAAGATCTGAGCCATCATTTCCTGTTCTGACTGCCATGCCTGCTGCTTGCTTATCTTTTCTCACTGTTCTTCACTCTTCCCACTCAGCAACATTAGCCCAAGTCACTT
Source organism: Grammomys surdaster (assembly GCF_004785775.1). Classification (NCBI taxonomy): domain Eukaryota; kingdom Metazoa; phylum Chordata; class Mammalia; order Rodentia; family Muridae; genus Grammomys; species Grammomys surdaster. The sequence continues at coordinate 12,066,179 of NW_021604633.1, read as the reverse complement.
TTTCTTTCTATATGTTGCTTTGACCATGGTTACATGGTTACAGAAAAGTAATTGCTACACAAACAAATTAACTTGAGATTTTTAAGATGTCTTTACTTCCTATATATTAGTAGGGATCCCAATTAGCTTTCCATGAGAATGTACTTACTTACAAACTAACTTGAATTTAACCCTTTTCAGAGTGACTTCGTCATGTAATTATTTCATATAACATACATCAAAAGTAACTTATAGAAAATCTACTCAGAAATCACATGTGTGTACAGATGTGCATTTGTATATCGTGTGTGTGTGTTTAAAACTTTTAAGTGAAAACTTTACACATCTTATAAGCTAAAACAGATGGCCATTTTTTTCTCAGTGTAAAAATAGAGTACCGATCAAAATTTCCAATAGGTGAAACAAATTAAGATCACTTTTTTAATTTGTCAAACTCTAAAACTGTTTCTTACTGTTATTTTAAGTAAAGCTCATTTTTCCAGAGACTTTTAGATGTCCTTTTGTTTAGTTCTGGTTTTGCATCTTGTTTTGTTGTCATAAGCCAGTTTGATAACTAACATCTCCAGGTTTGTATTTTAGATACGATTGGTTTGATATAGTAACATTAAATAACCTGTTTTCTTGGAGATAAAAGGCAGAAATATAACACAACCCCAAACAGACTAAAAGACAAAACGATCCTGTTTTATTCATGTACAAATGCAAATATTAAATCTCTAAGAAAGGCCAAGACGTAGACCAACAGACAAAAATGAGAGATAAGAATCATATAATATCAACAATAACTGTAGACACAGGACAGCAAAAAATGGAAAGAATGTGTGACACGATTACATCCAGCGTGCCTTTGACAAGCAAAGAGAGTGGAGCATCTGCTTCTCACAGAAACCAGTGTAATCTTAATGCAGACAGTGACTAGGTGAAGGTAGAACAGATCAGCAGCTACAGCTGACAGTGCAGATTTGGGTGAACGTCCTTCCTCTTTGAAAAGAAGCTGAGCAAAGAAGGCTTGCTGTAGCACATAGAACATTCTCATTAATTACTAGAAGTCCAGGCGTTCTGCTTTTGTCCAGGGATTTTGGATTTTACCATATTTCTTCTCCTATTTCACTTTGCCTCAAAGAAGCCATACCACTCTTTTCTTTAATGTGAAATTCTGTTCCTTTCAGGGATTGTCAGAGAAAGTAGACAAATAAAATGAAGAAGAGCTAGATCAGACGAGGACAGAAAGGAGGAAAGCATCAAAAAAAAGTTCAATTCTTCAGAATCCATCATTCACCTTCTAAATTGATTTCCTACTCTTTAATATGTCTCAAAATCTTTCATAGAATTTCAAAACTTCATTTTCTTTCAAGACAACATTGCTGTATGTAGCCTTGGCTGTTCTGGAACTAGCTCTATAGTCCAGGTTTTTATACATTGTTTTCAATGAGAAGCTTTCATATTCTAATTAGGTTATTTATTTATGATCTTGAGTTCTATTGCCTATTTCTTCTTTAACTTATTTCCTTTCCCTATTTTTCCAAGTGCTTATAAATTGAATTATTTGAACTATCAAAAGTAAAACCAACTAGAAATCACAAATGGCAAATTTCTTCTTTGAATTTATATTTCTTCTGATAGTGTCCTTTCTCTCCTAGATATTACAATATTTCAAGAATGCAGGTGGGATTTAATTTTTGATTCACTTATCTTTGGTACCCATGAAAGTAGTTCCCTCAGGCTTATTCTGAGGGTAGTTCCTCCCAATTCTGTCTCAGTCTTATCCTGTACATATGTGGGGACATGAAAGGCATTAGGACACTGGCCGGTAATACATATGTATGTGCCCCTGCCCCCCCCCAAGCTGAGACACCGAGGTTAGTTCCAACTAAGAATTGAACTCTACTGTCTTGGGCTTCTCTACGAGGATGTTGCAAATTCAATGCATTCTCTCAGGTACCTCTACTCTGTTGAAGTGGAGCAAAAGTGACACTTATCAGTAACTTTATGATTGCAGACACAACGAATTTCAAAATTAAAATAAGATAATTTGAAATAATCAAGAAAGATGAGGTACTCATGAAGCTGGGTACTAGAGGGATGTCAGAAAAAAAAATCTAAGTAATGCATAGGTTTTGATAAATCCTCTGATGAAGTCAATAAGAGGATATCCAAAAACTAAATTGATGGATCACCAATGAAATGGAAATTGTTTATACATTTTTATAGTCATGGTGTGAGGGATACATAAGTCAGTGTACTTACCACATATATTGGTGCACGTTCTTTGCAGGTGGATTACAGAAATGCAGGAATGTCTCTGCCATAGTTTTAGATGCTATTTAAAGATATTCTAAGCAAGCATAGCAGAATATCATTAATGGTGTCAGAGGTTGGCAGTTTCCCACGTGATGGACTACCAACCAAAGGGAACGCAGAGGTTAGACCTAGCCCCCTCCCACACACATTTGTAGCAGGTGTGCAGCTTTGTTTATATGGATCTCCTAAATTAGCCTGGTGACTGTCTCTGATTCTGTTACCTGCTCTTGGATCCCCTTCTCCTACCTGGGCTGCTTTGTTGGACCTCAGTGGGAGAGGAGGTACTTAGTTCTGCTGGGGCTAGATGTCCAAGAGTGGGCTGGTACATAAGGGGAGTGGGGGCTAGCCTTCTCTAAGGAGAAGGAGATGAAGTAATGCAGAGCAGGACTTTTTATGTCAGGACTTGGAAGAGAGGAAGAAGGGGGTTGTGTTGGGATGTCATGTGAATAAAATATACATTATGGGAAAAAAGAAAATGAACAAACTACAAACACACACACACACACACACATTACCTACTATTAGTTTATGATCTTGTCATAAGTCAGTGAGCTTTCAAAATATAGAGAAATATACTTAAATATAGGTCTTTACTATACAACAGAGTGAAATACACAGTATAAAAGTCTAAGTACTAAATACCAAATTGGGCATGTGGCTCAAAGGATATCTTTCCAAATAAATTTTTAAGAGGAAATAAAATACAATTCTTTGTTTAAAAATTATCATGTAACTTAATTATTTTCTAGATTTAGCTGTATAAAGTCTACCAAGTGATTTCATCTAGGCAATGAAAGCTGTTGATGACTTTTCTGTCACAGTTCTCTGTGTTAAAATCAAATAATTATTTGTATTAGCTGTTTTGGTTCTGAATCTACCTAACAGTTATATTTAAGCTCAACACCCAAAAGATCATTCTTCACTATTCTTTTCATGGCATAACACTATCTATTCATTTGAACAAGGCTCACCCACAAAACTCTTCATGGTATGAACTTTCTATAAGGAAAGCACAAATGGAGATATTACTCTATAACTCTCTATATGATACTAGATTCTTTACAGACTTTTTGAAACATTCTTGACAGCATTGCATACAAAGATAGAAATTTAGCACTTGAAAACCTTTGAAATATTAACGGCAAGAAAATAGCTGTTGTAATATTACTATCTTTCAACATAGTGTTGGTAATAGATTTTAATTGCCTTTAAGTTTGCATATTCATTTTATATGCTCTGTTTATTACTTTATTAAGGTAATTATGAGCAGATATACAATAGTCTTTAAAAAGTAGGTTCAAGTGTCTGATATGAAGTGGCCTGCTGCGCAAGTTCAAGGTGGTTCATACTATAGTCCTAGTATTCCTTGAAGAAATGGAATTGGCCAGTAAATAGCTCACTTCTTCACTTTTTCACTACATTTTTGTGTGATTTCCCAGGCCGAAACTGTGTATCATGGTAACAACTACTATCCAGGAGAGTGGGAAGTGTAAGTTCTTCTTGGAGGCTGTATGTCTGACTAAAAGCAAGAAATTCTGTCTCATCAAAAAGGGTTAAGAATTACTAGGATACTCAAGAGACTCTGCTGTAGTCATATTTATAAAACTCTCAGTAAATTCCCTGAATGTTATAATGATCCAAAGAACACTGAAGCATGTTTTTTTCCTTGCACCTGTGTTTAAATAAGAATCACTATTCTGACTTTTATTCAATATGGAGCACCTTTATAGCATCAAATTTATCTGCCAATTTTAGAATATTTTGCAATCAAATAAGATTAGAGGTTCTCAAAAAAGCAATATAGTGAAATTTTGTTTAATGTAGCAAAGATGCTCTAAAGGAATCCTAGCATGCATATGAATCTCTAACTAGTAACGTTGATTGCATTTTTAGTATAGCTAATACTAATTTGCTTTTAAATATATTTTACATGTTTACTTAGAATTCCTTCTTATGTTTTGTTCCTTCTATCTGAGATTCTTCTCCTTCTGCCTAAAATTTACATTTTACTATTTGCTGTAGGGAAGAAGTTATTGGCAGAACTCACATGCCAAACTATATTTTTCTCTCAATCTATACTGTATGATTGTAACTGCTTTTTATTCTGAAATTTAATAATACTTTATTTCATAAAATATAATAAAATTTCCAAAGGGCCTAGTAAGAGATATTGGTTTTGTAAACAAAAGAATAAAAATGGATTGGTCTTTTCAAAAATAATTTTAATCTTGGAAGAGTTTGCGAGTAGTAAATTTTACATAGTAAATTTCATAGAACATTGGAAATAGCACTCTGTTGTTTAGAGGTAGCTTTCAAAATAGTTCTGTACAGCTATCCAGATGATTATCATTTCTTTTAGTATGATTCTTCTGCTTGGCTCTATAAAGTTTTCAGACAACAAATATTACTCTGCTTTGATGCAAATTTAGGGCAGATGTTATGAACAAGCTGAAATTAATTTATTGAACCATGATCTAATTTATTAATACTAATATAACTGACCATTTACATGTACCTGATCATTTCATATAACAAACACATGCCCCCAACACACACATGCACATACATACACATGCACATACACTTTATCTTATCTATCATATTTATGTCCTTACATTAAGTTTTCTGAAACAGGCACTCAGTATCTCTATTGTCAACCAAGAAAAAAGCACAAGACAGACAAGTTATAAGACTCATGGCTATAAAACCATGGCCATATAATATTAATTTGGCATAATTTAAAAAAGAAATGAAAATAAAAAGGGATTTGGAAGTTTAACTTGTAAGTTTTATCTTATTTAGCATACTATATAGGAACCAGATAGTGCATAAAATTTAAAATGAGATGTTACAAAAATGTCCTTGGACCCTTTGTTTCATTTACCATAACCAAGATCAAAGACAGAAAATTCTTTCAACAAAATCATAGAAGAAGATTTCCCTACTTTAAAGAAGAAGGTTCTTATCATGCTACAAGAATAATATACCACACCAGTTAGGCTGAAACAGAAAAATATTTCCCTATGACATATAATAATCAAAATACTAAATTTACAGAAAAGGAAGAATATTAGAAGCTACATGATAAAATATCAAGCAATATATAAAAGCAGACTTATTAGAATAACACCCAATACTTCAATAGTGTCTAAATAAAGAAATACTAGTGCTAAATGGTATATAAACCAGATGGTTCATTTACACAATAGAATATTACTCAACTGTTAAAAATTAAAATAATGAAATTTGCATGTAAATGGATAAAATTAGAAAATATGATCCTAAGTCAGGTAACAGAAACACCAAAAGACAAATATAGCATGTCCTCGCTTATATATGAATGTTAGCTGTTAGTTCTGTGGTAAGTAGACTATAATCCCTAAAGCTAAAGTGGTTAGATATAGAGTAATAAATTGGGAGGAGTATTGGAGAACCATTGGAAGCAGAAATAGAGAATAAATTTATGGATGAATGGGTAGGACTGGAGCAGGAGAATCCAATGGGGATAGGGAGAAAAAGTAGAGTTTAGTTGAGAGTACAGAGAGGGACAGCTACACCTAAGGGCCATTTGTGAGGTTATATGGAAACTTAATACAGTAGAAGCTTTCTAACAATATACATATATAAAGGTGATTTAAATGAGATTGTCAAATAACGAAGGGAGACAGAGATCTTGGAACACTTGATCCTCCATAGAATATCTACCTCAATTTCCTCCTCTCAAAGCTTTGGAGACCTGCAGGAGAGGAGGTGAAAAGACTATATAAGAACCGAGGGGATGGAAGACACCAAGGAAACAGTGTCTTCCAGGCATAACAGTAGTGATATACATATAAACTTGCAGAGACTACAACAACATGCACAGAGCCTGAACAGGCCTGGGCATCATGGGGTCCCAGAGCTGAGAATGGAAATAGACACAAGTCAATATTTCTAACCCAGAAACTATTTACAGTTGATAGCCACTTGCAAATGAAAAGTTAGTTTTGTCAAACAGGGTCTAACTTAGTATACAAACCACTCTTAAGGGCAGACACCTATGGCTAGAAGACAGCCAACACAAAACAACTCGATATTTTTTGGAAGATTTTTTTTTGGCTTGTAATTTTGTTTTTCATTTTTTTCTTACCTTACTATTCATATATATATAATGTTTTCTTTTTTCACAATTAAATGATTTTTTTCTTATTCATGTGTGTTTGATTTTATTTTATCATAATTTTTGGTAGATGCCAATTTTCTAATAAAAAAGAGCAAGAAATTAAATAGATTTTGGTGGGTCAGGAATTGGGAGGAGTTGGAGGAGAAAAATCATAAGCAGATTGTATTGTTATAAATATTTTCAACAATAATTTAAAATAAAGAAAAATATCTTTCAAATTATAAAATATATATTTTCTGTCACTCTAGGTGAATAAATATAGCATATGACAATATTTCTGCCATGTAAATAAGTGAATTTATAACACATTTATAAGACCTAAAGAATATATTAGAAAGGATACAAAAGAAAAAGAATTGTCACCCTTAATTGTGTGTGTGTGTTCGTGTGCGTGTGTGTATCATGCTCATATGTTATTTGTTTGAGCAGGGTTTGACTGGCCTTCTAGAACTCACAACAATCTTTCTGCTTCTGTGTCCTGAGTCCTGGAATTATGAGAGTAAGTCACCATGTCCTGTTTGCTTGCATAATTTTAAGTCTGATTGTTAGTCAAAAATAAAAGAAAATTTAAGGAAAGTACCTTTCTATTCTCTTGACTGATTTTCTTACATCAACAAAATTCCAGGGGAAAGGAATTGAACAGTCTTTTATGTCTCGTGAGTTTGCAGAATGATGACATTACCTAGCATATGACCTCAAGAGCAGGAGTTGAATTTTAAATGCATCTCAGTATCCATAGGTGGGGAAAGATTTAGACTTTGCAAGGTATTTTGTAATATTGCAAATGTATTTTTAAGCAAGTACAGACTGGTATTAAAATAGTTATTTTTTAAATGCATACATTTATGAGTTTTCAAATTGTCAGTTTCAACTTTGGTTTTTAATTTCCTTTTAAAATAGGAGCAAACATATTCTTTTGCTTTCCAATAGATGTCACTATCAAAAAGGAAAACAGAAAAACAACCTTTAAATCTATCTTGCAGTATAACAAGGAACACTATTTCCTTTATTCCATTTCTTGTGTAAAGATAATAATAGGTTTAAAACACAGACCACTTACATTAGGGGTGAAAGCTGCTCACAGAGTATGAGTTGCTTATGATGCCTGAGGTGAAGAAAAAGGTGAGGAAGAGGGGGAGTGTTCTCTGGACAATCCTTGTTTTACTGCATGTGGTTCTTTTATTTATTTTAACCAATATATTGGTAAAGGGAAATCGGATCACCTCACAATATGCAGTGCGGTGGTCCTCAATATCACTAACTCACAGACCTTTATGGAACAGAATGATGTATCATCATGTGTGGGTATGTACATGTATGTGTGCCAAGTAGACGCAAGAAAACTTGCCTTAGCAAAAGTGTTCTGAATAATATGCTAACTACAATCAATCTACTGTAAACTTAATCTCCAACATTTATTTGTTTTATAGCTATAAAGTATATACGCTTTGATAGGCACAGTCAAGATCACAAGCCTCTCTTTATCTTGTGTCCATATATTGTTTGCATATGTACATGTCACTGTGTGACTGTGGAGGTTAATGGGCAACTAGACATGGAGTTAGAGCTGGTTCTCTTTCTCCTACTCAGTGGGTCCCTGAACCAAAGCTGTAGAACACTGTCTAATGTAGAATAAGTGTAGGTACGGACTTCTGGGTCAAGTTTCAAAAAGGCTCTGGTTCTAACTAACTCCTTAGCATTGTCTGATCAAGAGTGTAGGTCATCTTCTGATCTTTTGGGTCTGGGCAACTCAGAGCTACAGCAGGTGGACTTCTGACAGTATTTATAAAGCTCTTCACTAGCGCTGAAAGAAAATGCCTATAAAATGGTCTGAAGAAATCACAAGAGAAAAACCAGGATTTTAAATCAGTTTTGCTGGATCCAGATTACTTTTGCAGATGAAAGAAACCATCTGCTCCCTCCAAAAATCTTACAGGCATCATTTTTAATGAGGTGCAGTTTATGCCACTGATGCAATGCCAAAAATAAACAATAAAAGCTTAAGAACAGAGTTAACAAAGGAAAAGCTAGGCCTAGTCATTGATTTTCATGAAACCCTTTGTCTTGGCTCTTACTTTCTTAAATAAGTTCAACACATTAATTTTGAACATATATATATATATATATACATATATGTATGTGTATATGTATATATGAAACAAACAAAAAATTCCCACCCACCAAAACTTTTAGCCTTCCAGCAAAGATTTTCTTATTTATAATTTTAGTTTTAATGATTTTTATTTTGCTCTATTTTATGAAGCCTTATTATTTACAGTTTTTGAGTTAGGTAACAAGGAACCCTACACCTGCATTTGTAAGTGTACAATGCATAGCCAAAGGATTCCTCTAGCTTCTCAACATATTATAAATGAAATTTAGAATCATCACATTGTAATTAAATATATTATATACCTTTATTGCAACATTATTCACATTGGCCAAGATGTGAAAACATTCAATTTTTCATCACTGAATGAATGCAGCACAGCATTATTCAGCCTCAGGAAACAGGGGGACTGGGACACGTACTACATGGAGAAATCTGGACAATATAACAAAAATACAAGCTAATTTAAAAATGTAGCCTATCCTATGTTGTGAGATGTTACTTACAAAAGGGACATGAAATAGCAAAA
>NW_021604633.1:12041618-12056677 GCF_004785775.1 Grammomys surdaster | reverse complement strand
ATATATGGATATATATATATATATATATATATATATATATATATATATATATCACTTTGTATTTCCTGGGATCAAGCAGGGTCTCATCTTCACTCATATTCAATGCTTCATTTTATTTTAACTAATCTTATTAATGTCTTTCTTTGAAAAATATAAACTAAATATGTGATACATTTAAATCAGAAAGCCTAAGGTAATTATTTTATGTGTATTTCTATTTGTGTGACTGATATTAGCAGTAAATACATCAGGTCTTGATGTCATTAAAATTCGGTAATGTTCTGTTGAAAAGTATTTCTCCTTCTATTGGTAAATGAACTGAGAACAGAGGCTCCCTGGGAAAACGAAACCCCTTCTGCAGCATCCCCTTTGATTACTTAGTTTCTGTAGTAGCTACATGTAGATTCTTTAGTGGATGATGGTGGTAAGGTGCAATTCAGTGGTGAACAGTTTAGACCTCCTCGCCAGCTTCCTAAGGAAACCTTACCATTCAAGTATGCCAAGAATGAGCTATAAAGAAGTGAAGATGACTTGCCTAGAATTTAATCATAGCTAACTAACTGTAAAGGTTCTTTGGCTTTCTATTTTTTAATTGGAGACAAAGTTTGGCTCACAAAGGTTCTGAATCAAAGGTGAAAGTGCAAACTGTAATCTATAAAGAACTTACATCTTATTTCCTACGAGAACAAGGTTAATAGAATTTCATTACCACTATGTATAAGAGACTTAATAAACTGGTCCAGAATCAAAATTAATTGTGCAGGTTTCAAAAGTTCATGGCAGCTTTCTTCTTTTTGTCCTGTCTTCTAAGTTTATCTCAAACACTTATGATTTTGGGAACCTTGTGTGCTGAATTTTAAATGCATGAACTGTGCTCTGTGTGAAATGTTCAGTCCCACAGCGCTATAGACCAGAGCAAATCCCATGTGCAGTTGACAGGTATATGAATACACCTCTCTACTCTAACTCTGGAAACAGTCTCCCCTTTATTAAAAAAGTCAATTCTAAGGCTGGTTATTGTTTCACTAATATTCTGTTGGTAAGATGCCACTTTGCAAAGCTTTCTTCATGAGTTCCAGAAAGCATTTGGCTCCAGACAATACAAAGGATCCTTGCAAGCATTTTTGGTCAGTTTTGATTGAACGCAGATTGCAGGACTGTTTTGCAAACCACATTATTCCTTCAAATATTTCTTCAGTAGTAGCATATTACTTTCTAATGATAATCATTTGCATTTCCAGGGCCCTGTTGGTCTCTGACGTTTTATAATGAGTTCACCGCCCCCACCCCACCCCCACACCCCTGTCTTTATTGTACTTCCCTCTGGGTTGAGAGGAGGCTTGCAGCTCCTGGTCTTCACATGGCCACCTTAACAAATGGCTGCACAGTGTAAACAGGGAGCAGCTCCTACAAACCACCCGCTTAGTCTCTTTAAAGTGTGCCTTGCTAAGCACAATTTTTTCCCACGCTCACAGAAGGAAGAGATCCTAAAATGGCCTCAACTCTACTTCATCGACGTTGTAAGATTGTTTTTAATATGCATGCTAAGAGTCTTGTGCTTCTTATATAATGCAAGAGGTAAAGCGAAGGTTAAGCAGTTCAGCTGGATGTTTGGTCCCAAGCAGCGCCCAGTTTTTCTTTTCATTGTCTGCCGCCTCCGCCCCCTCATGCTTCCTCTAGTCCTCTTCTGGTGGTCCACCAAGCTCTCTGCAGATGTTTCGCCCACACAGTGGAAACATTCCCTAATGGATCTGGGCACTTCCCGGCTTGCTCATATGGGAAAAGGAAAAGTTGGAGAGAAAAAATGAATTTCTGGATTGGTCTAATTTCCTTTTGAGCCCTTTAAAAGTGCTGAAATAGAGTAGAAAATTAATTTAGACCTATTCACCTTTCCCACACTGCTAGCCATGTAAGCCATTTGTAAAACTATTTTCTTTTTAAATGAACAAAGAATAAATAAGTAGATAAGTGAACCCATACATTCTTCCCAAAGTTTAAGATAGCAACTTCATGTTAGATAAGCTTACAAAGTTGTATATAAGTTTAAAATTTTTTAATAAAGTATTGTAAACTCTTCACTTATTTGGAAAATCAAAGTATATGTCATTTATTCTACATAAAATTTAAGCATTGCACCATGGAAATTGTCAAATATTTTTGTAGTAATTTAATTTTTCTTGTTTGCACACTGTATGAAGATTGTATCTGAAAACACAGAACCTACAATAACAAAAGAAAACAACTTTTCCCTTTTGTCCACCTCCTCTTGGCAAAGCCCCATTCCCCTCTCTTTTTTGAACTTTGAATTTTAGACATTTTAATTATTTAAATAATAAAACTCCTTGTCACGAAAGTTACAGTTATTCTCAGCTCAGAAATTAATGTCAATATTTATGATTAACAAATAAAATTTATAAATGTTAAATTTTCTCCATTTCTAGAAGCTTCCATTTCTAGAATTTCCCTAGGGTGAACATTGAGGAGAAGGAAGAAGGGGAATGAAAGAAGGGGGGATGCAGTTGGGAGAAAGAAGCTGGGGAAAGGCAGTCCAGAGAAGAGCAGGAAAGAGACTGAGGTAGTTGTGTTGCAGACCTAATTTTGGTCTCCATTTGCTCTGTCAGTTCTAGTTCTGCCTTTTCTCAATCAGAAAGGGAGAGGTGGGCAACAGGTTTGTTGGACATATTGCTGTTGAACTCGAAGGTCATATTATATCCACCTCTCCTTTACCTGGTAATAGGTTGAGAGCCTGTTAGGACCTCCCATGGCTCTTCCTGTTCTCTGTCTGTAGCACCTTCACTGCCATTGTCCCTCATTGTTCTAGCATTGGCTTCTATCCTTTTGATCCCTGCTTGAGAACTTGTTCTCAGGACTCCTGAGAGACGTTACTTCCTGAATAAAGCTGGTGGCCACATGGACAGCAGATTGGCCAATCAGAAGTTGAGGCAGATGAACTTCAGAGAATGAAAGATCAGGTTTGTCCCAGGTTTAAAGAGGAAAGGACAATCTCCTGTGCCCTTGGCCAACCTTTACATCACTGCAGTCTGTACAGAAATTCTTTCCCTTGTTTTCATCTTCTAGACTCTCAAGTCTACATGGACTTCTGTGGGAGTAATCAAGGCTCTTAGTGCCCATTGTAGATAATTTCTGTCCCTCCTGGCTTTCTATAATCCCTCTTTCAATTTAAGATTAGCTGGTAATCACTATTTTGAGCATTAGTCAATACTGAGACAGATCTAGTTTTTCCTTGGGTTATAGAAAGTGTTTTGAGTAAAAAAAGCATTAATATTTATTAATCTTCTGTCATGTGACAGCATTATATGAAATGCTGGGCAAATATTTCAAGAAGATAACTTCATTTTAGTCTCAGGAACTCTTTGTGAAATAAACAGAACACAACACACACACACACACACACACATAAGTAAATCAATAGTATGTAGCTTTGCAACAAAAGAAAACACAAACAAACAAACAACAAAAAAGAAAATTCTCTTTAGAAACTCTGTTTCTATCTGTCTCTGTCTCTGCTTCTCTCTCACTTTATGAGTGTGAGTGTGTGAGTGTGTGTGAGTGTGTGTGTGTGTGTGTGTGTGTGTTTGGGGAGAGGTAGGAAATTACATTGAGGAAAAAATATCTTCACTGGGATTTAATTTGTTTAAAAAATATGTCAGGGAACAAAATGAATAAACCATTTCCAAACCTGAAGGTTCTTCTTAATAGATATTGGCAATAACAACCATTTGAAAATAACTTAGGAAAATAGCTTTCATTTTATAAAAATTTCAAAGCCTCCCTTCTATTAGAGATCTGGACAAAGCTCATCTAGCAACATCACTGCTGGCTGAATATAAGGCAGCCAGCATTTGTGCAGGGACAGTGTTCTCCCCATCATCAACTGCTCCCCACTTCCTTTCTATCCAGAGCCTCTGGAAGATGCAGAATTAGGGTCATAAATTTCAATTATCAAGATATCCAAACTAAGCCCCTTTTTATAGATGATCTTGGCCTCTCATAGGTTCTAGCACAGAAAGCAGCCATAGCAAAAATTATTTCTTTGTTGCATTTTTATGCCAATAGGTTACGGGTCTGAAAAATTATACTTATACTTTCAGTAAAATGGTGTTTACCTCACATATTTAATGGTGAAATAAAAATGAGAACATTTCCTGATATAGTAAGCAATTTCCTTTTGTGTCCCAAGACCTTCCCTGCTACTACATGGTGCTACTTACAACCATATGGAGCAGATGACCGGAATTTCCTGAGTTGTTTGTGAAGTCTGTGTTCTCAAGCTTTGTGAGTGCTTCGTATGAACTGGGCGGCTGTTTATTCATTTTTAATAGCAGAGGAGTTCTCCGTAGAGGAGTTCTCCAAGTCCTTTCACTATACAAAAGAATAAAGAGTCAATGTGCACCAGCAGCAAATAAAAATTGGTGGTTAAGTGAGTGCATGGAAAGAAATGCAGAGCCAACTCTCTGTAAATCGTAACCTAAGCATAGTAGATAGAACAGAGGAAAAGGGATGCAAACAAGGAGATAAGACACACAGGTCCCAGGAAGGAAGAAGACACACAGTAGAGGGGATTGAGAGTGCTCAAGTGGTATGGCTGCAGGTAACAGCTCATGTTAGAAAGGGATGCTTGTCTTTAAAGGATTGAATTGGTAAATGGGGCTAAGATTTTGCAATAGGGGAAGGAAATTAAAATGGTTTGCATAATAATTTTCTAGTTCTCATCTTTTATTTGTCTAAAATTGACCTATTAATTGATTATATTTAGCAATTATAAACTTCACTAATTCATTACTGATATAACAAATTATAGAAAGTTCAAATGTGCATGCATGTGTGTGTGTGTGTGTGTGTTCACATGCTTATCTACATGGGCGTGCTTATGCATATGGGTTTGTAAACACAAGGAGGCCAGCAATCTATGTGAGATGCTGACTCAATCACGCTCCATGTTAATTTTTGAGGCAGAGTTTTCATAAAACTTATAGCTTTGCAATTTAGCCACATTTGCTAACTAGCCAGTTCGAGGAATCCACTGATCCCCCAGTGCTGGGATTATAGACAGATACTGCGTCTACCCTGCTGTAACATTTGAGTAGACATTCAATTAGGTATGCATGATTAAATAAGAAACACATTGCCAACTGAGACATTTCCCTAGACTACTAAATGCAGTTTCTTTACAACATGAAAGCAATTTGGAGAGCAATTGCAGAGTCAGAAATACAAAGGACCATGGACATGATTGATATGGGACCCCATTTTCCTGTCCAATGAAGATCTTAAGACAGTGGGCTATCAGACTTGGATATGATAGCATGTGGTTATTATTTCTGAGCTACTTTCTATGTTTAGAGTCATAATTAAGTAGCTAACTTATTAGCAAAGTCTAACTACAACCTTAAATTCATTATTCTTAACCAAACAAAACCCATTTCAGAGAAAATGAGTCACTTGCCATTTGTGTTACAATTTAAATAGTTTATTTCAGGAAAAGCTTATTTGCAATCGTTTGTGCATGGAATCAGGTGGTTTGTTGAAACTATTAAACAAAATTCACTTTTTATAAATATATGAAACACAGTAAGAAAGAAAATTTCAAACCAGGCTCAATGGAATATGATTTCTTATTAAATATCTGGGACTAAATGAACGCCTTTTTCTCTAAAAGATTTAAAGGTGTAAATAATTCTATGGGAGTTGTTGAATTAGACAGATAACAGAAACTTCAGTTCTCTTAAACCTGAGTTGAGCTCCTAGAAGTAATACGCATTCTGATGCAGAAAAATCTTAGCCTCCTAAGCAAAGGCCATCAACCCAGTTGGATACCGTATTGTAACCACAGAATCAAATTACACACTACATAATTTAGTTGTATTAATATTAAGACATAAACCAAACTTTAAGCTAATAGAGTAGATTGCATGAAGTTGATTAATGTTCAAAAAGATATTTGTGTGTGTATGTGTGTGTGTGTGTGTACATGCATGAGAGAGAGAGAGAGAGAGAGAGAGAGAGAGAGAGAGAGAGAGAGAGAGAGAGAGAGAGAGAGAGAGATGTGTGGAGCATGGGCACACATATGTCTTGTATGATAAAGTCAAAGGACAACTTGGAGAACTAAGTTCTCATTTTCCAATATAGACACCCATGTCAGGCTTACAGAAAATATTTTACACACTGAGGTATCTCCCGAGATCTAGGCCAATTATTTTATCAGTTAGAAAAGGTTGTAAAAATATTTCTTCTATTTATCAAATTGGTATCATCATCATATAGGAAAACCTAAGTGCTAAGGTCTAATACTAGACCCTCAAAATAGACCTCTCCATGCTGAAGAGTATGAAAATCTATAGTGTTCATCTAAACTGCTGAACAAACAGAGTCGCTTTCATATTCATATAAACAGAAAGGTGCATTTATTTAACTAAAATTTATGGATTGCTAGATTTGTACAACAGTTAGCTCAAAACTGTTTCCCCAACATTTTTGGTAAATATAAAAATGTATAGTCATATGATCAAAACAATATTAAGAAAACCTTAATACTCAAATACTTAAATTATGGTAATACTGACTTTGTTTTGAAAAATATAGCTATTGGATAGAATATTTTTCCTCATTTTATTTATTGTAATATGTAAATCAACAGTCATTCAAATAGTCAGATATATGATGATTGCTTCCATTTGTGACAAATTTCTAACATATTCAACAAATTTATCAAGAATTTTGCCTCTAATATCTTGCTAGAACTTCAGTAAACCCAGCTGCTATGAATTTCTGGCCTTTGAGTTCTTTATTTCTTTTCAATGTCTAATGTAAATTGATCAATTTCAAATAGCATGTATGTGTGTATTATATATAAAGAAACTATATATAATATATATGCATGTATACATATGTGGATGTGTGTGTGTGTGTGTAATCCTCATAAGGAAGATGTTGGCCAATTGAATATAAGAAGTAAATTTTACATCATACTTTATTTCTAAGTTCAATGTTTTCCTATTTCCATAGGGATGAGCTTTCATATTTATTGTTTATGAGTTTTACTTTCAATTTATAAACATAAGCTGCAGCTTTCATGACTCACAAATTTTGTTAGTGAATACTCAAGTTTGTGGAAGATTTTTCAATTAGTCTTGAATAGGTTCCAGCATAATTTAGCAGACTCTAAATAAAAATCCCACTACTGACAGAGAACATAGGCTCACCGATATAACTGTTCTTTATGCTACGTATCATTCAATGACTGGTCACCTGCTTAGCTCATGATACAATCTCCAACACCAAAGACTACTTAAAACATCATACGCAACTCAGTCTGACGTCTGGCAGAAAATGTACTGCCTCTCTTTTTTACTACTATTTTAACATATACTTCTCTAGATACTTCGCTATCCTATGTGTATAAAATATTTCAGGTTATAAATATGTAACATATACTTATCTAGATAATTCGCTATCCTATGTGTATAAAATATTTCAGGTTATAAATATATCTTTCTGAACACCAACAATCATACATATAACAATGTACATGTCACTAGTTTCTTTTATTTATAAATCATTTTATTCATTTACATTTCAAATGACACCCCTCTTCCTGGTTGCGCCTCCACAAACCTCTATCCCATTCCCCTTATCCCACCTCCACTTTTTCACTATGAGGGTGCTCCTTCACCCATTCACCCACTCCATCCTCACCACCTAGTGTCCCACAATGCTGGGACATCAAGCCTCCATAGGATCAAGGGCCTCCCCTCCCACTGATGACAGATAAGGCCATCCTCTGCTACATATGTATCTGGAGCCATGGGCCCCTCCATGTGTATTCTTTGGTTGGTAGTTTAGTCCCTGAGAGCTCTGGGTGGTCTGGTTAGTTGATTGTTCTTCCTATGGGGTTGCAATCCCCTTCAGTTCCTTCAGTCCTTTCCCTAACTCTTCCATTGGTGTCCTCTGGGCCCAGTCTGATGGTTGGCTGTGAGTATCTGCATTTGTCAGGTGCTGTGTTAGAACCTCTCAGGGGACAGCCAGACCAGGCTCCAGTCAGCAAGCACTTCTTGGCTTCAGCAGTAGTGTCAGGGTTTGGTATTAGCAGATAGGATGGATCCCTAGGTGGGGCAGTCTTTGGATGGCCTTTCCTTCAGTCTCTGTTGCATTTTTTTGTCCCTGTCTTTCCTTTGGACAGGAACATTTCTGGGTTAAAAAATTTTGAGATAGGTGGGTGGCCCTGTTCCTCAACTGGGGGCTGTGCCTATCTATTGGAGATAGTCGCTGCAGGTTCTATCTCCCCTTTGTTACTAAAGTCATCCCTGTTGGGTTCTGGGAGCCTTTCCCTTCCCTGGGACTTTCTAGTGGCTACTCCAAGTTCCCCATTCTCCAGTGCTACATATTTCTATTAGATTTCCTGACCTTCTGTACTGTTGTTCTACCATACTGTTATCCAATAGAATTCATCTCACCATCAACAAAATATTTTGATTTTCTCTACTAAACTTTGATTCAAACAATAGTGATAAATGTTTCACATTTGATGTGATTTACACCTTACAAATGACTCCAGTAGGTGGTTAGATGGTTGTTCTTTTGCTGCATTGTGTGAGACCAACTTAGGGTCCTTTAATTGATCCTATGGACTTTAGCTTTGGAAGCCAGGTCTTTGATTATGTTTGTGCAGTAGGAGGCTGTAATTGTTAAATAAATGAAGCAGACCTAGAGGAGTCTTTTAATCTGAACAAAATCCATTTCTTCATACTACATGCCTGCAGCAGTTGCCAGTGCTAAATCTTGTCATATAGATGTGATCATCCTAAGGAAAGCACAGACTTTTAAAACACACATGCTGTTTCTTGGCTCATCTATTTCTAGTTTCTGTAATAACAGATATTATTAACCCTTCATGACACTGTGAATCACATTGATTAATAACATTGATGCAAACTACATATTCAGGTCTAAATTTCTTAGGACTCTTCAATACATAGTTTATTATGTATGCATTTTAATTTTGAGGGAGCCATCAATGCAAATTGGTGCCTTATTAATTTTTTATCATATGCACTATTACAAATGCCTGCAATGCTTCTTTAAGTGTTACTTGTCTGCCAGGTGCTATTGTTAAATTCTCTTAATAACTCCCACTTAGGAAGAATTAGCCATGCTGAAACACTGATAGTCACAGCCTGTATTATTTTTCCCTATGAGTTAAAATTCATTATGGGTACTAAGGGCAGGTGCTAGATGCATTTTGTCTGGATTAGATGGAAAATGAGAAGAAACCATTATATATGACAATCTATTATATTTAAGATGCTATTAAATGGAGAACACTTCACTGCTTATGAATCTCTCACATTAATACAAGAGACTGTCAAAAACTGAAACTACTATACAGTGTTTACAAAACCCAAGGCATTGTGTGCTTAATCTTTCTATCAGTGGCACTTAATTTACAGAATGCAGACAGAAACAGGAGCTGTGGTTACATTTCTTGACCCTGGGCCCTTCTCTATTCCATAGCTTGTCACTCCCCATCTTCCCAAAATATCCCCTGCTATAAAACATTCAGGATTAATTTCTTTTAAAGCACATATAAAATAATTCCATGTTAAAAATATGTGTGACATCTAAATGTTTATAAACATATGTACCTTTCTTATGACCTTTATTTTTTTCTTTATTTTTACTTTTTTAAAGTCCAGCCATTACCCACCCCCACTCCCTGGGGGACCTCAAGTCTCTCCAGGGTTAGGAGCATCTTCTCTCATTCAGACCAGACCAGGCAGTCCTCTGCTCTATATGTGTCGGGGGGGTCTCTGGACTAGCTAGTGTATGCTGCCTGTTTGGTAGCTCAGTGTCTGAGGGATCTCAGGGGTCTGAGCTTGTTGAGACTGTTGGTATTTCTATGGGGTAGACCTCCTCCTCAGCTTCTTCCAAACTTTACCTAATTCTACCAAAGCAGTCCCCAACTTCAGTCCATTGGTTGGGTCAGGAGCTTAGCATGATCATCCTTTGAGAGGCCCAACAAGCAACTAACTGAGACAGATGTAGAAACTTCCATCCTGTGAGATTCTTAAACCTCGTGCTTATTTAATTGCCATCACCTATTTATCATAGTTAAGATCTTTACTATATCAGCAGTTCTGCCTTATACCACAACAGTGGAGCTTGAAGAACTTTCTTCCTCCTTCCTCGTATTCTGGGAATAGAATGTCGGATCTTGCACATTTTAGGAAGACAAATGCTCTCCTTGATTATACTTTAGACTTATACAAAAGCTCAGTATGTTATCACGAAGATAACTTTGAAATACACTGCTCTGAAACCTAATATAGGGTTGTGAAATAAATGAGTCCATCACGCATTTACCTTTCTAGAATGATCTCCACATAAGCGACAGAGATGTAACTTAGTGATAGAGCACTTTCCTTGAATAAGAGAATCCCAGGTTTTAATCCCCGGTATTGGGGGTTTGTAGGGGGGAGGAGAACACAGATAATTATTGTGTAAAATATTAGCCCTGATTTTTTTGCAGTTATAAGTAATAAAAACATATGCTGATCGGAACTTTGTACTTATTGATAGTAAGATGCCAAATTATATCCGAATAAGGTGTTTAAAACCACATTATAATTATCTATAATTAAACAATGGATTCTGGATGGTAGCATTTGTTGGAAAGGGTATTCTAAATAGCAAAACAGGAGTGAAATTTCAAAATACCAAATATACAAATCAGAACCATGTTGTTTATATTTTTATTTTAAAAGATTTTATTTTAATTATTTAATTTTTTTGCTTTTAATTGAAGCTATTTTTTATATAATATATTTTTATCTTCCTTTTTCCATCTTCCAACCTCTGGAGATCCTTTCTACCTCTCTGCTGGTCCATTCTATGCATTCTTTCTCCCTCATTTAAGAAAATGAACAAAAAATGAAACAAAGCAGAATAATTTTTAAAATCACATATGCATACAAATGTAAAAACAAAATCAGAAATCTTATATATAACCAAAATATCAGTAACACAAAAAAGTGTACAAATAAGCAGTATGAGACAAAAAGTCTACCACAATATCAATGAGTTCATTTTGTATTGGTCATATACTGTCGAACATGGTTAACCTGCTCAGTGAGACTCTATTGCAGAGCATTATTTTTTCCATTGCAAGCAGATGACAATTAGAATTACCTTCTACGTTAGGACTGAAAGAACATGTTTACTTTCACCGGACAGTACTACAACCCCATCTGTCTTAAGCCTGTCCTATTCAGGCCCCTACCGTTTCTGCCAGTTCATATATGTGTCACTCATAACTGTGTCTGGAAGACTGTTTCTTTGGAATCATTCATTACCTGTGGCTCTTACAATCTTTCTGACTCCTCTTTAACAGAGCTTCCTGAGCACTGACAAGAGAGTTTCAGTGAAGATATCTCATTCTCCAAAGTCACTTACTATCTGGACATTATCCAGATGTAGGTCTCTATGTGCTATAGGAAGAAGCCTCTCTGAAGATGGATAAATGCATCACGGATCTATGGTTATAGCAGACTGTTGATAGGAGTCATTTCACTTAAATATTCCGTCAGCGGAACAGTAGTATTTGTTTTTATTCCTAGGCCATTTCTGTTTGGGTTCAGCTTCTCAATCACCTGAGGAGTGTCAGGCATGGATTTCATCTCACGGAGCAGAGCTTAAACCCAATTAGAGAGTGCTTAGTTACTACTACAATGGAAAACCGCTTTACTTCGGGAGTAAGCTTTTTGATTTTGTCTTTTGTGAGAAAAGAGACTACATTGCTATGCTACTGACAAGAAGGGAGGGTAGAATGAAATTTGGAAATAGGTATTCTGATCATGAATACATTGCTGTCAGTCTCTTTCCTCAGAGACAAGCTTAAATGAAGCCTTTGCTCGCATAGAGTTGCTGAGAATCCTGGCATGAACAATAGTTTAAGACTTTGGAAGCTAAGGTGCACTGTGTTTTCCAGCTTGCATGGGTGTTTTCAGCAAGTGAGGAGTAGTAGAAAAGAGAAAAGGAATGGAGTCTGGTTACTGCTGCTTTCATTATTAGATTGCATAAACTTTAGACCAAAATATTTACTGTATGTTAAGGATTGCCTCTCAGTACTTTCATTGTAGTCCCCTCATTGAACAGTTAAATTATATGTTCAAATAGATGGAGATTTTGGAAACTGATGAATAGTAATAAAAGCTAGGAATCCCAAATATTAGGAGGGCTCCTTCAGTTTATTGGCTAGTTGAACCTCTGAATGCAGTTACAGAATCACATATTCAAAATAGCATGGCTTTGTGAAGATTAGTTGAAGTTCAACAAATATGGTTATAAGTTAACTAATGACAGGGAAATGAATGGAAAATTCTAGTGAAATAGGCAGACTAAGAACAAGGATGAATTTTTGGGGGTGGCGGGTAGGGCTATAACAAGCTTATACATAGTAGTTCATTACCAATTGTCCTGGTTATATTTTTGTGTCAATATAATACACGCCAGGGTCACCTGGATCAAAGAGCCAAAATTAAGAAAATGTCTCTGTCAAATTACCTGTAGTGTAGTCTGTGGCATTTTCTTGATTGATAATTGATATAGAAGGGCCCAGCTCACTGTGGGTAGTGCTACCAATTGACACCCCATGCTCTATTGCATAAGATAGAAGGCTGAATAGGCCATGGAGAGCAAGCCAGTAAACATCATTGTCCCAGATTTTTGCTTCAGCTCCAACCTTGCCTCCCCTCAGTGATAGACTGTTCCCTGAAGTGTAAGATGAAATAAATCTTTTGTCCACAAGTTACTTTAGGTTATGGTCTTTATCACAGAAATAGAAAGCTAATTAGGACATCAATTGAACAAGGTTTATAAGCCCAGGACACATAAACCTTTTCAACTATTACACTCAGAATTCTCTTTCAATCTTTTTTGAAGTGGGAACATCAAATTGGAGAGTGATGAGATGCTCTGCTCTCGAGCTTCTGAGCCTGTAATTCTTGAGTTTTTCTCTGAATGCCTTGTAACAGAAAATGAAGAAATGTCATAATCTTTGCTGTTAGAATTCAGAGAATTTGAAAAATAAACAAGCACCTACTGTGTTCCATGGCAATATTGGGTAAATGATTTAATCTTCCTCAGATTTCTGCAACATGGTTTCAGAGTACTTGTTTCTGCTATAATTTAGAGGTTCCAGTAACTTTTGGTCATAGAGTTCTGCCCTATAAACACAATAGACACATGGCCATTTTGGTTCTTTAGGTAGATAAGCAGGACTGAGTGACTCCATAATTATTGCAAAGGCAGAGTGCATCTCTCCATCAAAAATGAGTAACAGACAAGCCCTATTTTTAGTGCTATTCTCCTGAGGGAGAGAAATAGGGACAATTAAACTCCTTCCAGTCAAGAGCCAGCATAAATTACATGGAATCATTCAAGATCAATTTATGATATTACTAAGAGTTTCATGATCTGTCAACATGCATTAGTGTTCGTCAGAGAAAATAGAACTGGGAAATTAGCAAGGGTGAAGGTGAATAAAAGTCCTATCTCGTACACAAAGCCTCTGGGCACACCGCCTGTCTGGGAACCATATTTATATTTAGAGGCTTAGAAATTTGTAACTTGAAGATAGCTATATTTCTAAAATAAAATAATCCAAATCAAACTGAAAAAAATTAACATTAATATTAGAAAACAAATTCATGTGAGTTTCTTCAAAAAATGTTGTTGTACATGAATTATTTTCATCATTAAAGTCATTTTAAATTATCCCTGTGTTCTTCTGTTCTTGTCCTCTCTCTCTCTCTCCCTCCCTCCCTCTCTCTCTCTCTCTCTCTCTCTCTCTCTCTCTCTCTCTCTCTCTCTCTCTCTGTTTCTCTCTTCATGTGAGTATGGGTTTGTGTATGTCTGTCTGTCTCTTTGTCTCTGTCTCTTGGTCTGTCTGCTTTGTCTTTCTCCATCGTGAAACTATTCTGACATGCTAACTGAAAATTAAAGAATCTATTAAAATACTATTTTCTTCCCATAATTGAATGATGCGACCTATACCATAGAGATTCTTGAGAATAGACAATATGCATCTGAAGAACTTTAATGATACATTAATAATTTTGCACCAGCAGAGGGCTCCCTGCTGTAAGGTAGCTCTATACCTATGAAGGCCAGCCATGCCTGTTAGTGAGGCTCTGAAATAGGACTTAATATTTGTTTTGAGCTTCAGAATTTCCTTCACTCCAGTGTTTAATTAAGAAGTATAAAAACAGAAATGGAGCAAAGCCAACCCCACTTCTGATGCTTGAGATATGATTACTATTTTCATCATGCAAAGTTAGTCTTCTTCTGCTGCCACAGCTTGAAAAGTAAATATGCTTTAGCCCTGTCTCATGAGTGCACAAACATCTGCAGCCCGATTCTCTGACAGCTTCCTATGTTTCTTTCTTGCAGTCTTAAGTAACATATTTATATGATGCAACCTATAGCGTAGAGATTCTAGAGAATATATGATATGCATCTAAAGAACTTTAATGAACCATTTACTTTCCTTAATTAGTGATGCATATAAATTGAGAGTCATGAAAGTCATTAATTTAGATTAGCACTTTTGACTTGGACTGCAAAAATTGTTACTTGAAATTGTCTAATAAATATTGCAAGAAAAGAACAATTCTTATTTTTAAAAAACTTTTTTAATCCCTTTCTGGACTTAGTTCTTGTCTCTATCAGTTCTCCCCAAATGAAACATATAAAAGACATTTAAAATCTTAATAAGCAGTATATGCATACCAGCTTTGTCAATTCTGTTGAGATAATTTTATTATTTTCAGTATTATGACACTTTGAAACAGCATGAATTATGACGCCCTCCTCAAGTTGTTGCAACACACTGACCCAACATGGTAGAAATATTTATTGTATATTAACCTGTTGAACAAATTAATTTCTTTCAAGTCTCATCTTTTTCAAATAGTTGGCATGTTTTTATACAGTGCACCACTACAGATGATTCGTTTGCTGAGGCAGATACAGGCTCATGCAGA
>NW_021604633.1:12034009-12041218 GCF_004785775.1 Grammomys surdaster | reverse complement strand
GGGAGAGGGAGGAGAGGGAGAGGGAGAGGGAGAGGGAGAGGGAGAGGGAGAGGGAGAGGGAGAGAGAGAGAGAGAGAGAGAGAGAGAGAGAGAGAGAGAGAGAGAGAGAGGTGAATACAACCTCAATGGATATGGTTTATTACATATTTAGTGAAAACAAAAACAAATAATTTGCATTAATTTTAACAGGAAACAAGTAAGAAAAACATAGGCAAAGAAATGCTTTCATTTTTCATTAGCTAAGTAGCTCCTGTGGGTTTCATGTAAGATACCGATCTCTCTGTGTGTCAGTGATGGAGCATGGGTGCCATGTAAGATATCTATTTCTCCCCATGTCTTCCTGACGTAGCATGGACAACTGACAGGACCTGCAGACCTGTGAGCATTAAGGATTTTTCCAAGATCCAGAGGTGAGTTGTTTTATGCTTCTTACGCCCCAGAAAGCAATGCAAACCGAAAAGAAAATCTAAAGAAAGAAAACAACAAAAGTGAGTCAAAGCTTTTGTTCCTTTGAGTTAAATTATTGCCTGGGAAGCCTGGGAAAAGAAAACACAAATAATTTTACACAGTCAAATTATTTAAAACTTAGCAATCTGTTCAAGGATGGAATTCAGTCAAATTAACAATAAGGCATGATATGTGAAGGTAAAAATAAGAGTAAGAAGTTTTTTTGCTCTTTTACTATTACATATATGAATATGGGTTATTTAAAGGCATGGCGTTATATAAACTAGACACTGGACATAATAGAACAGGGTTTCATTCTGCATTTCTGGGTACTGAATGCTGTGTGTTCTAAGTTAGATGATGTCATTGCTTCACTAGTTTAAGGGGGCTTAGGAATATGAGAAGTGAAAACACTGATGAAGAATCATTTTCCTCCAAAGCGATACAATCTAGCCAAAAATGCATTTCATTCAACAGGAATGAAATCCACAAAACTGTGGCTAATTTGCCTTCCCCATCTTTTGATCTTACTATGTATTAAAATGTAGCTGCAAAACTTTTTTTTAAATTGAAGATACATCTAAATTCTAAAAATCAGCCTGGGAAGTCCATTGATCTTAATTTCTTGCTTTTGAGTAACACCACAAACTCAAAACAAGTCACCAAAACTTTATATGTGAATTTAGCAATAAGGATGACACAGCTATTCTCAGCAAGAAAAATGGCTGTAGGATTTTTTTTTCTCTGCATAATCTAAATACTTAATCCCATAATGCACCTGGCTATGCACTGGTTGTGGGTTGTGTACCTTCAGGTTTCACCTATGTGAGCTCTTCCCTTTGTTCCTTTTGTTAAGCTATAGAATTGCCTTTGAATCTCCATTTCAGGAGAGTTTTAGACTGATGATGAAAGAAACAACCAAGCTCATTGTAGTAAGTTTGTAATAAGCCAGACTTATTGTAATAGGTATGTGAGTCACCTCCCTATATCATCTCTTTATATGAACTGTGCAAATGTCTTCTTCAGAATATGACAATACTATCAGTTTCCTCTCCCTAAGAAGGTATTTAGTGTTTCTGGAAGGTGAATTAAAATATTCAGTGGAAAACTATTTAGCAGTAGATGCAAGCATGAGAGTATGCTCAGGTGAGGTACTGATGTAAAGATAACAACGTCGACCATCAATTTACACAAATATCCTTGCTCTCAGAATCAGGATAACAAACTAATGTCAGCAACAAACAAACAAATAAAATGACCCCAATTAGACACAATAAATTTTGCTGCATATTGATGCTTGGATGTGATGCATTGTCCAACTTCACTTCAACCTCCTGGTTGTTTCTAGATGATCAACAGCTGGAATATTGTCTAGTCTTACAAAGTTGTTCCCTTCACTCTCTTCATTCCTTTGAGCCTATCATACCCCAAAAATGAAAAATAAAATAAAAGTCAGTACATATATTCGAGCAGAAGACAAGAATAATATTAACATTTTGGAATTGCTTCAGAAGTCAAGCACAATGTGTTTAATGGCTGGTTTTCAAATTATTTCTTTGGACTGTTACTCAAGAGAAATGACCTGATGACATTTCTCATGGCAGTGCCAGGTAAAATAACACCAGGAGAAGAAGAGACTTGTCAGTACTCCTAAATTTGAATAGCAAGTTCCTTTTGTTTCTGAAAATGAGTTATTTTTCACAAGGTAGGTGAGAAAACATCTTCACAAGACATTCAGAGATGATGTCTATAATATTGGTAAATTTTTGAGTTCAGCATATTAATCAAGCAACTAGTACATCCTAGTAGAATCTGAAATATATGTGGCAATAGAAGAATTTATTAAGTTTGAATCTAGTATTTAAGATCACAAAGATTTTTCTCCATGGAAGAAGACTGGACATTAATTTTCAGGAAACCTCCAAAACATTATGTAAAATTTCATGTATCAGAAGTAATTTTTTCTAATCCCCAAGCATGGATGGTCTCATTTAGATTATGAATACTTCTGTCTAGCTTCTTAGTGATACTTAAAAGTCTTAACTAAAACTAGAATGAAAACTTAAAAATTACAGGTTATGACATTTTTACTAATTCACAAGGAAGCCTTTCCAGCTTTGAAACTCTGGTCCAGTTGGATCCTATAAACCTCCCTAAAACCAAAGCCCAAGCACTGATTATTTCTTACCCACCCCAAATACAGTCAGCACCCTCCCGAGTAGCTGGGTTCATATTTTTTCAGTTTCTCTGTTTGGGGCTTCTAGAGACTAACCTTCTAAAGAGACATACAGCTGGTAGATCTCAGGTGACTCAGTCAGACCTGACTAATGTGCTGTTAAGATGCTCGTGTCAGGCATTCTCTTGGTGTTTTAAGCATGCTGTGTTGTCTGAACTCTACAACACAGTTTGGAAGTCTGGTACGTCAGTTGTGGATGAATCGGTAGGAGCTCAAATGTGTTAATGTATGATTACCAGGCAATCTCAAGAAGATCAATAGCTGGGGCTGAGCTCCATATTTGTGGTAGTTCCCAGAAAGTCCCTGTGTACGGATGACTCTGATAGGTAGATTACTGACATGAGCATTCCATCAGAGTTATATGATAGGTTTTCTTTTAAGAGCAAGAATTCTGATTTTCAGTTTTTAAAGACAATAACTGCTATGCTTTAAGATGTTTTCATAGGCAACATTTTAATGATGAAAATTAGACTTTTAAAATATATGACCATATACATTGACAAAGGGTCACAGAAATGACATAAAATGATTATGTCCTTCTAAAGTTGTCCTTATAGTTGGCTCTTTGATACAAATTTTAAAGTAGAGGAAAACTAATTACTTTTATATTTCTGAACATATATGAATAGGTTTCACATATAACCATATATAACAAAAAATAATTTAGTAGAAATAATTATTTGTCATGAAATTCACATAAACACTTGATTATTAATATCAATTCTGTTAATTTTTTCTTTTTTATCTTTTATTAGGCTACGCATTTGTGTTTCCATAGTTATTGAGATTGTGTTTCATTCATCAACAGATCATTAATATATCTCTTAGTCAAATAAAATAAAGGCCTCTACATCCTTGCTTAAGCATAGTGGCAGAGTAAATAGATATTGTAGCATTTGACCCATATTTTTATATGTTACTCTAACATATAAATGCTTTCTGATGCATACAAATTCAATCTTTCCTCATTTTTATCCTAGTTCTGGCTAAGTCCCTTGATTTTAACAGCTGGATGCATACTATGAAACAGAGGAAGTTCATTCCCAGTGTCAAGCCCTCCTTGTGCTAACACATCATTAGTAGGCCTTGTCTTCGGGCTATTTTTCTGACTTCCTAGAGACTTTGACTCTCATGCCTGAACTTTGACCTTTACAGATGCTCTCTATGTTTTTTCCACCTCATTCTAGAAAGATCATCAGTTGGCAGGTGGCTAATCTGAACACCTAATCCCTGTTAAACACCAGTGGGAGCTATTGCCCCTCCCAGTTAAGTCTGTTTCTAAGACCTTGTTGAAAATGACTCAAATATAAGCATATCAGGCTTCTACCCTACTGGAGGGAGACTCACACATGCAAGAGTAGTTTTATGCAAACGACATGCCAAAAAGTTGCAAATTCTCAAATCACAAGCCAGAATGGTTGACTTCTTATATTCCTCTGTGCTTATTGATCTCTTCTGGTTTGGGCACACTGAGTATAGCCATTCGAATAGACCCAATGTCCAAAAGAAACAAAAATCTTGTTGAACAGTAGGCCATTGCAATGACAGCTAGTGAGCAGTACTATAGCTTCTATGAAGGCTTTAAAAACAGTTTTCATGGCATTTAACTTTGATATAAATTTGCAGGTAAAACATGTGATTTAAATTTCTTGAATTATTGACAAGAGAACGAACACGTATGGGATATCTTGTAGCTTGTCTTTGGCTACTTTGTGAGTTCTTCTTTCTTCTACCCTTCTCCACACTTATTCTCCCACAATTTCAACGCCATAACCCTAAATAGAAAAGAAAAAAAGTATAGACAAGAAAGGAAAGAGATCCCTGAAGAAAGTCAGGGGTCAGCAGTATTATTAGACTACCTTCTGCTGATTACAGGCATTGAGTTCCTTGGGGGTAAGTTTGATCTTCTCTGTCAGATATCTAATATCTTTTTGTTGTTGTTTCCTTTCTGTGCACTACTACTTAATAGACCACAACCAACAGCAACTAACAATAACCAACGAGCCACCCCTATTTTCTGGGATTTAGCATATATATATATATACCCTCTAAAAAGTCCTCAGATTCCAAATATCACAGAAACTACCTGCAGTCACAAGCATGTCTAACGTGTTAAGTCATGTTCTGTAGGGGAGGATCATTTATTCTATGTGACTAAGGAAAGAACCTCAATTATTAAAATAGGAAACTACATTTTGGTGAATACTAATAATCATTTTATTCCATCAAAATTTATGCAATTGTATAAATTCATAAAAAATGTACATTTCTATAATTCCCTAATACTCATGTTAAGCACATATACTCATTTGTAGCTCTGACAGCTATTATATGAGACCTAAATAGAAGATATTTTCTATAAAATTTACTTCTTTCCCATCCAACTATTAATATGTATAAATTGAAAACAGTAAAAATAAAACATTATCAAATGAAAGTTACTGCTTCCTTGGCTGGAGTTAAGAGAACTGAATATCATGCAGATGGCCTGGTGTTCCATTTCCACATCCATCTGATGACTTACAACAATCTGTAACTCTGATGCTAGGGTTCTGATGCACTCTTCGGACGTTCACAGGCACCAGGCACACACGTGGTGCACATATACCTAATGCAGGAAAGCACCCATATACATAAAGTAAAATCATCTAAAAGTCCCAAAGATTGTTTCTCTAATGTCAGTGAAGGTTGAAAAACAGTTAACTGGCTACTGTGAGGATTGTCAACAATTATTAGTAAGAACTGCTTTAATGGAAACATGAAAAGTATTTAAATTATATAAAATTACCTGGAGAAAAGTGAAATCACACTTCAAACACCGTGCTTTCAGTATTTTAGAAATGACATTTGAGCATTATGGACTTAAGAACTCAAACACTGAATTTGTCTCTGCTTGTAATATATTCTACAAATATCCTAGATATTGACTCATATGTTTCCAGACACTGCAGTATTACTGAGAAGTCTTGAAGTGTGTGTATGTGTTTATTTCTAAATAATGTTTTATAATGTAATCATACTACATTTAATATGAGGTCTTTGGAAAATTTACTACTGATTACGTTTAAAATGAACTGCATATATGAAAATGAATGAAAGATATTAACCTTAAAAAGGCAACATGTTTATGCTCATATAGAAATGAGAATTGTTTGGACAGAATATATTTCAGTCTTTAAGTATCTGCTGATACTAGTTTTAAGTAAGAAATTACATTAAATATCCTTGTTCAAGTTAACTAAAGTACAGCTTTCAGATAATGTAGCAAAGCACCAGAAGTCAGATTTCTTCTTAAAGCTTTTAGCTGACATCTATACTGTGAAAACGCAGGTATTTTACTATTTCACACTAAGATAAGGCAACAGAAACAGTAAAAAAAAAAAAAATCCCTAGATTACTGATACAACAGTCAAATCATCCATGTTAATTAACTCTTCAACCTCAACCTGATAATCTTTTATCATGTACAATAGTGTACACACTTCTGAAAGTCTAGATCACCTGAGAATGTGTGTATTCCTTTCAGCTCTATTTGTGAAATAGTCTGCTCTTTATTCAAACCACACTTGAATTATCACATAAACGCTTGGGAATGACAAATATTCTTTATAAGATTAGAGATCACTTAGAGGTCTACGAAGCTTACCTACATTTCCGAGAACATGTTTGAAGACAGTTGGCCTGAATTAGCTACCGTGCATGCAAACCCATCTGGTTGGAATTGTGTAAACTATAATTACCATAGAGTGAAAATACATGCTACATTTCTCAAAACATCTGGGGACTTTTCTTCATTGAATTTAAGGATTGAATTAATTATCTGTATTGATACACAGCTTTTAGGAATACTAACATGACAAAGCTTTGTTTTCAGAGTATAGTATCTCTCATTCGATTTGGGAAAAATGCTTTTGATTTGTTGCTGAATTGTTTTCTTGCTTATAAGCAATAGTTCCCATCTTCTACAGATTGTTTTTTTCTTATAGTTTCTAAAGATTTTATTATATCCTCACTGTCGATGCTTTCTTCTGATTTTTGGTTTTGTTTTGTTGTTTGTTTGTTTGTTTTCCCCTTTCTTAAGTTAAACATTCTTTAGTTTCGAAGTTGAAAGTGAAATTAGAGTGTACTCACTGAGCTGGGTAGTGAGTCACTTTAGGGGAAACGGTCATTTTTATGGGACTCTGTATACCAGGCATCTTCTTGTATTTATGATGGAGCAGCCCATTGTTTTCTTTGTATGCATTTGAGAAGAAGATAGAACAAAGCAAAGCAGCAGCAAACTCATTAGCATGAGCAACCTGTTTTAGCTTTTAAAAAGCTGGAACTAAAACCAGAGTAAAAAGAATAAGAAGCACTTGAACATTACCTAGTTTTACTTTGTGCTGAAACTTTTATATACATTGAAGTTACTGATGGGTAAACCATTCTAAATACTCTGACATTCATTGTGGTCTAAAACTCAATGAACTGTGAACTGAACTCTCTCTCTCTCTCTCTCTCTCTCTCTCTCTCTCTCTCTCTCTCTC
>NW_021604633.1:11982776-12033999 GCF_004785775.1 Grammomys surdaster | reverse complement strand
TCTCTCTCTCTCTCTCTCTCTCTCTCTCTCTCTCTCTCTCTCTCTCTTTCTCTTGTATCCTTCTCTCCTGACAGTTAATGAATTTAAAAGTCTAATACTAAATTTTCTACTTT
Organism: Grammomys surdaster; assembly: GCF_004785775.1. Taxonomy (NCBI): domain Eukaryota; kingdom Metazoa; phylum Chordata; class Mammalia; order Rodentia; family Muridae; genus Grammomys; species Grammomys surdaster. The sequence goes on along the minus strand of NW_021604633.1, from coordinate 12,033,886 downwards.
CAAATTTTATTTAATATTTTTATAGTAATAGGTATTAAATCCAAGCCCTTATAAATGAGAAAGAAATCACCCTGCCACTACAACTATAACCCGTAGGTTCACACATTTCTTTTGTACTTCTATACATTTACATAAATGCTCTGCTTAGAAATAGAAATAAATTCTCTTTGATTTTCTTGTGCCTGCTTACCGTCAGCACAAAATTCCTTGCCTTATATCCAGTACCATTGAAACAGAAAGCTTTGGAGGAAAATGCTGCTAGATCCTGATCTTTCAGTGTCCCTAAAGAATTATCTCTAATGAAGATGAGCCTGACAACTAATCTAAGATTTCAGGTATCTATGTAATCTTTAACTTACTTCTCACTAGTGAAACTAGAGCATTTGTATTCTAAAACAGGACTGTTTCAATAAAATTCATAAACAGAAATCAATTAGTCACAATCTTCTACCAAAATCCCATTTCTGTATTTAATGAGTGGCAGCCAACCCCTCTCCCCAGAATCTTATCATGAAAATAAACGGATTTTCAGTCCATCCAGGACCAAGAACTTAGGTCCGGAGCTTTAGACTGACGTAGCTAAAAATTCAATATATACACACTACTCACAGCTGCAAAGGCACGAGCTTACAGATACAGGATTACATTCAGCAGTGCTTATCAGGATATTTGGTGTGGCACCAAAATTTTCTTTGTATTTGTATACTACTTAGGAAATAAAAACAAAATTGTCATAAGATATGTCCTATTTTTCAGGAGAAAATGCTAAATTTACAGACATAATTAATACTGGTTTCTAGTGTTAAAAATAGGACAATCTATCTTAGAGAGGTGGGTTTTTTTGTTGTTGTTGTTGTTGTTTTGTTTTGTTGCAAAGAATTAGACATTACTCTTGCTTTCATCACAGGGATGATTAGAGCTCCAATAAATGGTAGTCTTTAGAGTAGGCTAATAGAAGACCAACAGCCCACATGTGGCTTGCAGCTTGAGGGATTTCTTAGAGTTCTACCAGAGATGGAACTGCCCAAACGGCTTTCTGTGAATGTCCTCAGCCATAAACTGTATCCTACTAGGCCAGTCATGCCAGAACTGGACCCAAGGGTATACAGAGCTGTGGCTGATGGCTAAAAATGACGACTTCCTAAGGAAGCTACAGCTGCTTTCCTGAGAGACACCCCAGATGCCTGAACTTTCTCTTACTTTCCATTTGGACTACCTGTTCTGGCAACACTTCCAGCAAAGGGAGAGGCAGGCAGCAGGCACCCAGCTGTTTCTAATAAGTTTGGCAATATAGGTCCTGATTAAACAAGAGCTGCACATATCCAAGGTTCATATTCTAGCTTTAAAACTGTAAAAAATAAAAGGTATTAGCCTATATATCAAGACACATACCTCCCATGTTCTGAATGATGATAGTAGTAATAGCAACTTAATTACGACAGCAAATAGATTACTAAAGAATATATCATGAACCTAAAGAAAACATGTAAAATCTTCACAAATTGAGGGACAATTTATATATGTGTATAGTAATTTTGGGGTCAAAATGTACACTTCATATCTTTCCTAGAGGATCTTGAATAACACATTTGAATATAACATACTGGTATAAAACAGCCTACAGTAATTAGGCAATTCAAGAGTAGAAGTATTTCTTGAAATACTCACTGACCAAGTTGAGAACAAGCAATAAGCAACATTGATTCAATTCTGAGAAAAGCAAACTACTAGAATGATAAATTATTAGAACAGACAACTGATAATAGAACTGAAAGAAAGGGGTCCAATCTGAAGGAATGTATGGGAGAAGCATGAGGAGAACCAATGTAGCGGCTGCACAGACTTCTCCTCTCTCTTATACTGTCCACAGGAGACTGTAAGACAAATGTGTATTTGAAAAACTATTAAAAGCTTCAATACAGGGTGAATGTCAAATAAGTAAATTTTAGATTTCTAGCTCTTTGAAATAAATATGCATGCCATTCTAGCAATTCATTGATTATGGATTTAGGTAGTAAAATGCAAAGGAAAAAACCAGCATGGGTCCTTCATCATATGGAAATTGATGCACAAAATATTACATGAACTGAACCCTAATTAGATGATATTTTCTTTCTTTTTCGGATACAAAGAAATATATTTGAATTGCTGGGGTTTTTTTTACTTAAATAAATAATGCTACTAAACTTTAAAGTCTACATCTGTACATAAAAATAACCTAATAAATTCATTGGAAATATTAACTGACATGATGTGGATAAAAATTGATTACAGATTCAGTGTTGTATCTATTATGAAAGTGTTACTGGTTTGTGTGTAGCTTTCCTATTATTATTGCCATTGCTCTTAGAGTCTCAGCTTAAAAATGATGTTTCCTACTTTGTTCTGAAAATATGCACATAAGTAAATTTTTCATTGTTTTTTATTTAATTTTAATTATTATTGTATAAGACACATAGGAAGGACTTATTTTTTAGTAGAGTAAGGACATCACACACAGAAATTTTAACATCCACTTTTTTTAAATCACAGTGGGTCCTCTCACCCTATGCCTTTTAACCACAAATCAGAAGTATAAAAAAAGGTCTTAAGAGCTTCAAAAGCATGGGTTCTATAAAAAACTACTGCCTGAGAGCTCCGAAATCTGACTTGTACTTTTTGGTCACAGAATAACTAACTAATTCACTTTCTCTAGAAGAGAAAACATAGAGGTTTCCAGCACAGGATAACAATGTTAGAAAGTTCCCAGGAGTATCCACAGAAATAATTACATGTTAGGAAAAGAACGCAGATAAATAGTCTTACCCAGGGTATTGGCCTAACAAGGTCACTAAATGAACAGAGGACAGAGGAAAAGGCATAGAAAAGTGCCTTGTAAATGTACTCTCCATGCATTGTGGAGAATATAGAAAATACTAGAAATAAGGAGAAGAATGATATTTGAATTACCTGTCCCAGATAACAAGATTTCTAATCTCCACAGATAAAGTGATCTGTGCCATTCTGTTGTCTAAAATTTTAAAAAGCCAGGGCATACTAAGATCATCTTTAAAGAGTAACATATGCAAAATTGACAAAATGATGACAGATAGTGTATCGGCAATGACATTGAGTGTTGTGAGAGCTCTGCAGAGGCTCAGTGATGTGAATACAAAGGGAAAAACAGTGAGTACTGGGTAAATAATGTGGGCTTTAAGGACTAGCATTTCAAAGGTAAAGAAATTGTGTACGAATATAATTCAAAAATACAAAATAAATTTCCTTGGTCATGCTACAAAATGATAACCTACAAATCATTGCTTAGTTCAAGGTTCATTGTTGCTTCTTTTTCTTTCTGAGGGATGAAATTTGGGGGAGATAGATAAAGCTAGAGATAAGAGAGACAGAGACAGAGATAAACAGACAGGGAGAGAGACATCGAGAGGGAGGGAGGATCTTAGCATTCTTAAATTCTTAACAATGAACATTCTTAACAATGTTCTAAAAATTGGAGGAAAACTTACTTTTTGCAGGCTAAATTATACCTTAGGATAATAAGAGTTTTGATAAATTATCTCTAGCTGTGGATGCACGTAGAAAATTTTGGTTGATGGTGCATCTCCCTGATACAGAGGGCACTGTAGTGATTCTGGAATAACTAGGGGTCATTGGAAACTCCTTGTTCAGCTTAGGATCCTAGAGTATGGAATAGTGTCTAGATGAAAAATTACCTAGAAAATCCTTCAAATAGTCCTTATATAATACAAATGGTTTTGTGTATAAAATCCACTTAATACTAATTTTTTAAAAATATATAGCAGTTGAGAACTACTATGCTTTGCTGAAGAAAGTGGTGAGGGAAATTTTATTTGTAAAAGCCTGGAAATTCAAAGAATCTTTCCTGTGAGGAGTAAGTTACAACCGTCAGGAGAAAGAAATATTAGCCATGAGCTCTCGCTTCTACCAGATGAGCTTCTTCATGTATTCTAGTCTAGTATATATGTAATCTATTTCATTGTTTTTGTAAAGGTCAACTAAGTTTGTTCTCTCTAAACAATAACGTTCACATTATTAGACAATCTTAGCTGCACAGTGATGTCAGATATTGTTTTCCAATTATATTTGAACCCCTTTTCTTTTTTTTTCTTTTTCGCCTTGCCTCTTTCATTTATTTTTTTAAGTTTTTTTTCTTATTGGATGTTTTATTTACATTTCATATGGTATCCCCTTACCCTATCCACCCCCTGCCCAGGAACCCCCAATCCCATCACCCCTCCTCCTGCTTCTCTGCAGATGTGTCCCTACCTACCCCCTCCAACTCCTACCTCTCCACTCTCAAATTCCCACCCACTAGGGGCGTCCAGCATTCGTGAGACCAAGGATCTCTTCTCCCACCTATGCCCGACAAGGCCATCCTCCCTTACATATACAGCTGGACCCATGGATCACTCCCTAAATGCTCCCAGGCTGGCGTCAACCCCTTTTCTTTACCCAGTTATGCTCCTCAGCAGTAAATCAGTCTACCACAGAATACTTAACTTCATTCTTTTACTGGTTAAGAAGCAAAAGCCACAGAGAAACTTCACAGAAGTTTGAATGGGAAGATTGTTTTGGCCCTTGACAGCTTCTGTATTGAAATTTTAACAGGATGGAAACAAGGAGTGATGTATTCTGAAATCTGAAGAATGGATCCTCATTCAGAAATGTCTTTTTGTCTTTCTCATTTTTCCTTCTTGTTTTACTTTTTGCTCTGGTGAAGTGAATTACAAGTTCCCAGATGACCCGAAGACAACACAGCTTGGTTTGCCGACCGGAATTCTCCCACATGGGTTGGCGGCGAGGTCAGTCGGCATGATATTAGAACATTTAATTTTCAAAACACATACAGTGGGAACAGATGTATTTTGTAGAGATTGCAAGATGAAGTTCAAGAATACGGAGGCCTGGGCAATGTTGGAACCCAATATAGTTAGCAGTCACTCGGTGAGACTAACGCCTGCTGCTAATCACAGCTTGTCTTGGCGAAAAGCAGTTTATACTATTTGTGTATAGCACTGTGGAGAATATCAAAGCTACCAAGAGTTGAAGCAGTACAGCAGGAGCTCCAGATCTTTATGTAAATTAACCTCACAACATGGAAAGCATTAAGTTGGGGGTTTTAGGAATTTGGAACTCGAAATGCCTAGGATGTGGGTTTAATTGAAACACGGTATTATGACAATCAGTTTTCCTCTTGAGACTATTTTTTTAAAGGTGAATACAAATGTGTAATTGAGCATTGACATATTACATCATGGTGATATATTCTAAATAAGTCCTATCTGTTTTATGACATTTACTTCACCAAATACCACTGGATAGTCACAGATTCCTCCTTTAGAGTCAAGCCATCTGAATAAATGAGCAGTATGCTGAGGTGAGCCAGTCAGCTCTCTGATGAAGCCAGGCCTCAGAGGCTCACACATACACAAAGCACTTCTGGAAAAATATTCCTGGACTTTCAACATAAATCAGGGTCAACACATAATACAATTGTACTCTAGTGCATTTAAAAACTGGAAAACAGTCTAACTAGGATGTGGCTGCTTCCAGCAAACCTTAAGGCCAAACAGCAATCAGAAAGAATTCATGGCTTGTGTTTCAATCTGTCTTGGTTAGGCCCAGGAAGGAGCTGCCTGGCCTCCTGGGGAACTTCCAAATGGACTTTAGGAAACAACACTTTTTCACTCTGAGGAGGCCACAGAATTTCCTTTCCTCTCTCTCTCTCTGTCTTTCTCCCTCTCCCTCTCTCTCTCTCTCTCTAGACACATACTAAGATAGCAATGATTAATAATAAATGTTTAAAAGCCTTGGTGTTCACACTATAACAGTTGACTTACAGGTTTGTGGTGAAGAATAGCAAAAATCTTAACTAGAATGTCTTGTGTATCCCACTTATAATTTTTAGCATTAATAAGATTTAAGGGTTTGAGAAGTGGTTGTTAGTTAGCTGGATGCCAAAGTAAAAACCCCTTCCAAGGAACTAAATCATCTTGTTAAAAAGCCTCACCGGGTACATCCAGAGCACAGTTCACATGTAGCCAAGGGTAGTTGTGAAGAATTAAACCCAACATAAGTGTAAAGTATTATGAGGGTATTTTTATATGCAAATTTTATTTTTGTCTTTGGTAATTTGACTCAATAACTCTAGAGATTAATCACTGTAGGCAGTATTTCTTGTTCTAATATTAACAAGAGTATCAAAGATTAGTAGACCTAAGGTAAAAAGAAACAAACAAAAGGACAAATTTGACAAACAGCAGAAAAGACTTGACTGAACCCAAGAAATTAGGGTTGTTCCAATAAAAAAAGAAAACAAAACTTGTATTTGGTAAAAATTCTATTTTGTCAAATTGTATGCTGAATTGAATAATTTGACAGATTAATCAGTTTAATATATTTTCTAATATAAACATAAGATTTTAAATACTTCACATTGCATGTCAGAATTGAAGGGACAAAGATAAGGAGATGAAAATATTTCATTTGACTATGTATTCTATTCCTAGATATATATACAACAGAGTGACAAGCCTCACATGGCATGACACTTAGTGGACAGAGGTGAGAGTGTGAATTTCAGGCAATCCAGAGCAAAAAACGTGACTTGTTCAAAATGACAGAGAAATCATTGTACATGCAAATGTGTACAGTTTTAATTCCTTTAACTATGTTTTATCAATGTGAAACACAGAGTTCCTCTTATCAAACAGATTAGGACTTCCTGCAAAGTGATTTATATGATGGATATAAAGAATTCTTCTATAATGTGGAACAAGAACCCATTCATGAACCCTAATATGTAGCTAACCTCAAAAGACAGAGAGTAACTGCCAGATAGTCCACGAAAACCATCAAAAAGAATGAATGTAAACCTGGAGCAGAAGTGTTACTGTTACAACTGGGTTATGATATGGGGCTCAGCATCTGTGAATGCAGGATGGGTGGAAATCAGCCTATATGTGGTCCAACAAACAAAATGAAGTATTCCTAGGACAAGGCACCACTGGTTCAGAGAAGCACTAAAGAAAGGTTTAGTTGGCTCCAGATTATAAGACAATGAGACTCTATGAAAACTGACAAGTGAAAACTTTCTGCAAGTAAGCACAAGGCTGTGAGATTAACGTTAACCTTACATTAACTCATGAAGCTGAGAGGCACACAGAAATGGAGATGAGCATTACATAGAGATGCCTTCATAGGGCATGTGAGAAGTTCAGGGATGTAACAATCTCAACAAAGCCCTGGCTCATACTAAAACATCAACATCTGGATCATGTATACCAGCAGTGTGAGGCATGTGCATTTACACATACACAGAGCCTGAACCAGAGACACAGAAACACACACACACACACACACACACACACACACACAGAGAGAGAGAGAGAGAGACAGAGAGAGAGACAGAGAGACAGAGAGACAGAGAGACAGAGACAGAGAGAGACAGAGAGACAGAGAAAGAAAGCAGGGGATAAGAGGCACACATATAGGACCTCACAAAGGATATGCCAGATGGCAATATGTATAATGAGAGTACTCATCACAAAAACTAAAACTTGTGAGGATTTTAGAAAAGTAAGGTAAGATTTGTTAAAAAGCGCATCATAACATTTATATTTATTTTTGTTCCTGAGTGTGTGAGTGGTTATGTTCTGACATGTGCATGCCAGAACCACATCTGACATGTGTTCAAGGAACAAAACTGTAGTTCTCTTTAAGAGCAATACAAACTCTTAACCAAAAAGTCATTTCTCCAGTCTCAAATAATGATAAATGTTTTAATGACAAGCAATAACAGAAACAAGAAAAAATATGTAAGAGCTGAGAAAACAGTACATGTGTCCAAGTATAAACCAAATAAAAAATATCTCAAAGCAAAATGTACTTATTGAAATTAAAATCTGATAATCTGATAAAATAAAATGTTTGAGGTAGACTTCAAAGCAACAAAGAACTAAATATAAAAGAAATGTGAGCCATGAATAGAGATGTGGAAGTTGAAATGAGAACTACAGTGTGTACAACAAAGATCAAGACCAGTACTGAAAGGAAGAGCAGGGAACCAGCGTGAGGAGTTTGGCATGTGTGAGAGTCTATCTGAACTCTGATTTTCATAACTGCAGCATGACTGGGGGATGCTAGCTTCAGAAAGGAAAGGCAAGAGCCCATCTAGCTCCAAGGAAGATTGAAAAAAAAAAGAAAAGAAGTTATGTGTCTCAATGAAACTGCAGAAGAGTAAAGGCTTGGAGCTAAATTATAATGAAAGCCAGAAACAAGAGACTAATGTGAGAAAAAAATAAAAGATAATGGTGATGGCTGGTCAAATTGTGTTGAATGATCTTCAATATTAACAATTTTCTTTAGCCTTCAAATGTATACACAAAGCACAAAATACTGTCGCATCTCAATTAAAAATTTCGGGTGAACTGTGAGCATTACTATAGAGTCATAGTCAGCTCATTAATCACATTGTGGAAAGGCCAAATAAGGGTTGATACTTCAGAAAGAATGAAATTACCTTGTAAGTGATTTTAGTGGGTGAGAAAACAAGAAAATAAAAGACTCTGAAATGAAGATGATATGAGTTAAAATCTTGGTCAAGTAGTTGAGTACTCACTTAGTTGCAATCAATCTAACAGAAATTCATAATAATCTGTAGGGTGTTAAGACGAGCTTGCAAAATTGGGACTGAAGAGGTGTCTCAGAAGTTGACAGTGATTGCTGTACTATCAGGAAAATCAGAGTTCAGCAGAAACACACTCATGAGAAGCCTCATAACACACATATGCCTGGCACCATAATTTGTTTGGGAGCAAAGGTAGGAGATTCCTGGGTCTGACAGTCTTTCCACTTAGCTGAGTAAATGTGAATCTTGGGTTGAGGGTGAGACTTTGCTTCAAAGAAATAGGAAGAGAGGGACGAAGGAGACTGTCTTATATCTCTTTTTACTTCCATGTATGCACACCGATGCATGTGCCTGTACATATACAGTGCATTAAACTCATAACCACAAATATATACAAACATACTTATATACATAAGCTTAAAAACCTAAGCAAAATTATATACGAGCATAAAATTGGAGATGAGGGATTAGAATAAAATATTATAAATGCACAAAATATTAAAAAATATGAGTAAACACTCAAAAACCTGAAATCATAATTTCTAACATAATGAAATAAAAGTAAGTAAAGTGCACATATACCCACATACACGCATATATATACCATATTGGATGCACTATACAATACATATCAAGAAGAAACAATCAAAAGTAATGATAGTTTATGTCTATCATGTTAAAAATTACAAACAAAAGATGTGGAAAGTGATATCAAATCAACCAGAAATTACAACATATGAAACTGCATTTACTAGCCAATAAAAAGGGATTCTCAGGATCTCAAACTGTAAATTTTTCAATAAAGTTTATGAGGTTTTATGTATGTATTTGTATGTATATGTGGATGTGAATATATAAATACACATATGAATACACATATACATTTATTTAAACAAAAAAACCTTCAAAGCTTGAAACCTGGAATATTATCACTGTATATTATATGTTACTGAAAATGAACAATTTGAGATACATAAGAGAATTATTAGACTTGGAACTATCAACCAAAAGGATCATTTATATCACGATTTATATCTACCCATATTACTAATAAATATGCTAGAGGAAAATGATGTTACTTACTCTAATGTGGATAAATTTCAAGAGCAAAGATGAGTGAAAATACAATGTTATTTGATTTTGCCAAAGCTTAGAAAAATGCTGTGTAATAATATAACACCTAGAAATACATAAGTATACGTGGGACCTATGAATAACATATTAGCTTTGGCATGTGTGTCTTGCTGTGCCTTACACATTTTCCTGCTAGTCTGGAAGCCATGAGTTTCAGTTCTTATGTCTAGTCTTTCAGTTGCTCTTTGTGTTGCTGATCTCTGTGATGTAGAGATGGCTCACTGGTATTGCTTTTATTGAAGACTTCAATTTTGCTCCTAGCAGCCATGTTCACATGGCTTACGGCCACCTTTGACACCAGCTCAAGGAAATCTAACTCCTCTTATAGAATATATACCCATATGCACACATACAGTCACACACACACAAACACACACACACACACACACACACACACACACACATATATATATATATATATATATATATATATATATATATACTGAAATAAAAAAGATAAATAAATGTTAAAAAAATTGGCACTGCTTCAATTTGATTATGTTCAAAATCAGATACTTTGTTTTATCTATCTGTATTAAAAAAACGTATGGATTAATTTAGTTTATGGATCAAATTGATATAGCATACATTCAGGTTATCTACATATAATCATCAGCACAGAGGTGGGTGCTAACTTAAGTATTTATGAAACCCTAACTATGAAGCAGGCCATTTCTACTGATAAGGGAATAAATTAGAATCAGGGACACAACTGTAGAATGTTTGCAGTAAACTGCTGTGTATAGCAGGGTACAGCCTGTGATCTGAAAGGTTGAGGACAGTGTCATTGAAGAATTATGTGCTGTGCTTGAAATGCAGTTATTACTCAATTAAGGAATTTTGAATGACTTACTTAAGGATTGCATTAGCACAGGAGCTAAGACATGGAGCAACTGAAACAAAAGAATAAATTTGAGATGCTGCTAAACCCAACAACAAAGCTTGAGGAGGAGGGTCATAAATTAGGAGTCACTTTGAAATACATAACAAGACCTCATTTCAAGCAAAACAAAGAGAAACAGTACTATTACGATCAATAGAATATTTGATACTCCTAAATTAAGAAAGAGAGACAAACTTTATAAACTTTATATTTCCTCTGAATCTGTATGCTTCTTTGGTATCTTAACAATGAAAAATGCAGAAGAGTCATTTGGGCCCTATTTGGCTTCTGGATATTGAGGACATATGTGTCAGATCAGAGTTACAGGGTGATTTCCATGGATCTATTTCAATCCCTCTGGCAGTAATGTCCAATTCTCAAAAGCTTGAACCAGAACTGAGTTCCTGTAAGTCATCTATCAAAACCAGAATCTGGCTGATAACACTGTCTGTTGCTGAGATGTCTTTCATGAAATAACAACTTTACCTACATCATAATCACAGAGCTGGAGGGAAATTGACACGATTTAAATCAAAACTGCTCAGTGTTTTCTATTCAAATTCTTTCATTTTCCTTGCTAAGAGAAAATACAGTAGTGGCAACATAGTGCCTCCCCTAACCCTGCAACATACACATGCACACACACACACACACACACACTCACACACACACACGCACACACACACACACACAGACACACACACACAGAGAAATCTAGTTGGGTGTTGGCAGTCTGGATGTTCTGATCCTTGCTTCAGTATTTGATCAACCCTCTCACTTTTTATTGCCACCACAAAAAAAATGGTAAGTTGGAGATTGCCTAATAAAAAGACTGTAAGCATTATCACTAATAGAGCATCTCTCAGTCACAGACAGGACCCCATGACAAGGGTATATAAATATATAAATCTGAATGGTTCATTGGATGCTCATTTTTTTTGATGACCCAATACAGGTAGCAATATGTTTCCTTCTTTTTATTAAAAACAAAGAAGACAGTGAGCATATAAAAGCTTCTGTTACAAAACTGTTGTTCACTGAATGTATAGTTTGTCAGCCAAGAAATTAAACTTAATTTTTGCTTTCTTTAAGGAAGAGCCACTTGTTCCTCCTCTAAGTGGGAAACTGAGCAGAAGAAACTGTTTGCTTCTTTTGTACAGTGTATTGTTCAGATGTATATGAAAAAATTGGGCATTTCTCAATATCTACAATGAGTAAACCTGTAAAGACTTTTCAAATGGCAGAGTCCTCAAAATTATTGCTGGATTGTCTTTATGAATGCCCTTGGATATCAGAGTTTATGACATTCATGCTTAACACATAAGGTTGGTGGTGATTCATGCCGTCTAGTTGTGCATTTTTGCACTTTAAATCAACTCTGGATCAACCATATACAAATACAGTATAAAGGGTGTATAAAAGTTGTTATACTTGATTGTTTACGGGAGTAATTGTGAAAAGTGAGTATATATGCACAATCTAGAGATATAATGGTTCTCCTAATGTTTTCGTTGTAGGTTGTATCCCTATAACTCACAGATACAGATAACTAATTTATAGCTTAGCATATACATAACCATCTAGAATATTTCTGAACAAGGGTATTTATGAGTAGATAGAAATGTACCCATTTTTATTGTAGTTATAAAAAGAAGAATTTTCTCTTACATGCTTACAGAAACATAACTACACTTTCTTTATGTGCTTACAGAAATATAATTATGTGAGTACATTAAAATGGGTTAAACAAGTTTATTATATAAGTTTAAACACATTGCATATGATGCCTCAAAAATATAACTAATATGCACATGCAGTTACATTAATGTACATGTGTATGAAGTTTTAAAATAATCAGGAATAAAAGGTTGCATTTTACTCAACTTCATATTTAATTAAAATATCACTTTATGATTGTTTGAATATTAATAAAGTATAATTGAAGTCTATTAGTTGCATAAATTTGAAATTGCTTAAATTTTAAATAAGTGACTGAAAACTAATTTAAGCAAATCTTGAAATTCAGTTTTCAAAAAGACATAAGAAATGTAAGGGAATTCAGTGTCACAGTACTGCCATTTCTAATTTTATTATTTTTGTTATTTGGTGTAATATTAATATTCAATTTCTAGCAGATAACTATTATATAAAAATTAATCCAATTGAGAGGTCGGCAACATCCTTATATTATTCTGCAATATTTTATTTTTGCAAAAATATACCTTTTGTAAAGGAGGATTCTCATAGAGGCATACAAATAACATTTCGTATGTTAAGGATTTTCTTAAGTTATGTAACCAAACAAAATTCAGACTTTGTTTAAAAGAATATATAAACAATAGATACACTATAGAATATTAAAAACAAATGTTTAAAGAGAAGAAAAAGTTTGCCTTGGTTATAGGGATGTGTGTAAGGCTAGATACAAGTAATATTCTACATCTATGGTTAAGAATGATATTACATTTCTTCAAAGTTCTTTAAATTTTGTATTGACAGAACAGTTTATAGTATAGACTTATACACAAATAAACTACATACTCTAGAATCTAGATCCTATGTTACTTTCACAGAAGCATGTGTTTTTCTTACAGCTTAACTCAGACCTTTTTGCATCCATTTAAACATGTAATGTTAGAGTAATAGCATTGTTGTGATTCAATTACTCTAATCTATGTGATAAATTTATTTCCACCAAAAATCAAAAATAAATGATGGATAGGAAAATATCTGACTTTGTGTCAGCAACATCCCTGAGGATGAGTAAATATATCATCCTATAAACAAGCATGACTGGAAAAGTCTTTTTAAGGCAATAAAAAAGCCATATTTTTCATGACCCTTTGATATATACATGTTCATTACATCAGTGTTCAGATTGTTATTTCTAAGTAATAGGAACAGACAGATACCCAAATGATACATAGAAGTCAGACCACAGAGCTTCCTAAAGAAGTTCCATTAACATCATTATTTTCAGATTTCTTAAGAATTCTATGAAGAGCTAGGTAAAGGGTTAGACCATCTGCAGAGTCACCTTGAGTTAGCAAATACTTGACTTTTGGTAAGAGACATAGGGATCAGAATGAATGGTTGTATGTACCCTGTATTTGCCGATAATTTACCACATTCAATGGTGGAAATCCTAAAATCAAAGAAGTGTGACAAATGAATCCTCAGAAATAAAGAATCAAAAGCTTGTCTCCATTCCTCCTCCTGCAGCTCTCAATGATGTAAAGGCGCCTAACCCACTGTCTAACTCAAAAGTTTACTCTCAGTAAACAATTAGTAACTAAAGTAATGGATGAATAAGACACATCTGCTTTGATTGTGATGTGTGCTTTCGCACTTCTTAATCTACTCATGGGAATATAGCCAGTGATTTATTTGATTTATTTGACTCAGTCCTGGTTATTCTCATACCTTAGACAGCAGTTGTCTTTAATATATAGACAGGATTGGCATCTTACCAAACTTGATCTGGAAAATATCTAAAAATCAGAACTTTCAGGTCTATGCTACTGTCCTCACATTGTTTCTAAACATGTTTTTAAAATATTATCAGAGTGGCTCCACCTCTAAGTTTACACTGAATATGAGGAGATGATGCTCAGCTATGAAACTGGCTTGCCTTTTGATTCCTGTATCTTTAACATTACTACCTACAACAACCTTAGAAATGTTAAGCTATGAAATGTCATTTTCCTTCTGACACAGTGATGCAGCGGACCAGTTGGTTATTTTTAGTGAGAAAGTAGTAGCTATAAATAAATTACAACATAGTTTTTGACATGCCCTTGATGTTACAAACCCATGACTTAGCTCACGAGCTATGATATATTTGAAAAGAATAGAACTATGAAGTCAGAACTTCTGTCTAGGCAGAGAATTGCCCTTTGAGGAAAACAGATTCTTTCTGTATATGACCTTCATTTTATTGTATTAGTGTTAGAAAAAAACTCATATTACTCACTGACCTACCACAAATCATGTTGGTATCCTGTGGCGCGCTAAATAATGCTAGAATCTTCATGTTCTTTAAGGGAGATACATCTGGATATTGATCACCACAGATATAACTCAATTTGAAAGTCACCTTGTGAAGAATAGTATAGCCATGAAAAAGAACTCATCAAAAATTCACCATAAGGGCAACAAAAATACAAAAACACTGTCTTCACCCTATATATATCTGAAAAAAAATATCATGTAGTAGACCCAAGATGTGGATGCATAATGAGGAAGGAAACTATTAATATTGGAATTATTACTGAAGAACTTGAACAAATACAATTTCTTTCATTCCTAGAACCACCTTCCTTCTATTCTACCAGTTTCTTTTAATATGAGGCAGAACTCATGTTGATTTCCACATGAAATGAAAATCTGTACTTTTCCAGCAGACTACATGTATATTCAGTTGTAATAAAAAAATGCATTTTAAATCAAGGGGTAGCTACTCGAGGGACATGTGGTAAAAATCTGAATTGAGGGCTTCCCCTATGTTCAGAAAAGACCTCATGACTTCATGATGAGTTTGAACATACAGATGTCCATAGGAGAAAGGTGATTAAAAATAATTCAATAGAGCTGAAAAAAAGGGCTTTGGAAAATAGAGAACAATGATCCTAGGCACCATTAGGAAGAGGCAGGGAAAGGTGGAAGAAAGGAGTCTGGAAAAACAGCCCTGGTGGGTTTAAATAATGCATTCAGGGAGTGCAAGCTGAGAAATTCAACTACTAAGCATGAGGCCCAATCACATATTACAACATTGTGAGGACACAGAAGGGAAAGAGCAAGTCAGTAGAAAAAGAAGAAGGAGGCAAGACCACAACGACAACTAAGGGCACCAGGAGACATAAATGATCACTAAAAATTATCTGGCATTTATTCATATTTTGGCATGGTAATTATCTACCAAAGCTGAAATTACACTATTCCTCTGTGATTCACCATAATAGGCTTAGCCAGGTGCATTATCTCTGAGCATTCTCATCTAGGGGAAAAATTGGACAATCATGGATCTGAATGTGAATTTGAGAAACAAGAATAAGTAAAAACTCCACCCCCCTCCAGTGATATTTATGCAGTGGTCCAATCAAAATTGCATAAATTACTGAATTCAATTTCCAGGGAAAAGGGGTTAAATTTAATACAGCTAGACAGCTAAGCAGCTGCTTTTATGATTTAAATAAAAGCAAGCTGAACCCTTGCTGTCAGCTCAGTGATATATGACTTGTTATGGGATGTTTCCAGCCTTCACTTCCATATGGCCGCCTACACATTAGGTAATGCTCCCTGCCTCCAGTGCAACCAACTTTCCAGAAAACATCTGGGTCTCATTGCTGCCCTATTAGCTACAACAATGCCTCCTATGAGTACAAGAGATTCAATGGACAGCACAGCATCCTTCACTTCAGGATCAAATTAGGAAATTTAATTGATAATTTCATCATGTTTACACCAGAGATACTATATGCAAACATAGAACGAGTCCAGTCCAAAAATGTTCTTTACACACTTTTGATACTCACACAGGTAATACATCTAGATTATTTTAATGGTTGGAAGTAAATATATATGTGTATGTGTGTGTATGTATGTATATATGTATGCATGTACGTATGTGTTGGCTATTCCTAACTGAGTGAATTTTTGTCTTGCTTTTTTCCCAGTACCCTATGATACAAAGATGTCCCCATCTACACAATTCATTTAACTTTCCTAAAATTACAATCTTCTGAAAATAGGATATTCTGTATAGAGGACAAAGATTATTTTGCTAACACCCCCCCACACACACACACATACACACGTACACACAACAACTGATACTCTTTTAATATTTAAAATGTCAGAAGTAGCAATGTTTAAAGGAATATAAACATAAAATATAAAACACCTACTATTTGAACTTGAGCATATCTTTCAACCCAATGAGGCAAGTTCTTATCTCATAATTAGGCCTGTACTACAGGATTATCTGATCTCTACTAGATACCATTCTACAGGTGGTATAGGGGAAGTCTTTGGTCACTGGTCTTCTCATTATCAGTTTTGTAACATCCAACAGGAATTAAATGCAAAATGTATTTCCATTATAGTTCATAATTCCATATTAATGTTATAGCTTGAAAAATTTGCATAAGTACACCGTTTTAAAATACTCTAACCACTTAGGTATAAATGCACTTCAAAACAAATTTTACTCTTCCCATTAAAAGATGTCGATGATGAAAAAGATAAAAAGGTGGAAGAGAAATAACAATCAAAGCAAATCTGCAGCTGACCACGGGAGTTTGAAATATTTTCTCTCAGGAATAGTGGGACAATCAAAAGTGTTCTTTCCCCGCTGTGTATAACAGAGAATAAAGCCTTTGTATTTTTTTTGCTTAGAAAGAGCATATTGAATTCATTCTTAAATTCATAAAGTTCACTGAAAATTTTTGCTTAGGTGAAAAATCTATATGTAATTTTTCTGTCCTGAGCCCAGGAAATTTCAAAGGCTTTACCAGCAGGTCTCAAGTGCAAGTTGCAGTCCTTACACCAGATCTGGGACACAGCCAATATTTAGCAGATTGTGAAGAGCTAGCCATGAAGACACAGGTTCCCCATGGTACACTGGACTCTTTATCATACTCTTTAACACACTTACATTCCTGATCTGGACAGCTTTACTCCTCACGCTCATTATCTGAGGGACTGTACAGAAATCCATTCCTGGTGCCACCAGGGGTGGGAGATCTTTGCAAACACTCCAGCTCTGATTCCACAACAGCGGCTTATTCCCAACTAGTTCCCTTGGTAATCCCAGCTAAACTTTAAATCTCTGTTGAGCTACCCTGGCCTTGACCACAGGGCTGTTGGAAGCAGGAGAGGAATGGTAGCAGCATTCAGGAAGCAGAGGCAGGCGGACAGTTGTTGGTAGGAGGCCTTTGTAGTCTATATAGTAAATTCCAGGACCTCAGAGTTACAGGAGACCCTATCTCCAAAACAACAGCAATACAGCAAATAACAATAAAAGAGATGTAGAGACTTTCAACTTCCTTATCTCACTTGTTTAACCATTAAACCTCGATAGGATTAGTTGGTTGATTCCCCTTCTCTGCCTGCCTCTGCCTGTCTGATCCTAGTGATACACATGTCACATTGACATCTACCAGACCATGAGCTTCTTTTGAACATAGTTTATATCTTGTATTATACTTTGAGGTAGCAGTTTGATCAGACAAAAGTATCCTCTTAAATGCCATAGCAAATGCATTTTTTATATGAGTCTTAATCAACAGTTTTATAAAATAAATCAGCCCAATCACTTGACATGCATGGTCCATTAAATCAAGTAGTTTCTAGTGGAGGTGGTCAGACTTGTGATTGGAATTGGGATCTCCTAGACATGCCCAAATTATCTGCAATGAGAATGTTACCTGCCTTGCAAGTTCTGGTGAGGGTAAAAATGAAAGGTGATTTTTCTACACATCTTTCTCCTCTTGGCACTACATTTCTGGTCATATGGAAGTGGTTAAAAGTCATGCAACTTTATGGCTCAAGTACAGCATGATGAAGTGCTCAAAGCAGTACCAATCTGACAATCAAAAACAGTGCATTAGGAATGTATGCTTTTACTGCTGACTCAAGAAAATTCCAAACGGTATTAAAGAAAATAGAATATTTTAAAATACTCCTTTTTGTACGTTTTTCCTCCCAGTGTCACATTTGTGATTTAATAGTATCACAAACCAGTCTTTCTCTGGTTTTGCTTTGTTGGTTTGTTTATTTGAGATAGAGTCTTGTGTATCCATAGTTGTTGTATAGACAGATCAGAGCTCTGCCTACCTCTATTTTCTAGATGCTAAGATCAAAGTTTTATGCCATCAAGTTAAGGTAAGTTGAGAGAGCATTAACAATAGGGGTTTGTTCGCTTTATTTTTTTATATTTATTTCTTAAGTAATTAAAAACAAACCCTTCTCCTGCCTATTGTATGCTTATTTCTCTTTTCCTCAGCTACCCAACAGGTCAATTCAATTCAATGGCCCATCTCCAAATTTCCAACTTCATCATAGCCATTTACTCGCTTTGTATATAAGTAACCCTGGATGCTGGCTAGCAATGTCAACTTGCTCCTTGTGATGGCAATAAGGGTGTTACAAATGTCATATGTCCTTGAAGAAATAGAATGATGGAAACTCACTGAGTTCTCTTGTTCTCATTCATGGAAGAAACTGAACACCTGTGTGTCATGCCTTTCCCTCCATCTCTTACTCTTCTCCCTAAACTTGCTCTGTTAGCCACAGTATCTGAAACTTACGACAACATATCAGAATGCCTGAGGAACAAAGATGTGAGTCTCTCATTCCCATTGAACTGATGAACAAAATGTTTGCAGAGGATCCAGGAGTGATCATCTAATTAAGGCCATGGCATCTAACAAAGAAAAAACAATTTGCTTGTGGCTTGAATTTTTGTGCTAAAACTGGAAGCTTGGTACATAGCTGTGAAGTGAATCTACATCTGCCAACAAATGGTGGTAATTGGAAGGAATGGTTACCTGATAAATTTGCTTCCATTACAGGCTATTACCCAGTATCCTGTGAAATCACTGCAATGATTGGGATACTTAATATTAAAGATGTAAATTACACTCAAGTATATTACACATTTTCATCTGGCCTTTCACATAATATTGTTATCCTAACAGTAATGATCGGGAACAAAGAAAATGAGCTCAGTAGAAAAAGTACAGATGCTTTAAAGGAAAGCTGAACAACACGTTGTAAAGAACAGATAGATGTGTGAAGTAATTATTTAAAAATGGTTACTGGTCAGCTGACTTTATCTAAGCTGCAGCTGCTCCGCCTAGCTCAGCCTCCGTGTTCAGTGGCCAGAGGCCATATGCTCACCCCAGCTAGAAACGGCCATCCAGAAACACCAACCCTGCCACCCATGAGATGCCAGCGTGGGAGATGGCTCTGCCAATCTTTCACGTTGTCTCCTCAAGGCTGGGCATTGCCCAGACCATCCTGCCAATCACGTGGGCTCAGTACAAATGAGATTCTAATGCTTAGATTTTCCAACAGCTTTATATATTTGTTAATGATCAATAACAAGGTGTCCATACAATCAGAGGTGTAATCCAATACCCAACCTAGATATACCAACTACCTTTGACTGCCAGAGACACGCAAATATCCGCCTCCATGTTCCCTCTCTTGTCCTCCTAGCTCCTCCTATTCCTTCTCCTCTCCCTCTTCTTACTCCTCCTCTTCATCTCCTTACTCCTCCACCCTAGCTCCTCCTACAGATAGAGACTATAAAAAAGAAAGACTGAAACAGCAGTTGTCCATCAACAGCTGAATGGATAACGAAAATTTGTCTGCATATAAATGGAATACCACCCAGCTCCAAATAAAAGTGAAGCTTACAATGCATTATGCTATCTGAGGTTACTCAATGTGAGAAAGAAACAAATTACATGTCCTCTCTTATATATGAAATCTAGAAAATTATATACATATATATACATATATGTATATATATATGTGTGTGTGTGTGTGTGTAAACAAATGAGCATGTGAATAGAGTTTAAAGGAAGAAAAGAGAAACAAAGGCTAAGTATTAGGGGATGAGGAAGGAGTAAATGCAGGCAATACACATGAGTATGCAAAAAGGACAAGAAGCTACTTGTATTTCTACCGCTAACTAGTTGTGTATTTCTGTTTTTGAGTGATGGATAAATGCATAAAAATATATCTGATACTGACAGTATAAAATTTAATGTGAAGCTTCCAAATGTCCATGTTAACTGTCTAAAAGTTTTTTGAGGTTTTCAGACATTGGGTCTGCTTATTTTCAGTGTGTGATGTTTTTTTTATTTTTGTAAGATCTTTTTAAATAATAAAGTTTATATAATTAAATAAAAGAAATAGACACTTGTGACTTTCACATCGATAGTCCACAAAAAAAGTAAAAGAAAATAAGTACAATAATTCAAAGAGAAAAAAAATCAAAGATATAAAAAAGGAAGAAACAGGCTGGTGAGATGACTCAATGGTAAAGAGCACCCAGCAAACACATGGTGGCTCACAATCATCCCTCACGAGATCTGATGCCATGATATGGGTGTCTGAAGACAACTACAGTGTACTTTGGGATGGAGCGAGAGAATGCAGAGTGAGCGGGGTCGGAGCAAGAGGGAGAAGGGAAGGGAGATTTAAAAAAAAGGAAGAAACCTGTAGATGTTTCTGTGAGAATTCCTTATTTGTTCAAACACTATTAAATCTGACAATCTTATTAAAATGCAGAGGGCAAGTCAAGTACAGGTGTCTACACTTGGAATACCAGAACTGAGTCTGAGTTGCCCATTTCAGTTACATAATGAGACCTTATCTTAAGAAGCTAAATGGTAAGGAAAATAAGATAAAACAAAACAAAAAAAAACATAAAATAAAATGAAACACATAAAACAAAGTGTATGGATTTGATGAATATATGTACAGAGGCAACCAGTTTTGTGCATGAATGTTTACTTAAGAATATGGTGAAAAACAATACCCTCAGGGTCTTGGACAACTGGTCAGGTAGTTAAGTAATAAGCATACAAACATTAAGAGCTCAGTTAGAATTCCTGGAACCTAAATGAAAAGCCTGGCATGACACGCTGTGATTTTAGGCCTAACCTTGATACAAGAGTGCACACAGTAGACTCACTAAGTCTTACTTTCTAGCCAGAAGGCCTAACCCAACCTATGGGCTTCAAGCTTAGTGAGTGACCCTGAAACGAAAACAAAAGTGTGAAATAATGAAAAAAACAAAAATGAAAACTCACAGTCTGCCATGCATGGTTGACACAGAGAAAAGAAAGAGGAGGCAGAGGGGGATATTTCTCAATAGTTATAGACTATATTTAGGATATTCAGTGACTATTTTAAGAAAGCATTTTGAATGTATTCAATTCTGTATACTTCAGATGTTTGTGTAAATATGCTAAAGTTTACATTTCAACTTTTAGGATAAATTCATATGATAGGGACTTTGCCACAATTACCAAGAAATTACCTGTAGACAGGCAGGATGGCATCCAAACTGTAATTCCAGCACTTAAGTTCAAGGCCAACCTGATCTTCATATGAGAACTTATTCCTCCAAGGTACAAATAACATGAAAGGGTTTTTTTGGTTTTTTTTATTTGTTTGTTTTTCAGTTTTTGGTTTGTTTGCATTTTTTTAACATTTTATTTGTTTACATTTCAACTGTTATTCCTCTCCCTGGTCTTCCCTCCATGAACAACCCTTGCCCTATCCCCATCCCCTTTGCCTCTGAGGGTGCTCCCCCCCCCCCCCCACTCCCACCTATCCCCTCTAGCATCTTCCTTATCTGGGGCCTCAAGTTTCCATAGGCCCAAGTGCCTCCCCTCCCACTGATGTCAGATGAGACAGTCTTCTTCTACATATGTAGCTAGAGCCATGAACCAGCGTATGTATACTCTTTGACTGGTAGTTTAGTCCCTAGAAGCTCTGAGGTATCTGGTTAATTGATACTGTTGTTCTTATGGGGTTGCAACCCCCTTCATATCCTTCAGTCCTTCCCCTAACTCTTCCATTGGAGTCTCTGGGCTCAGTCCAGTGGTTGGCTGTGCGTATCTGCATCATTATTCAGGTGCTGGCACAACCTCTCAGAGGACAGCCATGCCAGACAGCACATGTTGGCATTAACAACAGAGTTGGGGTTTGGTGTCTGAGGATGGAATGGATCACACAGTGGGTTGGTCTCTGGATGACCTTTTTTTCAGCCTTTGCTCCATTTTTGCCCATGTACTTCCTTTAGACAAGGACAATTCTGTGTTAAAAACTTTAAATGGGTTGGTGGCCCCATCCCACCACTGGGGGCCATGTCTATCTACTGGAGATAGTTTCCTCAGGTTCTATTTTCCTGCTGTTGGGTATTCAAAATGGCAACCTACAAATTAGGAAAATATCTTTACCAATCCTACATCTGACAGATAGCTAATATCCAAAATATACTAAAAATTAAAGAATTTAGACTACAGAAAATCAAATAACCCAATTAAAAATGGGGCACAGCTCTAAACAAAGAATTCTCAACTGAGGAATCTCTAATGACTGAGAACCACCTAATGAAATGGTCAACTTCCTTAGTAATCAGGGAAATGCAAATCAAAATGATTCTGAGATTCCACCTCACACCAAGCAGAATGGGTAAGATCAAAAACTCAGGCAACAGCAGATGTTGTGGAGGATGTGGAGAAAGAGGAGCACTCTTCTGTTGCTGGTAGGATTGTAAGCTGGTAAAACTTTGTAAATCCATCTGGTGATTCCAGAGAAAATTGTAAAGACTCAGCTCTACCACTCCTGGGTATATACCTAAAAAATGCTCTGACATATAACAAGGACATGTGTTCCATTATATTTATAGCAGCCTCATTTATAATAGCCAGAAGCTTTAAACAACCCAGATACCCATCAATGGAAGAATGGATACAGAAAATTTACACAATGGAGTACTACTCACCTATTAAAAATGATGACTTCACAAAATTAGTAGACAAATGGATGGAACTAGAAAATATCATCCTGAATGAGGTAACACAGATCCAAAAGAATATACATGGTCTATACGCACTGATAAGTGGGTATTAGCCCTAAAGCTCAGAATGCGCATGATACAATTCACAGACCATATGAAACTTAACAAGAAGGAAGGCCAAAGTGTGGAGACTTCAAACTCACTTAGAAGGGGAACAAAATAATCACTGGAGGCCAAGGAAGGAAGGAATCTGGGTGGGAGAGTGAAGGGGAGGAAAATAAAGGGAGGAGGCATGGCCAGGTACGGGAATAGACAGGAGAGAAGTCAAGAGAGCCAGGAGAATGAGTAGAAATAAACAGCAGTAGGGGTGGGGAACTTGAGGAACCGTTAGATAGTCCCAAATAAGAGGGATGCACTAGGCTCTCAGGGTCCAATGGGGATAACATTAGCCAAAAGGTTTAAAATAATAAAATGTTATGACAAAATATTACAGACAACAGAAAACAGAGGAAAAATTAGAAATGAACAACTAGTATAGAACACACAGGAGATTGACTGCCTAGACTGGAGGATATCAAGGATCCACCATTGATTATCTGTGGCCCAGAAGGTAGAAAACAGATTTATGGAGGTTAGGAAATACAATTTACTGAGCTGAGTCTCTAAGATAGAAGTAAATCAAGGACCAAAAGTGCCTATAAAAGCTAAGAAACAATAAACCAACACAGTTGCCACCATGTACAGTTAGGGAGAGTTGAAAAGGTTCTGATAAAATATACTATGAGGATCATCAACTATGTGAAAGAAGGAGAGGCCAAAATGAATCTCTTGAAATTCCATCACAACTGCAAAATTCTGGAAGGAGGATTAAATGAAATAGAAATCCTTCTATCCACTTGACTTTTTCTATCACTGAAAACATATGAAAATCAAGTTAAGCAGAAATGGAATCACCCAGTTTGAAGCTAACTTCTGCCTTCCTCATAGGAGATAGAGCTAGTTCAAAGACTTCGATGACTTTATTCTGTGTGAATATCCATTCCTTCCAAGGGTAGATGTTTCTCATACCAGCCTCAACTTCATTACACAGTAAAGGTACAAAATCGTCACTATTGGCTTCTCACCAATCTTGTCTACATATAAACCATTTCCCGAATTTGACAAATAAGAATAGATTACATAAATAACTGCATTTACCACCAACTCTCACATACAAAGAACAACATGGGTTTTTGTTGTTTTGTTTTCTCTTCTTATACCATAAACTCCTAAAAATTTGGTCTAGGGTACAAGTTAGCACACATTCTCTGGAAAGGTCCAGGTAATAAATGTGCTGGGTTTTGCTGAAGCTACTCAACTGTTCCATAGTAGTATAGACATAGCCAAGGCAATCCATGAATTAATGACAGTGTTTGTGTGCCCTGAACGTTTCCTGTACACTACACCTAGTGTCCCAAAATATCACTCTTGTAAATTTTGTATGATTTCTTCTTAGCTCACAACTTGCTGAACTCTAATGTATGATATAAATTTCATGATCTGTCCCCTGTCTATTTCTCCAATTTAATCTGTTTTATCCTCCACTCTTATCCTGTAGTTTGGTTATATAGAGCCACTCCAGTTCTCTGTAGTTTGTCTGGCCATTTGCTACCAACACCATCTTCATTTATTGATTTATTGATTCTTTCTACTGATTTTACAGACATATCAAGGAGACTTTCCTGGGAGACTCTCAATCAGACTGCATAAGTTGATCAATCCAAAACCTCACTTATATTTTCTGTTCTACTGTCTATGCAGATTTGTAAATATCACTCTCAAATCTATTGCAAGTGTTTGTAAAATTTGTCTTCTTTATTGAGTCTTCACTAGAAGACAAAGACCAAAATAGTATTCTCTTCCTCTGATATTTG
Source organism: Grammomys surdaster (assembly GCF_004785775.1). Classification (NCBI taxonomy): domain Eukaryota; kingdom Metazoa; phylum Chordata; class Mammalia; order Rodentia; family Muridae; genus Grammomys; species Grammomys surdaster. The sequence continues at coordinate 12,008,765 of NW_021604633.1, read as the reverse complement.
CAAAATTCTGGGGAACTAGGCTGTGCAAGAGTGGAAAGAATGCTTGTTCTTCAAATAAACAGGATGATGATTAACTAAATGCAATTGAATTTCTTTGTTTTAGCCAGCAAGTAATTACCATAAATCTACATACACACTAGTGAATGTGTTTCCTTTGGAAGGTCACAATTCCACGTTGCAGTTCACAGAGAACTAGAACAAGCATTGGTGATGGGTGGTTTCCTTAGTGGGACCTTGAATAAAAGTGAAGTTGCTTTGTTTTGCTGTGTTTTCCTGGAGACTAAATTAATCTTTTTCTCAGAACATAGGCCCTAAATAGGAAATAGTGATTGGAATTACAATAACCACCAATACCATAGGCCTCTAGGGGCACACAGTTGGAATATCCGGAAACCACACCTAGTGGCTTTTTGTCAATTCGTCTCTCTTTTCATAGAAGTAAATAATTTCCTTTGGAACTTAATTTAAACCACCAGTTTCTTGGAACAAGTTAGTCAACAAGGTGGTGCTGTGTATCAGAAATCAAAATCTGCATGACTTTTTGATTTTTCTTTTTGTTTTAAAGATAAGTCAGAGAATCATAAAGAAAGTCTTTGCCAAAATTATCTCTTCCATTTTGCCTTGGTAAGCTCTACAGGACAAATGTTGGAGATGTGATTATTACTGGGAAGATGTGGTTATTACCACAATAGCAACTTTTTGACAACCTTCAACTGCATAGAAGTTTAAGGGAAGGGAAATGATACAGGAGCATTTGCCTGAGCAATGTGGGCATTCCTCAGGGATTCAGAGTGAACCATGGGAAACATTATCAGCATGTAAAATTTTGAAGTCACTGCAATGATTTTATAAAGGAAGCAATAATTCTAAAAGATTTTTAGTGAGAAGATCTAGAGCAATCCCATAGGAAGACAAGCAGTCTCAACTAACATGTATCCCCGAGATCTCTCAAACACTGAGCCACCAACCAGGCATCATACACCAGCTGATATGAGGCCCTTTACACATTTATAGCAAAGGACTGCCTAGTCTGTCCTCAGTGAAAGAAAATGCACTTAATCCTCCAGAGATTTGTGGCCCCAGAGAGTGAGAAGGTCTGGTGGGGTCTGGGTGAGGGGCAGGATATCCTCTTGGAGACAGTGGAGAAGGAATGGGATATGGAACAATCAGATGGCAGACCAAGAGGGGGAGAATGATTGGACTGTAAAAAAAAAAAAAGAGTGAATGATGATGATAACAGAGTTGGTATGAAAAATAACCTATCCAGAAAATTTGACAGAATTTTATGTAGTAAGACCATATTAAAAAGTATATTTATTCTGTTTAAAAATCAGACTTTATTCTGTATTTTGAAGAAGAACCTATAAGGCTTATATGCCTACTGATGAATTATTGTGTTAGTCTGAAAGAAAGAGCTGTTGACAGGTATGAGCAGAAGAAGATGGAGATGCTTGTCTTGACGTATCTGCCTAGACATCAGGAGTACAAAATGCTGTTTTAAGAACCTAGCTTTGACATGGATATAAGAAATATGTAACAACAGGCTAATTGATTCCAGGACCAAATTGTGTAATTCAACATCCTAAAGAAGACAGCCATGGATGACATAATTGGAAGATTCAATGACATGAAAGACAAGGGAGTTCTGGCCTAAGGATCTGTAACGTGAAGCTAAAGAGCTTCAGAGTTCATGCTGTGCTATCATCTACTAGAAGATGTGTCAAACAAAATAAAAAATGTGAATCTATTTAAGAATTCATGGTGAAATGTTAGCCTGGAACTTCTTATGTGCCTCAAGCATACATGTCATTTTCTGTTCCATCAATAAAATTCTATATAAAAAAACAAAACAAAACAAAAAAACCCTCTAAACACTATGGTTAATTACAAGGAAACTAAACAGAAAAAAGCAAGGATAGCCTTCATCTAAAATTCAGTTAAATAAGAAATGACCCTATAAGTAATTGAAAATATGCAAATATCAGCATAATGAGTGAGTAAAGATCTGACTTGGAAATAGGAAGATATGGGGTGAATCTACTTAGGTAGGGGAGAGGAGGGGATAAATACATGGATGGAACTAGAAAACATCATCCTGAGTGAACTGACTCAATCACAAAAGAACATGCATGGTATGTACTCACTGATAAGTGGATATTAGCCCAAAAGTTCAGAAAACCCACGATGCAATTCACAGACCATATGAAACTCAGTAAGAAGGAAGACCGAAGTGTGGGGTTTTCAGTCCTTCTTAGAAGGAGAAACAAAATATTCACATGAGGAAATTTGTACATAAAGTATGGAGCAGAGACTGAAGGAAAGGCTATCCAGGAACAGCCCTACCTGGGGATCCATCCCATATACAGTCACGAAACCCAGACACTATTGTGGATGCCAAGAAATGCATGTTGACAGGAGCCAGATATAGCTGTTTCTTGAGAGGCTTTTCGAGAGCCTGAATAATACAGAGGCGGATGCTTGGAGCCAACCATTGGACTGAGCACTGGGTCCCCAGTGGAGGACTGAAGAGATATTAAAGAAGGAACTGAAAGAGATGAAAGGGTTTGCAACCCCATAGGAAGAACAACAATATCAACTAGCCAGATCCCCCAGAGCTTGCAAGGCCTAAACTACCAGCCAAGGAATATGCATGGAGGGACCTAGCTCTAGCCGCATATGTAGCAGAGGATGGTCATTGGGCATCAATGGGAGGAAAGGCCCTTGTTCCTGTGAAGGCTCGATGCTCCAGTGTAGTGGAATGCCAAGGAAGGTAGGCAGGAGTGTGTGTGGGGTTGGGGTTGGGGTGGGGTTGGGGAAACACTCTTTTAGAGGCAGGGGGAGGGGGATGGAATATTGAGTTTCCGATGCGGGGGGGTGGCTAGGAAAGAGGATAACATTTGAAATGTAAATAAAAGAAAATATCTGATAAAAAAGATATTTGAAAAGTCACATGGGATCATATTCTTAAGATTCTGCCTAAAAATGATAAGCCTATAATACATGCAAGAGTATCTATAAATAAACACATAAGCTTAAATTTTCTCACATGGGCTGTTTACGCTCTTTCCCAAAGCCAAACATCATCTAAGGAAAATCTCTACTACCAGGCAATAGAATCCCGCTTTTAAGCTGTTGGTGAGGGTTTTCCAAAAGACTCTCCAAACTTTATAGGCTGCTAGTATTGCTGTTGGTTCCCCCTCAAGTAGTGGAAGGTAAACTCCTGTTACTTAAGACATCATTCACTTCAGACATAGGCTCCAGAAGCCTCAGAGCCAAAATTAACCTGAAACATTCATAGTACCAGAAGACATCATATATGCTTCCAAAGAATGGAAACAAACCACATTCTTACTCAACTACTGTATTTATAAACCAGAGCAATGATCTGCATAGGACAATAAACCCAAGGGTGCAGTAGTAACCAGTGTGCTTTGATGGTAACCAACAAGTTTTCAGTTGGACTTAAGACTTGCTCAGCAAGAAGAAAGTCATGTCTAGTACCAGAAACCTATTGAAGTTATGGATCTTGGAGAAGAACCTTCAAATACCAATTTACTAAAACAGCATAGTCCCTAACTTCACTCTAAACACTTGTTCTTATACTCACAGGTAAGTGTGGTCCTCACCCCTCATCCAGGAGGCCTCTTTGCCATAGACAGAAACTATTAGAGAAAATTGTGACCAATCAAAAAGCAAAGCAAAGGGAGGAGCCCAGTCCCAATGGATACATTCACAAAACAACTCTCACACATAAGACTCAGGAAACACAGTAGAGAGATAGCAAGATTGTAGGAGCAAAAGGATCAGAGAGTTTGCTGTGGGACTGTATCTCCTAGTAACCAGAATTGTAGACATATGTTTCTATCTAAGGGCTTTAGAGTTTAGCTACTGCTTTGGGAAGCTACTTCATTTGTCAGAAGCTACACCCACAACATCTCAACAACTTGCTAACCTAAGCATGAGCTGAAGAAGGACAATAGACATGCCAATGTGGATTGAGGAAGGGGAAAACCATTAACCCTACGTAAAGAATTACAGGCAACTAAGGAACACTAAGAGCTAGACAAATAATCTCCACCAGTGAAGGGCACAATTAATTATCCAATACTAAATGGTCAGCCCTGTAAAGATACATACAAGTATAATTATAGTGACTGAGCAGGTTATATCCAGGAATATACAATGTGTACAGACATATACATTTGCCCATGAAACAATAATTAATGTAAAAAGAGGCCGTGCATTTGAAAGAGAGCAAGAAGGAGCATACGGGAGGATTTGGAGAGATCAAAGAAGAGGAGAAATGATATAATTATGATGTCAAAAATAAAAACAATTAAAAAAGATTGGCCCATCTTTAAACCAAAGGATACTTTTAATGCTTCTTTTTATCAACACCATGTCATCAACTTTAAACTTTCCTTTGCAACTTAGAATTTATCCAAAATCTAAGTTGCTGCAAATTATGTCTGCACATATTCACACCAGACAGTGGCCAGACAACAAGTAGCTTCCAGAAACAGCAACAGCTGAAATCCAGGACCAGTGGGTGGAAAAATTATGTCTACCGTGCTGGGTGTTCTTTCGTCTGTGGAGCGTCAGGCATGTCGCAGTGTCTTCAAAGACCTCTCAGACAGAACAGATGAAAGCAACATGAAGGAGAGAGAAGTTCAGGGATACATGTTGTGTTTATGTTTTCCTGTGTTCTTTTCATTGTTAAAAATACCAAAATGATAGCTAGCTTCATGTGCAATTCAGGCCATATCTGTCTAATACATTTATCTGGGTTATGCTATGGTGTTGGGTATGTCTCCCAAAGGTTCTAATAATGGAGGCTTGGCCCTTTTCTGATGACATGTGGTTGTATAACCTTCAAGCAGGATGTCTTCAGGTCAGTAAATAGCCTGAACTTGTGGACAGCAGTAAGGTCATTTTGTGGATCCCTGAGTGAGATTTTGAGACAGAAAAAAGAAATCCTGAGCCCAGTCCTGAAACCCACTATAGCTATCAATTTTGTGAAGTGGTTTCTCTACTGCATGTGCTTCTGTCACTGTGACATAAGTGTACCTGTTTCTACCAGAGCCCAGCTGATATCTGTGCCAAACTATCTAACTGAGAGAAATCTGTGTTAAAGAAACCTCTTGTCTTTATAAAGTTAACAGCCTTTAATGCCTTATTCTATGCATGAAAACAGATAATACACAGTCTAACTAAACAAAGCTTGTTCTTCTCTTGCATATCAAAACCCATGTAGATTCTTCCCATAAGAACACAAGATGTAATGTTTCTTCGAGAAAGTAGAACATGAGAGGATATATATATATATATATATATATATATATATATATGCTTCTATAAAGTTAGGATGATAATTTCCATAGCTTGTATAAAATATCTATCAATGTACTGTAAGCTGAGAGTTATACTCATTTAGATTATTTTTTAGAGACATTTACAGAGACAAAGAACATGATTGGTCCTCTCCATTCTCCAAACCATAGACAGGCTTTTTTCCTGATTATAGCACTCGCTTCCTTTCTAATTTTTCTCTTTTATGGTGTTTATGTTTAAATTTATGTAACTGTATTATTTTACTCTACCAACTATAAAGTAATTTCCTCTACTTCTCTTCTTGGGACTTGGGAAACATCTTTAGAAACATGAATCGCAAGAAAATAGGGTCCTCCCTTTTATAGTTGCCCTGAGAGAGGAGTCAGGTTACTACTAGGAATAATTAGCAAACAGGCCATGTTCTCTCTCCAAGCAGCCTCTTGTTCAGTATCTTCTACATGAAACCATCCTATGTTGACAATCCCTTCACCATTGCTTCAGTGAAGCTAGTCCCATGTGCTCTTCTCTAGTGGTATTTCTGGATAACGATATATTAACAATTTGAATAAATTCTTCTTAATTTTAAAGCAAAGATGCTAAGTGTTTTATTCCAACCTTCAAACACGTATTCAAAAGCATTTTCACAATAGTCTTTTTCAAATTTTCAGTTTATTGATAAAATACCTTAATGGTACAGGTATAACTTAAAATAGAAAGATAAAAAATGCCACTTTAATTAAAATTAGTATTGTTAGAAACAGATGGAAATTCAAACATCTGTTTTTGAAAAAACACTAAAAATTGTATAGTTTGAAAAGAGCAATTCTGTTATTCAGAATTTATTTCATACTTAAAATGGGTATAAGTAGATTATAAATGTAAACATATAGTACAAACATATCAATCGAAGAAGCCTCTCCTTTAACAATGGTACTTTTATCACTTGCTAGCTCTATTTAAAGTTGTATGAATATAAAAAAAATATTACTCTCCACAATTACTTTTCTTTTTTAAGATGAGTCTGGCTATCTAACCCTATCGGCCTACAACTAGCTATGCCGAGCTACATGGCCTAGGATTTGTGGAAATATTCCTGCTTTGAATCCTAAGTACTGAGATGGTGGACATTCGGTATCATGCCTGCCTCCCAATCTCTTTTTGATATGACTGTCATTACCTTCCATTAGGGATATTTACAGAATAATCAATGTATAACTGTGTAACCCCCAGATGTGCATCTTAAAGTATCAACGCTCTGCTTATAAATTCTATCAACGATGCATCAAGGTAGGTGTGCCTATAATGGAATATGAAGTAATCTGCCTGGTCTCGAGCATTCAGAGATAAGAGTCAAGCTATAGTTGTTAACAGAATAAGGGAAATCACATTACTATATGCAGTAATCTGCATGGTGCGGAGGTTAGATATTTACCAGTATCTAGTTTTCTGAGAGGAAGGGTTGTGTGTGCTAGGCTCTAGAAATCTCTTGAGAGAACTCATGAAATTTTCCATGTTGATTTCAAAGTGGTATGCTGCCCACAAAACTTTCAGGCTGATATTTTCATATAATTTTAAAGCAGGACTTAGTGTTAATAAAGGAATAGAGTTCATTGGAAAACTAATCATGGTATCTCATAAACAATTTAACTTGGAACCCTTAACACTAAGCAAAAGTTTATTATATACTTATGCATATTTATCATTACAGATAACATATCTAACTTGTTCAGTCATAGAAAAAAAACTGTTTTAAGAAAATTGATTGATTTTTTGCCTTAAGTGTAAAGCTTATAGATTTGGTTAGGATCTACAAAAATTGGATATTTTCGAGTCAATATTTACTCACTTATACATTTAAAGCTAATGTTTCCCCCCAAACCTGTTAATTTCTTGTTTCCCAAATTTATAGTGAAATAATAAATGTTGGCACAAACAGAAATTTTGAAAAAGTAGAACAAATTTTCTCTTAAGACGGCAAGGCCACAGTAAGCTCTAGTTGAATTTCATTAGCACCTAATTATTACTAGCTGCCTAATGAGAAATTTTCCATTTCCTTCAGCTTCTCAATTTAAAAATTTCTTTTTGAGAAAATTGCACACAATCACTATAGTTCCATCCTCTCTATCCCCCTTTTCCTTTCAAACTCATCTGATGGACCACCACCTCTTCTCTATTACATCATCTTATTCATTAATTATGGCTTATATGTGCTCAATTCCATGCACACATGCACACACACACAAACACACACAGATGCCTACTGATTTCTGTAGCATAGATTATATGTATATGTGCTTTTTTAAAGAATGAGACATTCACTGAAACTTGCATTTTTAAATAAATAATGATGCATTTCTAATACAAGTACCTTCTATATATCATTACAAAATATTTATACTAAGGAAAAATTAGATGCAATTAACCATCTGTATTTTTCTGCATACTTCTCTTATTGGGCATATTTCACCTGGAAAGAATTAAGAGGCATAAAGGCTAATTAGGCTAGTTTTGACATGTTTTTCTACCTCAGTTACTTTGTAAAATTTGGCTGTTTTAATACATGGTCTGATATAGCTGAATTGTGCTATGACCACGAACTTCTGATCCTCTTATTTTCACCTCCTAAGTGCAGGACTATTTTATAGTGTGCTGAGGATTTAGCTTAGACATGGTACATAATAAACAAGCATTGGGATAGCTCAGCTGTATACCAAGCCCATAGGGTGCCAAGTATGATAAACTTTTCCATTTAGGCTGTGTTTCATGTGCTTAAATTCTCAGCATAAAGAAAACAAGAGCATGTCTTTTTTATAGTGAAGACTGATTCAAAGTAAAGGTCCAAAGTAAACTCAAATGAAATAAATGCTATGTGCAATATAAATGTCATCTTTAATAATTATATCATCTTCATATTCTAAATTTCTAATAGATACACTGGCATCTCATACTTTTAAATTATACTTCATATGAATATTTTCCAAGGGATTTCTGAAACTAAAGATATTACAAAAAAAAAAGGTAAATCCACAAAACCTATCTGGTGGCAACTGCAGTGCATTCTGGTACTTATGCCAAAGACTTAACTCTCAACTGCTGTTCACTTGTCATACCATCCATGTCACTTTTCCCAAACAAAGAAAGCAGCATAAATTCTTTAGGCTATCTATCAGAAATGAGAGAAAGCAAAATTTAAAAGATATGTTTTTCCCATTTCCAAGTGTTAAATATATTTTCACCCATTATGTCATTTTGACTTAGATTCTAACAATTTTTGATTATTATGTGGATTGCACAGTGCAGTAAGGAGATGTAATATCTCCCACAGAATGTCAGTCAGCCCTCATTAGGACAGGTAAAATTCTAGAGATGTGTTCTGCCTCTGAACTCACTCTTCTAATGTCTCTTAAGAAATGAGAAGAGGATATTCATAGGATTTTATGGCCTGGGTGACACGATTTTGAAATGAATCTGTATTGGCCGAGACTACCTGGCATTGGAGAATTTCAAGGGGTGCACTAGTTTCCAGTTAGTGAACTCTATTTAAGACCAAAGATGAGGCTTAAAACACACATTTTATTACTCTTGTTAAACAAGCTATTTTAAATCACATTTAAATTATTTTATTTTGTGCATGCCTGTGTGTGTTGTATACATATGCAGAGATCAATGAGTAACTTTTAGGAATCATGTCTCCATGCCTTTGACACTGTGGAATAATGTGTTCCTTGACTGTGCATGCAGTGTGACCAGCTGGCCCCTAAATCCCAACTCCATGCCTTCCTACCATGATGGAGTGTGTCCTGGTAATATAGCTCATAATGTTAAATTGTTCATTGACAGTTCTGAAGATCTTTTAGAGTTTGAATGTGGAATATCTCCCATTGGATTATGCACTTGAATACTTGGTCTACAGATGGCTTGAGGGAGTATAAAAGCTTCAGAAAGTAGAGCCGGGCTTACATAAGTAGGTTACTGGAAGTGTGCCCCTTTGAAGGTTTAAAAATGGGCCTGTTTCTTATCTAGTTCTCTGCTTTGTGTTCCTGTCACATAGTCCCATTACTAAAGTCCCAGCCTATCTCCGCCATGATGAGATGTATTGTCCCAATCCCAAAACCCAAATAAACTGTTATACCCTTCATTTGTTTCTGCCAGATATTTCAGTAAAAGCAATAAGAAAATTAAATAATATAATTTCTAACTGAGTTATCACTGTGGTTCTAGAGACCAAAAAAAGGGTATTAAATTGATCAATGAATCTCAAATAACAACATATAGAAAAGTTAAGCAATTTATAGTTAATCAATAAATGAGACCTTTTTCTAAAAATATAAAGATTTACACAATTAGTACCTTCCTGATTGTAAGCTAAAGCCTTCAGGGAAAAATGATAAATAAAAAGTAAATGTGAGTAATATTTATACAAATATTCCCTGCTATTTTATCTATATTAATTCAATGAAATAACTTAATTGATTGGTCTAAATGAAGCAAATGCCCTTAACTAAACATAATGGTAAATGCTGCTACAATATTTACAACTATGCCAACTTAAAATATAGCACAGATTTACATAGAAAAACCTCTGGACATGAAAAATGTCAGTGGAAACAGGTGAGAGGAATTTCTTATGTAACTTCAAAAGCCTAGTTTATTACTTGCTATAAATAGTTGAATAGAAATTAAGACACAAATATCTTCAATGTTAATGATGATTAAATGGTGTATCTCAAGGGATTTCATTTGCAAGCCTCCTCCCAAGATCAAAATAATCAAAAATGCCCATCTTGAGATTAAATCCTCACCAATGGTCTTTAGGAGGATGGGCAGGAAGTGTTTATCAATAACGCTTTCTGTGTAGCAACTCCTATACACTACCCTCTATCCTATGCCGTCATCATCTAGAGCAGTAGCTCTCAGCCTATAGATCAGGACCCTATTGAGGGTCTACAAACCCCTTCACAGGCATTGCATATCAAATATTGTACACAGCAAAAATTTACATTATAATTCATAGCAGTTGTAAAATTACAGCTTTGATTTAGCAAAGACAATAATTTTATGGTTGGAGGTCACGTAACATAAAAACTGTTGTAATGGACTACAGCATTAGGAAGCGTTGATCTAGAGACAAAGAACACCCTTTTAAAAATCCTGGATTCTGGTAACAGAGAAATCTTATGAGCTTGATTCCCACCCCCACCTCTCACACACACACCAGAATATATATCGAGAAGATAAGTCAACCCAGAGCTATCTATGTGGATCTTGCTTTGGAAATTGAAGGAATCTCTGTTTTTCAGCTGTTCAGCTCTAACACAGAGCCACGGACAGAGTTAACGCCATCTGAGTAAGCTGAGATGAGGATGCAGAGGTTATGGCTGGAGGCTTTCAGGAAGAGAAACTACCCTGTGTCCAAATTATGTGCTCAATAAATTTTAAACTGCATTATTAGTATTTTAAGTAATAATGTTAACTAATTTAGTTGTTTGGGCAAATAATAAAATGTTAGTAGCCTTCAAAACTCCAAGAAACTGTGGGTTATATGCCTTTATATTTTTAAGCATGCCCATTTTCAATTAGAACAAATGAGCTTTTATCCTATGTCCCTGGTTAATGTCTGCCTTCTGCTAACCTCTCCATTTGTAGTTAAGAACATGGCTTGATGTTTTCTAATCCATACCTGAATCTCTATTTTCTTTGCTTTGATATTCTCTTTGTGCAGAATATTTTGCTTTTGAATCTCTACACATTAGCTCAGAGATCAAACCAACTCTCTTGAAACTTTTGCAACTCTTCTGATGTATAAGTTATTTTCCTTCCATTTTCTTGCAAAGGCATTTTGTTTAGAAATTCTAGCAAACCTTATGTTAGAGGAGGTAAGAGGTCTGTAGTAAGAGAAAATAATGCACATATTTTTTTAAATATTCATAAATATATAAGTGAGATGGAATAAACACATAAAGTAAGAGTGGATTAATATCTTCAATTACTTCTTTTTCTATTAATTTGAATTTTCAGATCAGGAGAAATATGTGTTCAGTAATGTATTTAAATTCTTTTAAAGAATTTTATTAATTATTGCTCTTTTTTTCTCAACATTACTTTGTGTAAGTTTTTGTAGTTTCCTCTGAAAGAAGGTAGATTATTACATATCTTTAGTTCTCAATCTCTCTCTCTCTCTCTCTCTCTCTCTCTCTCTCTCTCTCTCTCTCTCTCTCTCCCTCTCTCTCTCACCTTCTCTCTCTGTCATAAATATTATACTTCCAGCATTATTACGGCATATTTTCATAATGTTACAAGCAACTCAAACCATTTTTGAAGAAATTGCTCACACTAAAAAGGTATCAAAAGTTGAGCTCAAATATTGTTTCTTCAATGTAATTTATACTTATTAAAACAGTTATCAAACTTTGGCAAATGCATATCTCCATAAATATTCTTATTATGAATGATAAAAGTAGTAAAAATACAGTTATAAGGTAGCAATGAAAATAATTTTACTATTGGAAGTCAATATAACATGAAGAATTGTATTAAAAGGTCATACCATTAGGAAGGTTGAGAACAACAGTACAAAAACAATGAGAATATAAATAATTTTAATTGGTTTATTTTCATGAATATTACAAGAAATTTCAATTCCAGACTATGAACACTTTATGGGATGAAAAACATTCACTGTGAACTCTAGAGAACTAAAAGGTCTACATATATCACAAGATAGTCTAGGATACATCTTATTAAGCATATTTTATTTTTTGTTTCTTTTTCTGTGACTCCTATGATAAGGGGCCCTTCCATCAAGCTACTTTCCTTTCTTACACGATTAAGAGTATCTCACAGTCTATTGTTTGTTTATAGATTTCTTTACCTTAAGATGTTGGACTCAACATTATATGCTGCTACATTCTTCTTTGACAAGGAGTAACTTTTAAATAGAACCTGAGCTTGTCTACATGACTGAAAGGGAGCCTGCGGTTTGCAGACTTCTAAATTAAACCTAGATTCGTAATTAGCTCAACAGGGAATGAACTAGCATTCAACCTTCCTTTTTCTTATGATCTTCCCCCAATTTGGCAAGACAGACTGCAGCCCTTGAGGCTCAGTAAAAATAAATCACTACCATAGAGGTATGGTGGAACATAAATATTCAAAACCTAGAATCACAAGCCTATGAATCAGAAGGGTTTCATATGTATATCCTGAGCACACTAAATTACACATCATTTTCTTTATTAATAAAAAGAGAAAATACCACTCCAATTACCCATGACAATTTAACCACCTTCATTTTTTAGCTAATTAAGAATATTATTTAACTCTGAAGAGCAGGGCTAATTTCCCAGTAGAGAAATAGCGTAAGATACTTGGTTTTTTTTCCCCTCTCTGTAGGATTAGTACAAAAACCAGAGCTTAAAGGAATGACGGAGGAAGAGAAGGGAATCCCCAAAGCACTAAATAATAGGTCTGTGTCACATAGATCAGCATCCCTAGACAATCAGACACTACATAAATGTTTCCATTGTTCATTCCCTTCATTGCACATACAATGAAACTGTCCGTGATGATTAAGTGATGTCTTACCACAGAAAAGAAAAGCATTTTCCTAGAATACATCACTGCTGCATTTTATAAAAAGCATATTAAATGCATCATCCAACTCATCACAAACCTTCACTTACTAAAGATAAAGAGAGTCAATAATTCAAACTGCATTTTTATGGATTAAGTTTTATGCCAAAATGATTACATATTTCAGCAATAGCTCTCTAAGGAATCTGGCAAAATAGCTTGCAATGGTAAAATGGATAAGCATTTGCCAACTGAATAAGCTGAATTAGGTACTAAGTTGACATTTATTTAGTGAGTACATTTATTCTGTGATATTGTGATGTTGGCTTCCTGAATGATGCTTAGGTACTGACATTTTGGGGATACACATCTGTTCAAACCTTGTACCAAACTTAATTTAATAAAGTAGTTTTTAAACTGTAAATGCAGTTAATAAACAGTAGCTCAAATTTTAACTGTGTTCCATAATCTATCACATTCTTTAGCAGAAGAGCCATTGAAAATTTTTCTCATTCATATAATATATTTTATATATATATATATATATATATATATATATATATATATATATATATATATCATATGTTTATTTGTGATGATCTGTTTTCTTCCCAGAATAATGACTCAGACACAAAATATATATTTACAAATACATAGTCCATATGGTTAAGCTCATTCCCTGACTATCTAATGATTTAAAGTAACCCATTTATACTAATCTATATTCTGCCACCTTTGGTTGCCTTTGCTTGGGTACCATGCATCTGTCTTTTCATATCTTCCCAGTGACTCTTCCCTCTATCTATCCCAGAATTCTTCCTTTCTGCTAGATGTCCCACTTTCTATTCTATCTTTTCCTGTAAGCCATCAGTTTTCTAATTGGCAGGTGATAGATACATCCATAAAATACACAAGATATTCTCTCCACATATATTATATATAAATATATATGAATGTATATATGCAGTCATACACATATACATTTATATATATACATACATATATATATATATATATATATATATATGAAAGAAAGTAACTAATGAATAACAAAGAATTGGCATTCATATATATATATATGAAAGAAAGTAACTAATGAATAGCAAAGGATTGGCTCCATCCTCCCTAAATCCCTAACTCCTCAGCACAGAGGTTTCTCACATACATCAACATATGTAGTTCTTCATGTTGATGCTGGGGCTTTACACTCAGTTCCTCATGCTTGTACTGAAAACTTTACCACTAAAACACCTCTTCCAAGCCCATATATGAATTCTAACATAAAACATCATACACCACAAATGGGAATAAACACTGAAATAATCATTCTGAAAGGCATACTATATAATTGTTTAAAAATATAAACAAAGATGTGCATGCCTTGTGTCAATAAAGATATAGTATAGTAAAAGAATATTGGATGTATTATACAGGTAATCAGAATATCAGTTTTCACAATACATATTTTGCCAAGTAAATTAGTGAATAGTTTAGGTGTGACTTAATGGAGAACAATCCAAATTATATAATTTTTCAATAAGTATAAATGCTAATCAACTAATCATATACAAATGTCTATTTATAGTCATAAAACATTTTTTCAGTTGAAATGATAAGTTATAAACTATATTTTAAGTATAATCTTGCCATTTATAAGAAGAACCTGTATAAAAAAAATAAATCATTGGAAGACCAAAGATCTCATTGTTTACTATTATTGCAACTGCCTAAAGTAACTAAGAGATGAATTTATTTTTATTGTTTTACATGCAGTAACTTAAAAAATCATCAAGGAACTAATATCTTTTTGACAGATATGAATAGCCAGAAAAGTAATTTTAAATTAGTCTATTTTAATAAGCACAATTTATTTAAATATTTTGTTCAATTTACTGTTCAATTAGATTTTGACATTATTAACTAGAATGCATTATTTTGCATACGATACTGAATTTGAGAGCACTAAAATATATAAGAAAAAGGTTTTGTAGTTATTTCTGTACCACAATGTAGGGTGTACTTTGAAGAACTGGCAGAAAATGATGAAGAAACATGTAGGGACTATCATAATTCTCTCCTGTGTTTATGAATCTTGATATGAGTAAAGTTTAGAGCTACTGAAGACTTTAAAGGACAACTTAAAAATTCTCTCTCTATATAAAGACAAGTACGAAATTGTCCTCTTTCTCCCATTTCGTTACAGAACTTACCACTCTTTGAGAACAGGCACTTCTTGATGACTCCTTGAAAGCTCACTCTAACAGATAAGTGTAAATGAAGTATCTTCCATATTAAAGAGAAATATTTGAAGATATCAAGTGAATCTTCAATATTAATTAAGACAAAGAGACTATGAAAGTTTAACCAAAGAAAAAAATTTACCACTGCATCCCAGAGATACCATGATTAGAAAATGGTCTTCAAGGAAGAGTTGAAATTTAGCTACATTAAAATCACCAGAAAAAATTTGGAAAGATTTAAATAATGATCACAAATTTTAGTAATTGGTAATTTCCTGCAGAATTCAATGGCAATATCAACAAAATTTTTATGGAATGAATAGTACAATAGGATTAGAAGTGAAGCAGATGACCCATGATATAGCTTATAATAGAATGAAAATCTGATAGAAGCAGAATGGCAAAGAATGAAAAATAGAGAGCTGAAAGTATGTTATTTAATTAATAAATGCCTGGTTATTGTTAGGATATCTGTAGAAACACATAATTTTACATAGAAAATGTAATATCAGTGTTTTCTTACTGATCCTTATCTTTAGGGTAGAAAAATGATAATTTTAGTCAAAATAAATGGATAATATAAAAGGTAATTTTGAAACCTTATGTTTTAAAAGTCATCTTTCACTAGAAAGGCTTAGGTTGTTATGATGAATAGATATTTATTAAAAGAGTTACACTGATGAGAAGGGGTTTTAGGATGTAGTAGGGTGTAAGAGATAAAATACATCTATTTTCCAACATTTCCTAAGCCCATACTCATGTCTAGGAGAAGGGAGGATTCTCCCTTCTCTCCAAACATTTTCCCAGATGTGGAATCAGGAAGGAATTATGACCTAATATCATGGGCTTAAAGATCCTAAAATGTAGCTTGAGAACTTTAGGCTTGCAAAATTCTCTTAGAAAACTTTCCAAGACAGATTTTAAATCTTGACTTAGAAAACATCTTTTGATAAATCAGCTTTTACAAGGTTGCATCTGTCAGTATTTATTGAAGTCTAGTGGACAAGAGATTATACACCACTCATGGGTTTGTCCTCAATCTTCATGTAATTGTCGTTGAAGTCTTCAACAATTTAATATAATTGTGCTGTTACCACAATTTGTAAAATTATTAGCAAAGAACAATATTCATATTTGCTGGCAACCTAAGCTAACCTAGGTGATCCCTGGGGAATAATATCTCTGAAGTATTCTTGTAAACCATCGCAATTTAATAATTTGTTTAAACATAAATTTAGTTATAAGAAGTCACATGTTGATTATCCCACTGCAGAGAGAAATTTAAACTACTCAAAAAGTAATTGTTTTCTTTTTAGGAAAAGCAAGCCATAGACATTCATGATTAATCAACAAAATATTAATATATACATTAATTATGAAAATTAATGATTTGTTTAATGGTGGAGGGAACTAAACTCCAGTAACAGTCAAACATTGTTCAGACTGTCTGATGCTTTGTTATATATACTGGTAATATATTCCAGTAAGTAGAAAGCTCAAAAGGAAATGACCCTAAACAAAAATTAAGTCTCTCTCTCTGCCTCTCGCTCCCCCTTCCTCTCCCCTCCCCTGCCCCCTCTGCATGTGTGTGTGTGTCTGTGTGTGTGTCTGTGTTTGTATCTTTCTCTCTATCACACAGATGTCTGTGTTATCGATGCTCAAACAAAAAGTCTAAGGTTTGAGAAATATTAGAGATGATAACATAAATTTTTATAAGGATTCCAGTGTGAATTAAAGTGATAAAGTCAAAGTCAAACATGTAGCAGAGTTAAGTAAGTGGAAAATTAATCTCAATGTTTTAGCATACACAATCGCTTCCGTGTGCTTGCTAGCACATATGCCTATGTAATTTTTTATTCAGGGACTGTTTCACACAGTAATATTGACATTTGTCAACTCAATAAGCATATTCACATCTCCTATGGTCACCATTGTCTCTCTCTTAAAGATAGTCCTTTGCTGTTCTCTTCAGTGATGTCCTTATAAGATTTCTGCTTCTTTGCTCAAAGATGATGTTCAGAAATGGATGGTTGACAGAATATAAGCCAACTGAATTTTCTCTCACAGAGATTTGGATTTTGTACTTAATCAGATACTGTGAGCTTGTTCCCATCAAGAATCAAAACCGAAAATAAAAAGCTAGCCTGTTCTGCTAAAACTAACAGAATTCCATGTAGCTATTTCACATATGTGATGAAAAGGCTAAAAATCAGATATGGAACAATATTGCTGTAGAAGAAAGTCATTATCCTTTAGGGTGACTGTTTTACTACTACTTGGGAGAAAGAAAGAAAGAAAGAAAGAAAGAAAGAAAGAAAGAAAGAAAGAAAGGAAGGAAGGAAGGAAGGAAGGAAGGAAGGAAGGAAGGAAGGAAGGAAGGAAGGAAGGAAGAAAAGAAAATAGAAATTCCCCCCCCTTTTTGCGGGGCTTAACAAAAATGAGGCAGACAATAAATACAAAGTCTACCTTACCTACCTTTTAGTCCCTATCAAACTTTGAGTTTAATATTCCATCAAACTTATACAATTTGCACAGGATTCAAGGTAGGGGCCACAACACACAGGTATGGCAATGCCATCAATTCTTCCCAGAGGATGTCGAACAATAGTCATGTAGAAGGTACTCATTATGTGTATCATGAAATTAAGTCTACAGGGTCAGGGTTAGACTTTCATTGCTCAAAGTACTTTGTTTTTTGTTTCTGTGGACAAAGCACAGCTGGCAAGCACAGCTCTGCCTACAACTGAATGCATCATTGATGCAAATTACTTAGCGGAATTGCAGCATTTCTTCCAAAAGACATGAGTCCCTGTTTAATAAAACTTACAGCATTCAGAGTAACTCAAAATGTGATATCCTTATCAGTTGTATTTCACTTAGCCCCCCACCCCCCGACTCTGATGGAATTTACCAATCAAGAGGTGATATTAAGCCACCAAGTAGCTTTTCCTCTTAAAGTTAGAATCACATTTAGACTTTTTCAGAGAAATATTGCTAGGATTTTAATAGGAGGTAAACTTATCATGCAATAGGGAGATGGTTTGGGCCTGGAAACTGTGACTTATTTGAAACAATTAGGACAATATAAAGGCTGTAGACTGTCATTCCTTTATGCTATGTCCTATGCCGTTCTTTCAATTCTGGCCTTATGGGAGAAAGTCATCATGTTAGAAAGACTCAATGGAAAGGAATTATGGGAAGACTGCAGCCAAGAATCAGTTCTTAATCTAATGTCTCCTGAGGACCTGAAAGCTGCCGACAACTGTGCAACAGGAAATAGACTTGTCTCCATTCAAGCCTCAAATGGCTGACATTGGCAACATTTCAGAGGACCAAGCAAAGCCGTTTTTGGATTCTTGACTCATTGAAACTGTCAAAAATTGTTTATTACTGTAAGCTGTCAGACTTGTGATGATACTCTTAGGCAACAAGCAGCTGATTTATCTAAATAGTTCCCATTAATAAGTTACTTATATGACATCTGGTTCTCAGAAGAAAGAACATTTTAGCAAGAGGGAGTATCTAGTGAAAAACACCAATGGAGGGTATAGTAGAATGTTCTAGGGCAAGGAAGGAGATAATGCATCTGCAACAAAATGAGTATCAGGAGAGTAATAGAAGAAAAATAAGAGCTTTATCAGATTTATTAGCTACACTAAAGACTTCCAGGTTTGAAAGAAACAAAAACAGTGTCTAGCAAAGAGGGTCTAACAACCTGAAGATTTTCTCATACATAGTATATACTATGATAAAGATAACCTGAAGGAAGTAAAAAGTAGTGATAGAGGCCAGATAGGAGATGATCACAATAACCCCAGTTGGGAGGGATGATGTAGTTATGTGATGTAAGAGGGTGTGAGATTTTGTTTGTATTCTGAAGATACCATCTACAGGACTTCCAGATAAACTGCATACGACTGTAAAAAAGAGAAGCTTCCATCTGACTACCACAGTTGGGTAGGTGCAATCGAGTGAGAAAACTCTAAGGGAACAGGTTTTATGTGTTGATTTTTTCCATGAGTGTAATGAAGACTGACTCCAATAAAAGCATGAGACACTTGAGACCCACATTGACTTGGACATGTCACATCAGTACTGCAGTGCCAGTGAACCACTGGGAAAGGTTTGCCTTTGGCTTTCCATAGGTATGGACCTGGGTAACTTTCTAAGATGGTTAACACAAAGACAGAAGGGAGGCAAACGCTAAGGTTACAACTAGTTCAAAAGGAACTAGGAAAAGAAGCAACCAGTAACTGTCTAAGCCCTTTCATCCCTTAATCCTTTTCATCCACTTCATTGAAAGGATCCCTTGAGTTCCTGCTTTAAAAACTGCTAATAACTACTGGAGGTCATCTCTACAAGTTCTATCTCCCTTTCTCTACTAAAACCTTCCCCACTGGGTCCTGGGAGTCTGGGACCCTCCAGTGGCTATTCCCATTTCTTCATTCTCCCCCCCTACAGATTTTTATTCGATTTCCTGACCCTCTGTACCTCTCTCCTATCCCCTCCAGTACCTGATACTGCCTTCCTTATATCTTCCCCCTCCTCTCTCTGTCCCAGATCCCCCTCTCTCCACCTCCCGCAATCATCCTGTTCCCCCTCAATGTAGGACTGAAGCATCTACACCCTGGTCTTCCCTCCTCCTAAGCTCCATATGGTCTGTATACTGGAGACCACATTCAGTAGATAGGCATGGCCCCCGATCCAGGAATAGGGCCACACACTCATCTCAAAGTTTTTAACCCAGAAATGTTCCTGTCCAAAAGAAGAACAGGGACAAAAAAATGGAGCAGAGACTGAAGGAAGGGCTATTCAGGGACTGCCCCACCTGGATCCTGTCTGCTGACACCAAACCCTACACTGTTGCCATGGTCAAGAGGCTCTTGCTGACAAGAACTTGGCATGGGTGCTCCTTGAGAGGTTCAGCCAGCAACTGACCAATGCAGATGTGAATGTTTGGATCCAGCCATCAGGATGAGCTCAGGTACCTGGTGGAGGAGCTAGAGGAAGGACTGGAGGATCTGAGAGGGATTGCAATCCCATAGGAGAAACAACAGCAGCTGGCTGGACCACCCAGTGCTTCCAGGGACTAGAACACAAACCAAGGAGTGTACAGGGAGGGATCCATGGCTCGAGATACATAGGTATCGGAGGATGGCCTTGTTTGACATCAATGGGAGTAGAGACCCTTGGTCCTGTGGAGCTTTGATGTTCCAGCATAGGAGGATGCTGGAGGGGTGGGGCGAGAGAGGGTGGGAGGTTTGGGGAGTACCCTCATCGAAGCAAATGAGAGGAAAGAGAGGGAGTTTGTGGGATTGGGGTGTTTGTGGAGGGGTACTCAGGAAGTGAGATATCATTTGAGATGTAAATGAATGGAATGATTAATAAAAAATTGCTAATATGTTAAATGCTCTCAAGTTTTCTCAGTACACAACACTGGCTACTGCCCCTTCTACTTGACTGCAGTCCTTGCTAGAAGAACATGTATGCTATTCATACCACTTCCCAGAGCTATTTCTACATTTCATTAGTAAGTATGCCCAACAAGTTTATTGTAAACATAATATGAAACACTAGGCCATGAATTGACTCTAAGTAGATATTTGAGAAAACATGTGGCTCAGGAACCATCTGTCTGTATTTTTCTTTAAGAAAGAAATATCAGGGTTAATAAGATATCTCAATTGGCAGTGTGTTTATCTAGCACTCATGAAGCCTTGGGTTCAATCCCAGCATGATATAAATGTGGTGGTTGCTGGCATATGCAATCCTAGAATTGGCAAAACAGAGGCAGGAGGACAAAGAATCCAAGGCTGTGGGCTGCACAGCCAGTCTGAGGACATCCTGAGAGTCATGTCACAAAACCTTCCACAAAACCCAAAAGGTGAGTACTAGAAAACAACCACAACTGGGACTCACAAGTTGTTTATATTTCAATCTGATTTAAAAGCAAATGTAATGAATTTTCTCAATGTATTATTAAAGAATCACTGTAATCATGAAAAAAGTGAATCAAATAAATAGATCAATTCTAAGACAGAACTGGAAAAATGAAGTTTAATTATTTGCTACCCAAGTTTTCCCCACAGAGATGCTACAGACTTGTATAAATAAATAAATAAATAAATAAATAAATAAATTCTCTGACAGTGTTCATCACTCAAGCTTCTAAAAAGAAGAGATATAATTCAGTGAGAATATTTTATTTGCAATTGTTAGATTTGATAGATTTAAAGCCCTCCAATCAAACATATGAGAAACATTATACAAACCGAGCATATTATATTTAGGAATATATGCATTTGCATATAATCATAATAAATAAAAATAAGAGGTAATAAATTTGAAAGAGAACAAAGGCTATATATGTAAAGTTTAGGAGAGGTTAGGGGAAGGGAGAAGTAATACAATAATATTATGATATCAAAGTAAAAACTGGTTAAAAATTACCTGCTTATTTGTTTTACCATATTTTAGTTTGGTTTGACATTAATATGGATTTTGCTTTTCAAAAATTTGTTTAAGCCACTAAGTTGGCATTTTTTTGAACTAAAAATGTGAACAGAGATACAAGTATATTATCAAATATGATTTTATATTATATATGTGACATAAAACATGTTAAATATGTGCTGGATATTTAAGAAAGATGACTTTATCTAACATAGGACCACTTTCTATTATATAATCCCCATATTAAGGTATGAGTTTTTGGCTATTACAAACATGCTATAATAAATACTGACAATATACAAACAAAAAGTTAGTATATAATATATACTGACAATATACAAACAAAAAGTTAGTGATAATTGATAATTGACATGAAAACCCATATTTGACATTCTTTTAACCAAGATGTAAAGTTAACTGATTCTTAATTTTCTTGTTTGAAAACATCAATGACATAATTAAACAGTTGTCTAAGTCACAAAAAACTTTTAAACTTTTTTCTGTCAATATTAAATAGAATTCCTTTCAGTCATATAAACTATTAAATAATTCATTGCAACAAGAATAGAGTTAAGGACTATTATGTTTTAATTATAAATGTAATATACCTAAAACACTATCTTTTCAGAATGTTATTGCAATATTGAAGGCAGTTATAAGTGGAGGTGGAGGGAATAGGCAGACATAAGAAACGCTTCTCCATCTAACTGAAATCATATGCTTTCCCACTGCATTGGACAACTGTTGTGGGCAGTGGAGATTACCACCCACTTAAAAATTCAAGCTGAAACATGAAGCTGCTGTTCAGCACCACACCCAACCACATATCCCAAACAGATTTGTTTTGTGAGTCTTCCTTTGTAGTTAACCAAAACTGTATTTAAATAATCTGCTTAGCATAATGCGAAAGCTCAGAATAATAAAGTGAAAACACTCGATCCTCCAGTCTTCATTAGATTTGTAGCACTCCTGCCAGATGACCATTTTTCCACAGTCTGGCTGCACTAGCCATGTAAATTACTAATACCCAGCTGCAGATTTAGTTTACAATTGGGTAAAGGTTGAAATATCATCTTCGGACAGGACATAAAGAGGTATATTTCTACTTCAGTGTTTCTTCTAATCGTAAAGCACAAAATTAGAAATGAACTTTTGGACTTGGTTAGTGTATAGGATTGAAGGTGTTTTCCTTTAGCAGGTTTAGATGTTCCCTCTCTCTGCCTCTCTTCTGATCTCCCCTCTTCTGCATTTCCTTCCACCGTTTCTTCTTTCAGTTTTTAGATGATCAAGATAACTTATGAAATAAGTGTATATAAAAATGTCCATTAGTGAAAATAATCTTTATAATTGGTAGTTATTATTTTCAAATAATAATATAATAATTCTGGCAATGCTCAAAATACTTTTTACATTCATTTATTCGTATACAAAAATTTACTAAAAAAAAAGGAAAGGCATATAAAGAATTTTCTGAGACAATAGAGGATTACTGTTTACTATACACCTGAATAGCAAATGTAGGGTGGCAACCAGTGTAGCCAATGACCCCTGTCAAACAGTAAGTTAAATTATATTTGGAAGCAAAATCATGCTTCTTGTAATTTATCTCAATATTTTTCCTTACTAAGTGCAATAGGGTCTGAGGATTTAAAAACATATAGTAATATTGCCATTGCTTCTCATGTTTAAGTTATACCTCTAATTAACATTATAGAGACACTGTGATGAAAGGGACATTCTGTGAATCAATTGAAATGTAAGGCTTTAGAATGTACAAGCCTGTCTTCCGATGGTGATTCATTTGTCCATCCAGCTGGCCTATTGGTACAGTTTCTATTTCTATTTGTACTTATCTCAGTATGTATCATTTTCAGACTCTCTCCGAGAATCTCATTTTCCCAAATGGCATCCTGGAGAAGTCTATGAAACAGACACAAACTTTTAAGATAGAATGAGATTTTTGCATGCTTCTTTATGAATGCGTTTTCATCACTGATACAAATTTTACAAATGAAGTGTCTGCTATATATAGTATTTTAATTTGCCTGCTTATGAAAAGCAATCACTTATAAAAATCATAAAATTCCATTTATGCCAGTAAACAAGAGACATTCAAGTGGCAATATAAAATATGTTGAAAACTCAAATATGTAATAATGTTACTAGTTCCAAGCTAATTGAATCAGTCTTGGAAATTCCAAGGAAAAGTCAAATATCTGTTTAATGCACTGATTTAACTCAACAACCATTATGACTTTTTGTAAATATGACACACAGCAGTAGACTGGATATAAATGTAAAAGGTAACTTTGTCAACCTCTGGGTGAACTTGTACCAAAGGAAGTACTTGCTTTATTTAAGAGAATTTCTTGATATAGGAGAATAACTCTGTAATCATTAGATGAAATACTGAAATATTAGAAACCGTTTCATTTGTTAATTATGTCTCAACTGTTTCCTGGAAAAACCACAATAGATAATGATAATGAGGTATGTTTGCCACATTGAAATATTTCCCATATTGATTTCAATATAGGTAAAATCATTAAATTACAAAATTAAGGCTTTGATACTAAGCTCAAGTACTTTCAAGGATCAGGAAAAATTGAGCCTTTAAGTGAAACGCTTCAAAATGACCATATTGAATTGCTAGAAACATTTCACTGAAAATGTTTCATGTTTATTTTAATTCAATAATTTAGATATATTTAGGATAATTATTTAGAGATAAATTATAATTTACAGTTTTGTATAATGCTACACAGCTTTATTGCCCTCTACAACAATGATTTTGTTAATGATTCCTTCTGTTAGACTACTCTCAAAGAAGACACAGTGTTTGCATTTACTTAAAGTAGTACCACAAATTGGAAAATAAAAATGAGTTCACATGTTAATATGAAATTATTGAGATTTACAAGCCATAATTGCATTAACTAAAGGCAAAGCATACTGAAATAGAAATTCAAAACTATGCTTTCTTCCATAGAATACTAAAGCACAGTATCCCAATATATTATAAATATTTTCAAATCTAAAAGACATAACAAAGTAAATTTTAATGATGCCAATAAATGCCAGAGATATACATATAATAAATTATACTCAATCCAGTAAAACTTATTAAGTTTGCGTACTACTCATATCAATGTGATTCACTCATTGATTGAACAATTATGTGGATGCCAACTTTGGGCTGTATTTTCATAAAGAAGTAACATGGTTTTTTTCTCACATAATCATAGATATAACTATAGTTGATGGTATTTTTATTTCTGGGTCTTAATTGGAAACAAAAGACACATCAATATCCCTTTTCAGTGGCCTGTTATTGTTACTGTATGATAAAAAGAAAACCATCATACTAAGTTCATGATGACTCAATTGCTTTACATTTGCAGTAAGGATTCTGATATAAATGTCTTTATATTTCTTAAATAACCAATATAATACTGTTTTCCTTCCTTTTCAAAATTATTTTATTAAAACTAAACTTTCTTCAATCTGCACTGCCATATCTGTTCTTATGTCAATCCATTTAGTTACCAATATGGAGTCTGAAAAAAATATATATATATACACATAATATATATGTATATATATTTACTAATAAGACCATTGGTCTCAACAGGCTAGTTCCAAAAAAGACAATTGTATGCATGCATTTTGTATTTTGTTCTTATGTCAATCCATTTAGTTACCAATATGGAGTCTGAAAATATACATATATATACATATGCATATATGCATACATATACATATACATATATATATATGTGTATACACATAATATATATGTATATATATTTACTAATAAGTCCATTGGTTTCAACAGGCTAGTTCCAAAAAAGACAATTGTATGCATGCATTTTGTATAGTCATTACATTGTGAGATGCTCTGTATGACTGACATTGAGGGCTAAAATTATATGATTCTCAAATAATAATAATTATTATTAATGCTATCCATTAAAGTAAGTGTAAAGAACATAACACCATAGGAAAAAGTTAATACAATACACTAAATGACAGAGATCAAGTTAACTCAACATTTCTACTGGTATTAACTATAACTGTCTCCTATTTAATAATCTAATGTTTGTTGCAGGATATTTGATCATGTTATGAATTCCAAGATTGTATTATGTACTGGAAAAAACTGTTTTTAATTGTGATGTGGCCCAGCCTTAGCACACACCTTTAATCTAAGAACTTTCTGCTTGGATATTGTAAATAGCATTAAATAAATTCAACCATAGGTCAAGAGGCAGAGCAAGAAACCAGTTGAAAGAAAAGTGAGCATATAATTATTTTTTTCTTTTCTTTTTTCCTCTTTTTTTCTTTCTTTCCTTCCTTCCTTCCTTCCTTCCTTCCTTCCTTCCTTCCTTCCTTC